>NW_004524811.1:2984902-2985377 GCF_000260255.1 Octodon degus
GTGACTCTAAACTTTGACACCTGAGGCTCAGTTTCTTCTTTGGAATATTCATCATTCTCAGTTTTGGAAGATGCTAGGTCATCACCTACTAATGTGATATCTCCTCCTTCAGACTGGATTCTCATAATAGTTAAGACATACATGAATTTAAAGAACTGTTGACAAATCCTCTATCATCTCTCTCATCTAATATGTCTCCAAGCCCACTTACAATTTTCTTTTTATTTGAATTCACATTCATCTTTTTGCACTTTGTTTTCTTCTTCTTGAAACAATTGCTAATTTCCCATACTTTTAAAGGATCCGATCATTGGAGTTTTCCAGCAAAGCCTTCAAATTCTTTCAGAGCTTCTTCGTTTGTGTTTTTAAACTGGAAATCTTTAAATTCTTCAACAATCACAGATAAGTTATCAACTGATCTCAGATAATGAGCTTGTGCCAGACTTTCCACTGAAATGCAAAACATATCTTGCCC
>NW_004524811.1:2986250-2999434 GCF_000260255.1 Octodon degus
CTTTACTATCATGAAAACTTTTTCTTAGTTGAAGTGTTCTGAAATATTTAATTTTTAATTAATATTTAATGTAATTTCTGAATATTGTTCAATCTTAATTTTTGTTTTAAGATTTATATTGTATCTTTGAATTATAATCTACTTATAAGACATGGTATGATATTTTCTCCTAGTATTAGAAACTTTAAAAAGTATATTTCCATTTTCCATTGACTTTATATTACTTCTTCCTTGTCTTTTACAAACACACACACATATACATGATAAAATATGTATATAACCTGACATAAGATTGATACTATTTTGTAGAAATCTTCAATGATCTTTTAAATGGGTTTATCTAACATATTTACATAGTCCTGTATAACTACCATTTTGAGACCTCTTTATTCTTTATCTAGGATGATACACTAACTTCTCTTGCCTTCTGAATTATGTTCTTTGTTATTTTCTATATGCTACATCTGGAATTATTACAATATTTCGAGTTTGTACAACTGGAAAATATTTTACTTTTAGTTTTCAAAGGTATGTTTGCTAAGCACAAAATTCAGTGAGGACACATTTTGTTTTCTTTCAGTCCTTCAAATTAATTAGCATAGTTTGTTACACACTTGCTCTTTTTTTTCTAATGTGGAATAAGATGCTAATTAATTATGCTGTACAATACCTAATATTTTTATGTGTATGCTTTAATGATTTTTTTCTTTGCAATTAGTTTTGGGCAAATTCATTTTTGTGTTTATTGGGATGATTTTATTCAAATTTCTTGTACAAAAGGTTCATTTTTCTTGGAAATGTGGTGTTATAATTTCAACAAAATTCAGAAATTTTAAATTTTTAAATATTTATTTTCTATCCCTTTCCACTTTGAGAATTCTAATTCTATGAATATAAGTTTCTTGAATTTGGCACAGAGTGAATTATTATATGACTGATATGTAAATTCTTTCTTCTTCATTTTTATTTTGGACTTTTTTATTGCTATATTCATTTAAGTTTTTGAACAATTTATTTATAATGTGCACTCTATTATTAATCTCACATTATGTATTCATTTAAGAAATATTTCTCAAATTCACTCTTCCTACATGTTATATCTTTCGCATTTCAATATTTGTGTATAATTTTTAATATGCTACGTAATTATTCATTTTATTTTTTTATAATTTTATGAGAAACAAATAGCAATGAGACAGTTTCAAAACCTATTAGTAGGACTGTTTCAATTATTAAAAATTGTATATTGTTTTCCTGTTTGTGATTATTCATAGTGCAAGATGCAGACATGATATCCTGTCCACAAACACTATTAGAACAAATATTTCCATTCATTGAATTAAGAGAAAGTAGCTGCATATATATTCTAACTATTTTGAATGTACAAATACAAAATAGTCTTTCATTTGTATCACCATTTTTTTTAGTTTTGTCAGAGAAGGCTATTCCATTCTCATTTAAATATTGTAGGTGCATGAATTCAGCAAAATATTCCAATATAGTCCGGTAGTACATAATAGTAGTGGGTTTTCTGTAGGACTGGCAATGTCAGAAGTTGTTGACTGGAACCTTTTAGAGCTCAACCTATTAATATGGCTTTACTTTTTGTACTTCATTTTTATACTTTTCTGATGGATGGTTAAGACCAAGATAAAGCTGATTTTCAATGAAGTTGATTTGAAAATAACTTGGTGTAAATATTTCAAGTGCTGACAGAAAACAACTTTCAAATCAGATTGATTTGGAAGACTATCTTTCAAAGTTAATGGAGAAAATCAATATTTCCATGACAAAGAATGACTTAAGAAAACAATGACAACCACAACAACCCTACAAAGAGTGCTGAAAAATATTTTAGATAGAGATAAAAAGGACCACAATTTCAAGAAGAACATCAGAAACTACCAGGAAGAGCAAAAAATTAAACAGGGAGGAAATTAGAGAACCAACAGCAGGAAAATAACATTAAGAGGATAAACTTCAATATATCAGTTATAACCAGCAATGTAAATGGCCTTAATTCACCAATCAAAATATGTTGGCATACTGGATCAAAAAACAAGATCCAACAATATGCTAGATACAAGATACATACTCAACTCAGAATAAAACTCATAGAATATAAAACAATATTCCATACAAGAGGAACCCAGAAAAAAGCAGAAATAGCTATACTGTTTGTAGACAATGTGACTTCAAACCAAGAATGAGAAAAGAGACAAAGAAGGGCACTACAAACTTATTAGTAAAAGCTCAAGAGGAAGAGATAATGATCATAAATGTAAATGTGTCAAATACAAAAGCATACAACTATGTAAGACAAATATCAATAGACATGAAAAATTAAATTAGCAAGGCTGGAAAGATAGCTCAGTGGTTTAAATGTCTGCCTGGCAAATGCAAGGACCCAGGTTTGATGCCAGGTACCACATGCTGTGCAGGCCCTAGGGCCCATGGAACACCATGCCAGCCACCAGAACCAGGCATAGTGGCATACATTTGTAATTCTGGTGCTTAGGAGGCTGAGACAAGAAGATCATCATGAGTCTGAGCTGCATAGGAAGACCCTGTACCAAATAAATAAATAAATAAAACTTTTAAAAATTTAAAAGAAGAAAAATCAAATAAACAACTACATGATTATAATTGATCAACTAGACAAAAAAAGAAAACCAGCAAAGAAATAATAGAACTAAACCAAACCTGTAAACAAATTAACTTACCGCTAACCATTAACATCAAAGAGCACATTCTTCTCAGCTGCACATGGGACAGTCCCTAAAATAGACCATGTATTAGCGCATAGAACATTCTTAAGTAAATGTAAAGAAATTGAAATTACACCATTACCACAGTGAAATGAAATCATAAATTAATGACAAACGTCAAAAACTCCATAAGCACATGGAAATTAAATAACAGTCTCCTGAAAAACCAATGGGTCACAGCAGAAATTAAACAATACCTACTATCAAACAAAAATGTAAATACAACTTACCAGAACCTAGTAACTTGCTTTTATTGGATGCAACACAAAGCAATGTTAAGAAGGAAACTTATAGCAGTGAATTCTCACATCAGAAAAACAGAATGAGCACAAATAAATAACCTCATGCTACCTCTCAAGCATCTAGAAATACAAGAGCAAGTCAAGCCCAAAGGCTAGAGAAGAGATCAAATTATAAAGATCAAAGCAGAAAGTAATACAACTGAGGTTTAAAAAATACAAAGAATTAATGAATCAAGGAGTAGGTTATCTAAAAGAATAAGTAAAATTGATAAGCCACTAGCCAGCCTTATCAATAAAAAGAAAGGACTCAGATTCATGCAATGAGAAATAAAAATGATAAAATCACTAGAGATCCAGAGGAAATTAAAAAATAATCAATACCTACTTTGAAAATCTTTACTCTCCTAAGATGGAAAACACTGAAGAAATGGGTAGATTCCTAGAAATGTATGAATTATCAAAGCTGAATCAAGAAGACATAAGCATTCTAAATAGCCCAATATTAATGTATTTAAAATGTAATTAAAAACTTACCAAAAAAGAAAAACCCAGCTGCTGCAGTGAATTCTATAAGAAATTTAGAGGTTATTCAATGACAATATTCTTTAGTGAAATTGAAAGAGGCTTTCTCCATACCTCATTCCTGGAGGCAAGTATTACTCTGATACCAAAAGCAAAAAAGGACTCATGCAAGAAAGAGAACTACAGGCTAATATCCCTAATGAATATAAGTACAATAAGCTCAATAAAATACTAGCAAACAGAATCTAGCAAATCATCAAGAAAATGATATACAATGACCATGTGGGACTCATTCCAAGAGTGCAGCGATGATTCAATGTATGCAAATCAATAAATATAATATACCATATTACCAGACAAAATAACATGGTGAGCTCAACAGATGCAGAAAAGGCTTTTGACAAGGTTCAGCATTTACTCATGATAAAAGTCATACAGAAAATCTCAACAGATAACCTTTGCCTCAATCTGATTAAAAGCCATCTATGACAAACCAACAGCCAACATCATACTAAATAGACAAAAACTGAAAACTTTCACTCTAAATGATGTCCATTATCAACACTTCTGTTCATTATAGTTCTGGAAACATTGGCTAGAGCAATTAGACAATAGAGAGGAATAAGAATAGGAAAATAAGAAGTTAAATCATCATTATTTACAGATGGCATGATACTTTACATAGAAGACCACAAAAACTACACCAAAAGACTCCTAGAATTAATAAGCAAATTCAGTAGAGTAGTGGGATTCAGAGTCAATGCTCAAAAATCAATAGCATTCCTATAAACAATAATAAACTCAGTGAGAGAGAAATTAGGGAAACAAATGCCTCACAATAATACCAAAAAATTATATATTTAGAAATCAACTGAAAAAGAAGTAAAAGGTATATACATTGAAAATTATAGTATTCTGAAAAAGGGGACAGGTGACATCAGAACATAAAAAGATATTTTTGTTCATGAATAGGAAGAACCAGCATTATGAAAATGACCATACACCAAAAACTGCTATACAGAGATAATGTGATTCCAATCAAAACACCATTAACATGCCTCCCAGATATGGGGAAAATATTCCTAAAACGCATTTGGAACCAGAAGAGACCTAGAATAGCAAAGGCAATCCTGATCAATAAAAGCAAAGCAGGAGAAATCACAACCCTTGATTTGAAAATGTACTACAAAAGGTAAGGTGGTAAAATCAACATAATACTGGCAGAGCCTAGCCTTAGAGATCTTGAAGGCATAGGGATGAGCACAGAGTTCATTAAAAAAAAAAACAAAAAACAAAAAAAAACTGCACGGAATCAATAACTGGGATTTCATTGTATTTTTAAAAATTTCCATGTCAAAATAAATCACCAGGGGCCGGGGAGATGGCTCAGTGGAATAAGTGCTTCCCTGGAAAGCACAAGGGTCTGAGTTCAATCTCTGGTTCCACCAAAAATAAATAAATAAATAAATAACAGAATGAAAGACAACTTAGAAAATAGGAAAAAAAATACCCAATTAGCCATCAGACAAAGGACTGCTATCTAGAACATATAAAGAATTGAAAAAAATCAGGACCCCTAAACTCAAAGAGTCAAACCAAAAATGAGCATCTGAGATGAATATACAATTCTCAAATGAACAGATACAAATAACAAATACATAGATTTTAAAATGTTCAAAATCATTGGTCATTCTAGAAATGCAAATTAAAATAATACTAAGATTTTATCTCACCCCAGGAAGAATGGCTGTCTCATCAAGAAATAACCAATAAATAATTTCTGGCAAGTACTGTGGGGAAAAAGGAACCCTTCTTCACCATTGGTGAAATTGTAAACTGTTAAAACCACTGTGGAAATCAGTGTGGAGATTCCTCAAAAAACTAGGAGTAGAAGTTCCATTTAAACCAGCTATTCTCCTTCTGGATATTTTTCTAGAAGAATTGAAAACATCATTCCACAGCCATATCTGTGCACCTATGTTTATAGCAGCCCAATTTATAATAGCTAACACTTGGAAACAACCAAATGCCTACCAACCAAGGAATGGATAAAAATACGGTATTTTTATACAATCAATACTACTTAGCTGTAAAGAAAGATAAACTCCAGGCTTCTATAGGTAAATGGGTGCAACTTGAGGCCATATTCATAAGTGAAATAAATTAGACTTTCATGTGCAAGCATTGCATTGTCTCCCTAGTGTAAGAAACTGAAAGAGTAAATCAGATTTATTCCTTCAAGAATATAAATTCTATCCAAAATATGTAAGCAGAAATGGCCAATTTCAGGGCAGACTATCAAAACTAGAAGACAGCTAACGTCAGAGACAATCAAAAAGTGATACTATGATAACAACAAAAGAGCATGAAAATTGGATCCAAATGCCCTGATGCAAAGAAATCTCAGTTTAATTGGATTAGTGGAAAATCAGAATGTAGGACAATGGTATTTTAAAAATCCTGTTTGCTGAAATAATAGATGAAAACTTTCCAAATAAGGGGAAATAATTTAAAATGCAGTTAACTGAGGCATATAGAATTCCAAATAGCCGCATTTAGGAAAAAAAAAGTTTTTTCCTTTTTTTTCATAAGCAACCCCCTCAATCCCCCCCAAAAATCCCAGAAGTTCATCAAAAGAACAGAATTTTAAAAGTAGTTAGAGAAAACCAGCAAATCACTTATAAAGGAAAATCCACTAGAAGTATGACAAACTTCCTAACACAAACCTTCACCAAGAGAGCTTGGAGTGAAGTTTTTCAAGTTCTACAAGAAAACACTTTTCAATCCAAACTGATATAACCCTGAACACTATCTTCAAAAATTCATGCAGAAATAAGACCCTTCCATCATAGCATGCACCTAAATAAATACATGACCACCAAGCCAGCACTCCAAGAAATTTATAAGGGTACTGTAGAAAGAGACAATGAAGCTAAAATGGCAAAAGTTTAAATAGGATGAATACACTAGGAAAGATGAGCAGTTAGGTTGAAGCAAAATACAGGGAGGCAAGAACAGACAAATAAGATAATGAGAGGAATAAGCTAAAATAACTCAGTGTGGATGGCCTCAGTTCTCTGATCGAAATACACACACTGGGTATGGGGAGATAGCTCAGTGGCATTAAGTGCCTGCCTAGCAAGCTCAAGATCCTGAAGGTCTATCCCTGGTACCAAAAAAAAAAAAAAAAAAAAACCAACCAACCAAACAAACAAACAAACAAACACAAAAACAAAACAAAAACAAAACAAAACCAAAAAAAACCCCATAAAACAAAAAATAAAACAAAACAAAAAACACATGACAAAATGCATCAAGAAACAAAATTCAATTCAATAGTATGATGGATACAAGAAACATATTTAATATTTCCCCCCCAAACTACATAGTTTAAAAATCAAAGGATAAAAATAATATCCTGTGCATTGGGAACTCCCAGAAAATAAGGTATAGCTATCACGTATTCAGACAAAGTGGACCGCAAAGAAAACTGATCAAAAGAAGCAAAGAAGGTCAACACATGTTAGTAAGAGTAACAACCCACAAGAATAGATAACAATTATTAACATATATGCACTGAACAACAGCATAGACAACTTTATATAGCAAGTAATACTGGGCATAAAAGACCAGATAAACATAAATACCATTCTAGTGAGGGACCTTAATAGCCCACTGACAAACAGAAAGATGCACCAGACCAAAAAACAAAATCAAGACAGAAATATCACAGTAATAAAAATTTCAAACGAAAAGACTTAATAAGGATCTACTGAATGTTTTACCCAATAGTTTCAGAATTCACCTTCTTTTAAACAGCACATGGAACTTTCTCCATAATAGATCACACACTAGCCAATAAAGCAAGCTTAAGTAAATGTAAAACATTGAAATTACACCATGTATATTATTATATCATTGTGCAATAAAGTTGAAAATCATTGAGAAAAAAAATATAAAAGTATGAAAATATATGGAAAACAAACAATGCACTTAAACAAGTGTATTGGGCTACTGAAAAAAACAAGAAATAAGATAGTTTCTAGAACTAAATTATAATGGAAATGCAACATACCAAAACATAAGAAAAGCATTCCTCTGAGAGAACTCCACAGTTATAAATGTTGACATCAAAAAAAAGATCTAATATCTAAATAAAAACTCAAAAAATCAACCCCCTAAATAAAAATGCAAACCAAAAACTGGCAAGTAAAATGATCGACACTTCACAGAAAAAGTACAGATAGCCAATAAAAACAAGAGGGAATGGTCACGATAGCTGACCATGAAAGAGAAATGCAAATTACAACCATGAGATTCCATCTTTCACTAGAAAGAATCAGTATCTGGAATCAAAAAAGAGCAATTCTGGCAAAGCAGCAAGACTAGAGGAAAAACCCTCTACACTGTGGTAGGAGCATTAACTAATGCAGCCACTATGGAAATCAGCACAGTGATTCCTCAAAACAGTGAAGCTAGAAATTCCAGTTGACCCAGCTATTCTTCCAGGCATCATTCCAAAATAGTTAAAGATATCATATTACAGTGATACATGAAAGACAATCATTGTGGCAGCACAATCTATAATAGCTAAATCTTGGGAGTAGCTATATGTCCACTAACAGATGAATGGATAAAGAAAATGTGGCTTCACCCACAATGGAACTCTGCTCTGTCATAGAGAAAAATAAACAAGCATCATTTGTAGGAAAATGGATGCACATTGAGACCATAATGTTAAGTGAGATAAATCAAATATACAAGCTTAGATATCTCATGGTTTATCTTATATAAGGAACTCAAATTATGAACAAATACAAAAAGCAGAAAGATAGATAATCAGAAGTAAGGGTCAGCAACGTGTTTCTCCCAAGTGGTGACCCTGAGAGCCATTGAAAATGCATGTCTTGTTTGTCTCCACTGGCCTGCACCTTGGCAGCCCCAATTCATGCCAGGTTTCATTAGCCAGGAGGTTAAGGGTCAGTACACTAGGGCCAGGTGAGTTCAGTGCTGTGAGGTGGGAAGGCAGCCACAGTTGGAACCCAGACTGCAGACATCCTCAGGTCCTGTAACATGAAAGACCAGAAGTGCGAGGAGAAAGTCCTCAGTGATGTCCAAAATTTTCTGATCAAGGAAATTATGGGGCCACAGAGGAAAGTGATCGATGATGTAGAGTGTGCCTAAGGAGAGTCCCCTGGAGAGAAAACATTCTCTCAGGCTTTCAGAGAGCAATTGGTCAAGCAATGGCCGTGACTCATCCACATGGCTGACACTGACAAAGGATCTACAAACTGTGGTACAAGGTTTCAGGCTAAATCTTTAGGGATTTGACTGCCTTTGTCAGATACTAAAGTTACATTTCTTGTTATATAGGTCTTGTTTTATCTTGGTCTTAACCATCCAGCAGAAAAGTATAATAAGGAAGTATGAAAAGTAAATCCATACTAATATGTTGATCTGTAAATGGCTGATGTCAACAAGTTCTGACATTGCCAGTCCTATGAATAACCCACTACTATTATGGACTAGTGGACTATATTAGAGTATTTTGCTGAATTCACACACCTACTATATTTAAATAGCAATGGAATACCCATCTCTGACAAAACTAAAGAAAAAAGGGGATACAAATGAAGGACCATTTTATATCTGTATATACAAAATAGGACAGATATACAGCTACTTTCTCTTAGTTCAATGAAAAGAGAGATTTGTACTAATAGTGTTTGCATAGGATATTATGTATGCATATTTTAGTATGAATAACCACTACGAACATAGCAATATGTAATGTATTAATTATTGAAACTGTCCTAATAATCTGTTTTGAAACTTTCATTGTTCTTTATTTCTCAATAAAATTAATTAAAAAAAGAAGTGAAAAGAAAAAAAAATGATGCCACTCAGGTATACTAATTAATAAGACAACAATGATATAAATGATTATTTAGAATTTTTTTAGGTACAATGGCTTTCAGGTGAGCTGTACTTAAAATTATTCATTCTTTTAAAGGATAAAACTCAGGTTTCTCATATATTACTTATAGGACATAAGAAACTGAACAAGTTGATATGAAGGATTTAGATCCCACTCCTTAGAAACTGTAATAGAAGATTCTTACTCTAGTTTTGTTAAATAAAAATTAATAAGTATTCAATTTGATTGAACATATTTCAGTGTTACTCTTATAGCTAATATGCTAAATAACAATGCAAATATTTAAATGTTGTTATGAAAGCTGTGTATTTGGAAATTACATCTTGCCCAATATTACACCTTTTGCCTCAAATCTGTAAGGCAACTATGATCACCACTATACCCCCAACACCCTTTGCCTCAAATCTGAATGATGGCATAGTTACCAAAAGGAAAACTGTTTTTAACAAATTTACTAAAAATATGAGCTAGTCTCAGTGGGTTGCATTTTCTTGAAGTGCTAAGAAAGATTAAAAGATTATGTGTGATTATTTATCATTGTGTTAATCTGATAGATTACTTTAAGAATCAAAACTGTAAAAGTTATTTGTCCATCTGCATGTGCAGAAACAGTATATTTATTTGACTTCTAAATCAATTTCTCTCTAAATAAATGACATTGCTGGTTTTTTCCTTTCTCCTTTTCCTTTTTATTATAACTGTTCACATTAGAAGCTGTTTCTAATCAACTGACTGTTGGTCTGAAGTGTTAAAAACTAATTTTTAAATTATTATCAAGTTTTGTGTTGACATATAAAGTAAATGGGACATTATCCATTATTAATTGTCATGGAACACCATTGAATGACTATGAATATAAAATATAAACTGAATAAGGAAGAATGTAAACTTTGCTTTACATTATGATTTTAAAATGACTAAAATTATGTTAACTAGGTGAAGAATGAAAGAATTTGAAAAGTATAATTACTATGATTGTCATAGTGTTTTAAATTTATTCTCATTATGCTGTCTATAGATTCTTTTTAAATGAATAGTTAGTTATAATTTTTCTCATTCACTTATAGACACTTTTGAGCATTTCAAATGGAATTTTAAGATGGATATCTTTTATATTTTATTTTTTAAAATTTTATTTATTTATTTCTGTACTTTAGGGAAAGATCTAGAGGGTGTTCAGGATCTCACTACTAGATCAGACTCATAGTAATTCTCCTGTTTACAGCCTGCCAAATGCTGGGATTGCAGGTGTGCACCACCACGCCGAGTCTCAATTGCCATCAGCTCGTCCCCAGGGCTGGCACAGCAGGCCTGGGATTGAACCCCTGCACCTGCGCCTGCTTGCAGGCATTTTAATCTGCTGAGCTATTTGTCTGACCCTAACATGGATATCTTTTTTGTTTTTTTGTTTTTTTGGATATCTTTTAAAAGTAAGCATTAAATATGTTTTGTCCTACCTAGTCTTCAAGTAGAAAGAATTTTATGAAGGAAAATTTCATTAGCAGTGAGGAAACCATGCAAAATAAAACATAAAGATATATCAATATTAAAAGACATTTAGAAAAAAATAGCTTATATTGTTTTAAAAAACATAGCTTGTTTTGTTCTTGTATTATGAATAATTACTATGATCATAATACTCAATGTATTAATTATTGTAACTGTCCTACTAATCTGTTTTGAGGCTCCATTTTATTGTTCTTTTCTCTTTAAAATAAATAAGCATATTAAGTAAACCATTTTAGAAGACATATATACAAAGTTGATTAATAAATAAATAAATTAATTAATTTTTGTACTGGAGTTTGGACCTTGTACTGGAGCATGCCTTATGCATACCAGGCTCTACCTCTACTCTATACCCTCTACTTCCAAAGTACATTATACTTTTATTTTGAAGCAGGGACTTGCTAAGTTTCCTGGCTTCCCTGGAACTTGTGATCCTTCTGCCTCGACTTGCTGAGTCTCTGGTACTATACTTCATAGCATTTTACATTAAAATATCAATGCAATTAACTTAAGAGTAATTTTGAGAGCCTTTTTACCAAGATGGCGCCAAAGGAAAAGAAGGTAGCCCCTCCCCGTCCCAAAGCTGAAGCCAAAGCCAAATCTTTTTTTTTTTTAAATTAATTTTATTGAGGAACAAATAACAGTGAGACAGTTTCAAAACAGGTTAGTAGAACAGATGTAGTAATTAATACATTGTATATTGTCTTTGTAGTAGTTATTTGTAATTTCTAATACTGCAGTTTCTTCCATCATTACCGCACTTTGTTTTCTTTTCTAGGATAAAATGTACTTACATTTTAAAGAATGTTATTGGGTTTTTTCCCCCACAATTTTATTGAGAGACAAATAGCAATGAGACACCTTCAAATCAAATTGGCAGGACAGCTTCAACAATTAACACATTGAATACTCTCTTCCCAGCGGTCATCTGCTGTACAAGATGGTATTTTTATTTTTATACAATGGAGTATTACTCAACTATAAAGAAGGATGTCATGTCTGCATCTTGTACAGCAAAGCAAAATCTTTGAAGGCCAAGAAAGCTGTGCTGAAAGGCATCGACAGCCACAAATAGAAAAAGATATGAAGGTTGCCCACCTCTCGCCATCCCAAGGTACTGCAGCTCCGGAGGCAGCCCAAATACCCTTGAAGAGTGCCTGCAGGAGAAACAAGCTTGACCACTATGCCATCATCAAGTTCCCCCTGACTATAGAGCCAGGTACGAAAAACATTGAGGACAACAACACACTCGTGTTCATGGTGGATGTCAAAGCCAATAAGTACCAAATCAAACAAGCTGTAAAGAAGCTCTATGACATTGATAGCGACAAGGTCAGTACCCTAATCAGGCCTGATGGAGAGAATAAGGCATATATTTGACTGGCTCCTGATTATGATGCACTGGATGTTGCCAACACAATTGGGATCATCTAAACTGAGTCCAGCTGGCTAATTCTAAACATAAACTTTTTTCTCATTAAAAAAAGTAATTCTGAAATATATGCAATTCATAATTTGTTAAAGAGTAATTTGAATTTTGTTAGTGAATATAATATTCTCATTGTTTGTATGTCATTTCTAACTACTTTTATGAAAGTTATCTGATAAACAAAATTTTAGTCAGATTTCCTAATTATTCTTACCTGAGAATACTTTCTTTGATTTGTTAATGTCATCAATAATATATTACTATTATTTTTTAAGTTTCACAATATGACGTGTTTTGAAGTACTGAAAATATACAGAAGAAAGGAATACTTAAATTTAGTGAAAGTGCATTATACAATTTTTCAAAATGTATTTTGGTTTTATAACTTGTAACAAAAAATAACTACATGAGGCTTGGGATATAGTGGCTGTCTAGCAACTGCAAGGCCCTGAAGTTAATTTCAAGTATAAAAAAATGTCTGTACCCATTCAGAGTTAAGATAAATTATAGTTTCCTGTCAATGCTATTGCTTCTCAATAGTTTTTTATTCACTCATTTATTTGTCACATTACACTGGATATCTGTATCATCAATTGTAGTTGGAATTTGAAATGAAAATAAGCTATAAAATGTTAGTCTACAAAAGGACTGTGAAAACATGTATTCCACTTTGTATATTTCATGGGAAAGTAACAAAACAAGCTGGTCATAAGGTTATGTGTTAGCATATTTTTGTCTTCTCAGTCCCAGAAATTGCATCATTCAAAATTGCTGAA
>NW_004524811.1:2999850-3007319 GCF_000260255.1 Octodon degus
TTTTTTTTTTGTATTTTAGGGAAGGGTCTATAGTGTGTTCAGGGTCTCACTACTAGATCTGACTCATGGTTATCCATCTGTTTACAGCCTCTCAAGAGCTGGGATTACAGGTGCTCACCATCATGCCCAGTCTTAATCACAGTCTCAGCATGCTCCAGAGGTGGGGCCAGCACTGGTCCTTGTGCCTGCTTGCAAGTGCTTTAATCTTCTGAGTTATTTGTCCTGCCCTGATTCTTATTTCTACCACAAGGAAATAAGAAATATTTGAGGAGATATGTTTAATCTGATTTAAACATTACACAATGACACAATGTTTACAGGTGTCAGGATATCACATGGTACCTCATAAATATGTATACTTTTGTGTTTTTATATATCCGTTAACATTTCAATAAAAAAATTGAAGTAACCTGTTGGGAACACATACACACAAATCCTGGTTTCTTAAATGTGAAGGCTTACCTGAATAATTAAACTGCATTACACAACAGTGCAGGGTCCTATTAGACTTTAAAATATGTACATAAGTAATATCAAATACATGGTTTCACATGAGGCAATATTTTCTGTGAATAAATGGATCACTTCAAGTCTATGTGTGGCAAAATTATCTTGGAAAACACTTTTTGGCTTATGGGTCCTCTAGCTTAGTTTTACATTTCCTTTGCTTCATTTACAAGACTTATTATTAGCTCTACTTTGAAATTTTATATATAGTCTTTTAAGTATTACTTTTAAATTTTAATCACAATCTAGAGGAAACTAATCTTTCTATGGAATTTTATTAAAATTTATTCTAATTAAAAGGGTCTTTCTCATGGAACATCCATCTCTGACAAAACAAAACAAAAAAGTGGGGATATGTTGGGAGCTGTAGAAGCTAGGAAATTGATCAGATGTGTGTAAGTGGAGCTAGTCCTCAGAGTCTAAAACAAACATCATACCTCAGTCCTGAGATGTCTGGTTAAGTCAACTACTAGTTGCTAGGCAACATTTTGTCACATGTTATTACCTTTGCAAAAATATAAGTGAAGAACTGTTGTGAGAAAATATATATGTATACAAAAGATAGGATAGATATACAGCTACTTCCTCTTAGTTCATTGAGAAGAAAGGTTTGTACTAATACTGTTTAGACAAGATATCATGTTTGTATCCTGTTCTCTGAATAATTACTCTGAAGACAACAATATGCAATTTATTAATTATTGTAACTGTCCTACTAACTTCTTTTGAAACTGTTTCATTGCTATTTTCTCTTTTTTTCTCATTAAAATGGATAAAGATATCATATTTAAAAAGATAAAAGGATCTTTCTCATGGGAAGCTTATTTATTATTTTTAAAATTTCTTATAATTAAGAATCATTCTTGTGGGGAATTTATTTATTTATTTTTATGAATTTAGTACAGGGTCTACAGGGTCACACTACACAGATCAGACTCATAGTGATTCACCTGTTTACGGCCTCCCACACGCTGGGATTACAGGCATGTGCCACCACCCCCAGTCTCAATAGCCATCCCAGCTCACCCTGTCGGTACCAGCAAGGCAGGCTGGGGGTGGAATCCCAGCCCCCTGCACTCTGCCTAAGCAGGCACTTTAATCTGCTGAACTATCTTGCTGACCCAAGGAATTTATTTTTAAAATTTACTTAATGGTACTTGTCACTGGAAAGAGCCCTTAGTTTATATATCTCTACACTACCACCCCAGCTCTTGCCCAGATTTTATGAAGAAATGAAGAAATGAAAGTTACACCTAAACTCTGGCATGTAGACATAGGAAGAGAGTGGGAAGTCTTCTTCATTTACTCTCTTGCCACTGTAAGCTCTACCACACATAACAAAGACAATTTTATGCTGCAATCAATGCATCCTTTGCCAGGTTTGAAAATAAAAAAGGAAAGGAAAGAAAAGAAAACAAATAAGTTACAGGTAGTTTGGATAAAACATGTTTTATGAGCTTTCTATAAAAAATTACTAGAGAAGGGATAATAAACAGCTTCAATATTGTAGAAAGAGTGTTGTTTTCATCAATGCTAGAAGCCAAATGATTTCATTTTTACTAGAATAATATAAGTAATGCATAATACTTATGCCATCTGTATTATTATTTAAAAGATTTTGTTTTGCCTAAACGAACCCAGTAGGAAATGTAAAATAAACATATCTTTGAAACTGTTGTTGATATTTTTATGAACCTATATTTCTTGTTTATTGTTTGATAGTTCAGTGAAGGCTTCACCTGTATTTCTCTGATTTTCACAATAGTGAGAAAGTAAGATCTCTGAGGTTTACAGGAAACAAGGTTGTATCTGAAGTCTGGCCAGGACATAAAAAATTGAGTGAAACGATGGCACAAGGATTTGTAAGTCATCTTAAGGACAGAAGGTCAGGTTTTTCAGGTGGAAAATTGCTTCATAACTATCAACTTTTTTGTGTGTGTGGTACAGGGATTGAATTTGGGACCTTGCGCTTTCCAGGCAGGTGCTTATGCTGCTGAGCTATCTCCTGGGAACTATCAACTACTATAAGTACTATCATTTTCATTGTCTCGGATGCAACTTTATTTGTTTTTTATTTTATTTATTTATTTTTAAAATTTTTTATTCATTTCAATGAGAAAATAAAATAACACTGAAACAGTTCCAAAACAGGTTAGTAGGACAGTTACAGTAATTAATACATTGTATATTGTTGTCTTCATAGTGGTTATTCAGGGGACAAGATGCAGACATGATATCTTGTCTAAATAATATTAATACAAACCTTTCTTCTCATTGAACTAAGAGAAAGTAGCTGTATATCTATCCTAACTTTTTTCTTATTCTAACCATTCTGTATATACATATATATTTTTTCCCTATAAAATGGTCCTTTATTGATATCTCCCTTTTTTTGTTTTGTTTTGTCAGAGATGGGTGTTCAATTGCTGTTAGAGAAGCTGTATTTAGAGAAGTCTTTAAAGGTCCTTTTCATACTTGATGCCAGTTCAAATATTGTAGTGCTTGAATTCTGCAAAATAGCACAATATAGTCCAACAGTCCATAATAGTAGTGGATTATCAACACAATTGGCAATTGTCAGAAGTTGCTCACTTGAGCCTTTTACAGTTCAACATATTAATATGGCATTACTTTTTATACCTGGTGGTTATATTTTTCTGCTGGATAGTTAAGACCGAGTTAAAGCAAGACCCATATAACTAAAAATGTAACTTTTGTATAAGATGCAACTTTAAATTACCAGGATTTCTAATCTATAATAAAACATGATTTTTTAAATGAGGTATAATCAAAATAAGATAAATATTTACAGTTTTATAAATTATTACAGTAAAGGACACATTAACTTTAAGCTCTTCTAGAATATTCCCCTTGCTTCAAATGTGCTTGTTGCATCACTCTAGCCACTTTCTGAAATAGTTCCAGAAGTCCTTGTATGCATGTGTTTCCTTACACAGTTGGTGGTTTGTTGTTGTTGTTGTTGTATTTGTTTTGCAGAACTGGGGATTGAACTCAGGCCTTCGCGCTTGCCAGGTGAGTAATTATTCTACTGAGCCATCTCCCCAGCTCCTTGTTGAGATGGATTTTTTTGGGGAGGGGGGCTGGTTCAGGATGCCTTAAGGGCAGGTCTGGTAAGGCATGAGGATCTGAGGATTGAACCAAGGTATCCTGAACCTGACTGCTTTGCTTATGCAGGCACAGTTGGCTGTCTTGACATCCTGAATTGATTCAGAAACTCCCTCCAGTGATCATTGTGACTTTAGGGAAGAGACATAACTTACACAGTCCTGGATCTGGTGAAGAAGGTGGATGAAGACATACTGTAATATTTTTTTAAGCTAAAAAAGAAAAAGTTTATTTTGGCTTATGGTTTTAGAGTCATAGTTGGCTGTCTCCAAGGCAGGATGGCATGGCAGAGGGGCATCGTGGAGGAGAAACAGTCCATAGCATGGCAGACAGGGAGCAGGAAGCAGCAATCAGCCTTCTTTCTTTCCATTTATGTCTCGTCCAGGCTACAAGCCTGTGTCACCTACACTGAGGAGGGGGTTTTCCATTATCTACACCCCGAATGCTGCTGAACCACTGTACAGACTAACTTAGATATCATGCACACTTAATCCATGTGCACACATCCATGGTCCTGATACCACCCAAAAACCCCATTTAGAAGGACATGAGACTTTCTGGTGACAAATCTAAATACAAGCCCTAGCAGGAGTAGTGTTAAGAGCCTGTCGAAAGCCATTAAATGCCAACTTAGTATCAAAAGAACGATTTATTGTCCACATTTAGTGAGTTTGATTAGCCTGGAGATTGGTAACTTTTATAAACAGCCAGATAGTAAACACTTTAGGATCTGTGGTTGTAATGCTTTTATTTGACAGAAATTTCAATAAACATTTCATCAATGTGGTGTAATAGTAGTGTATATATAAATCTAAAATTTTTTTATAGTAAAGACATTGCTATTAATCCCCCCTCCTCACTTCAAACACAAACATCATTCTTGGCAATGTATCTTTTGCTATGCTAAGGTTTGAATAATTAAACGATCTCTGTACATTCTAATCACCCTTGTATATACAAAATTTGAGTTAATCTTTGGATTTTTTTTCTGATTATCATTAATGTGCATTTTATTACATGATCACACCACATTGTGGGAGGATTAATTGATTCACAAAAGAATGCATCTTAACATGTGCATGGTGCTAACAAGTTCCTCTCCTCCTCTTCCTCCTCCTCCTTCTCCTCCTCCTCCTTCTTCTTTTTTCTTGGGAGTGGTGGAACCAGGGATTGAACTCAGGCCCTTGCACTTGCCAGGCAAGTGCTTATTCTACTGAGCCATTTCCCTGGCCCCCTCATAATTCTTCAAGGTTTGCTTACACTTTACTTTTCCAGAAAAATCATTTATTTATTTATTTTTTACTATTTGTTCATTTTAACTCATTATTAACTTCATTGAAAATCAATAATAATTATATAGCAAATTAAAAATTATAGACAAATATTGAAATGTGAAAGATATTAGATGTAAACTGAATAAATTTTTATTTATTTACTTATTTTTATTTTTTATTTTTTCTGATAATTTTATTGATAAACAAATAGCAATGTGACAGTTTCAAATCAAATTGGTAGGACAGTTTCAATAATTAACACATTGCATACATTCTTCCTAGTGGTTAATTGCTGTACAAGATGCGGACATGATATCCTATTTACAAACACCAGTAGAACAAATCAATCTATTCATCAGGAGAATGTAACTATATATCTATCCTAACCACTTTGAATACACAGATACAAAATGTACATTCATCTGTATCCTCTTTTTTTTGTTAAGTTCCGTTATTTGAATATTATAGATGTGTAAACTCAGCAAAATATTCTAAAAGAGTCCAGTAGCCCATAATAATATTGGGTCTTCTGTTTGACTGGCAATGTCAGAAATTGTTGACCTGAGTCCCCTACAGCTCAACATAACAGCATGGATTTACTTCTTATATTTCCTTTTTATACTTTTCTGCTGGATGGTTAAGACCAAGGTAAAGCATGACCCATGCAACTAGTGTTGTAGCTTTTGGGTCAGATAAGGTCAGTGAAATCCCCTTAGGATTTATCCTGAGATCCTGCACCTCATATTGTAGAACCTTTGTTAGTGTCAGCCATGCGGATGAGTCACGGCCATTGCTTGGCCAATGTGCTCTCTGTGAAAGCCTGGGAATTTTCCTGGAGGATCTGAAAACATCATATCACAGGGATATATGTGTGCCTATGTTTATAGTAGCACAATTTGTGATAGCCAAATCTTGGAAACAACCAAGATGCCCATCACGTGAGGAGTGGTTGAAAAAGATGTGGTATTTTTACACAATGGAGTATTATTCAGCTACTAAGAATGATAAACTCGAAGCCTTTTTATTGAAGTGGATGCCATTTGAACATATATTCATAAGTGAAATAAACCAGACACACATTTGTAAATATCATATAGTTTCCCTAGTATAAGAACTCAAAAGAAGAAATACAAATAGAAAGTTATAATACAAGTAAAAGGAAAGCAGGATTTCAAGGACTAACTAATCAAGAGGGGGAAAGGAGAAGAGCTAGGAAACATGACAGTGACAAGCCATACAGTTATATATAGAAGATGGGCAAGGCAATGATCCTGAGAATCTTCAGAAGATTTTTGAATCTAGCAGTTATTTGGAAAGATTCTCACCCTGACTAACTATACTGATACCTGTGAACTAAGCTACTGCACTGCAGATGGTAATCTGTAAATTTTAGAAAAATATTTCTGAAATGAATACATAGAATGAGATTAATAAAAGGTTGCACATTGTAAAAATATTATTGACAAACTTAAATAAATATAACAATAAAAATTGTCTAAAATAAATATGAAGAAGAAAGAGTTTACAGATCAGTCATATGATAGCTCACTCTGTGCTTGATAGGGAGAATTTTTCTCATATAGTTCTATACATTATTCTTTAACATCTAAAGCATACATGGTTAACAGCACAAATGGTCTCCCTTGGAAAAGCTACAGACAGCTGGTCGTAGCCCCATAAAAACTTCTCCAGTGTTAGAATCAGTGATAATAAGCACATGTGCCTTGTGTATGTGTGTGTGAACACATTGTCCAAATTAGAAAGTGAATTAAAATACAAAAGCCAAGTCTGGGCCACCAGAAGTGGTAACCAACTTGAATGACTTGGTGAGATGAGTACTGCAGAAGCTGAGACCTCAGAACATTTGGGCGCAGTCATCCTTACTTATTCTGCATTCACACCATTCTCTCAAAAGGCCAGAGGAAAAAGGGAATTTTAGTTCTTGTGATTTCTACTTAGCAAACACAAGTCCAATGAAATAAAACATTAGGTGAGGTATTGTGAAAATTCCAAATTAAAGTAAATTTTATTAAACAAAATAGAACTTCAAAATTGGTCAAGAAACTAAAAATGGTCTACACAAGAATAATCTAGCAGGGCCGGGGATGTAGCTCAGTGGCATAAGCACCTGCCTGGCAAGTGCAAGGCCCCAAATTTGACCCCTGGCAACTAAAACAGGCAAACAAAAAGAATAATCTGAAAATCATCTTATGTGGGAGCGCTTTGACAGAACCACTGTTAGTAAAAGCAGAAATCCTTGTAATAGTGTTTCATTTGAAGCAAATTTTTTGTTTGTTTTTATTTTTGTTTTAAAGAAAGGTGATTGCTGGGTTTCAAGGATTGTTTAATTAATTAATTAATGTATTTGGTACAGGGTCTCACTAGGTAGCTTTTTTTCATAATTTTATTGATAAACAGATAGCAGTGAGAGTTTCAAATCAAATCATTAGGACAGTTTCAATAACTAACACACTGCATACATTCTTCTTAGTGGTTAATTGCTGTACAAGATGTGGACTTGCGATCCTATTTACAAACACCATTAGAACAAATCATTCTATT
>NW_004524811.1:3011658-3075519 GCF_000260255.1 Octodon degus
ATCTCTTTGACTCTGCTTCATGCGTCCTATTTCTTTCTTGTATTGCTCATTCAAGGAATCCGTCATTTTTCTAATCTCCTGTATATTTTTATTAATATCTTCTTTAGAAGCAGTTATAAATTGTTTTACTGCAGTGTTTTTTTCAGATTGGGTTTCCTCCCTGTTTCTGTAGTTGCTTCTTTACTTCATCTGCTATGAGTTCTGAGAGTTCTTTTTTTTATTTCAGAAAAGAATTGCGCTCTGATTTCCTCTATATGTTTCTGCTGTTGCTTATTTATTTTTGACGCTCTTCATTCGTGCATTTGAGCCGAGCTAGTTTCCTCCTCTGTGTGGGCACTGTGTTTCTTCCATATGTTTCTGCATTTGATTCTTTAGTGCAGATGTTATTAATTCAGGGATATCTTTTTTTATTTCCAATCTGAGGTCCTCTCTGTCTTTCTGCAGCTGTTTCTTTATTTCAGCAGTCGTTGATTCATTGCTTTCAGCTGTGTGATTTCCAATTTGTTCTGTGTTAGTGTCCTCTGCACTTGTTACAGGTGGACTTGGGTTCTGAGGTTGCATTTTGTTCCTTCTCATCATTTTGTGTAGCACTGTCATCTGACCTTTATGGTAGATATTTGCTGTATTTATAACCTTCGCACATACTGAAGTTCAGGTGCAGCTCTACAAAGTTTGGACTTATCCATCTGTGTCTGGCTTGGATCTGGCTGCTGTGCTCAGCTCCTTCCTGCTGCTGCCCTTGAGGGTGGACCTGTTGTGACCCTGTGGCAAGATGTTCTCCTCCTGGACTAGCTGGGTGGATCTATCCTCTTCACTCTCTGCAGGGATTGCAGCTGCAGAGTTACACCCCAGGCGTGTATGCCAGGCCTGAGCTGTGCCTAGAGGGGCAAGGTGAAGTAGGGGGAAGAGGAAGCTCTCCCACACACTTATAGGACCTGGTGTAGGAATGGGTCTGGGTGTTCACAAAATGGGACAGAAATTCCTTCTGGGTTGGCAGGGTGGGGGAGGTGCTGAAGAGAGGTGGGGGGCGTCCCAAGGGGCTGGGAGAGGGTCTGGCCCATGCTGCGCCTGGTCCCGCAGGCGCAGGGTGACAGGAAGCTCTCCCACACACTCTCTGGACCTGGGCTAGGGCTGGGTCTGGGGGTTCCCAGAATGCGGCAGAAATTCCTACTTGGCGGGCGGGGTGGGGGATGTCTGCGTAGTGGTGGGGGTCTCCTAAGGGTGTGGGAGAGGGTCCGGCCCACGCTGCGCCTGTGCTGGGACTGGTCCCACCGGCCAAGGGTAGCAGGAAGCTCTCCCACACACTCACCGCACCTGGGCTAGGACTGGGTCTGGGGCTTCCCTGAACGTGGCAGAAATTCCTACTTGGCGGGCTCGGTGGGGGAGGTCTGCGGAGTGGTGGAGGCCGCCCCAATGGGGTGGGAGAGGGTCTGGCCCATGCTGCACCTGGGCTGGGACTGGTCCGCCTGCGCAGGGTGGCAGGAAGCTCTCCCACACAGTCACCGCACCTGGGATAGGACTGGGTCTCTAGGCAGCTTTGACTTCTAGTGATCCTCCTGTTTTCAGCCTCCCCAGTGCTGGGATTACAGGTGTGCACCACCATGCCTGGACTCTATTGCCAGCTCAATACACCTGGGGTTGGGGTTGGCATGGCACATGCTGCTAGGGATCGAACCCTGGTCCCTGTGCTTGCCTAAGCAGGTGCCTAGTCCACTGAGCCATTTCACAGGCCCCATTTCTTTAATTTTTAAATCAGTACATGCTAATTATGCAGATCAAAGGATTTCATTGTGATATTTGTATTTATGTATAGCTTGATCAATCTCACCTCCCAGTTTCCCTCCCTCCCCTTTTCCTTTCCTGTCCCAATGGTCCCATCCTTTGCTGAAGTCTTCCTTCTACTTTCTTTTTTTTAATTTTTTTTTAATTTTTTTTATTTGAGAGAGAGAGAGAGAGAGAGAGAGAGAGAGAGAGAGAGGTGTGTGTGTGTGTGGCCAGCTCAGCCCACCAGGGGGCGGGGCTGGCTGGCATGTGGTGCTGGGGGAATTGAACCGTGGTCCCTGATGCCTTGCCAAACTTGTTCTAAGTAGGTGCTTTTAGACCACTGAGCCATCTCTCCAGCCCTTCCTTCTACTTTCAATGTAGTCTTTGTTTTTTTGTTTTTTTTTTTCTTTTTAGATACTTCATAGAAGAGAGAGAGAGAAAAAAATACGTGCTTTTCTGAAATAGGCTTATTTCACTCAGCACGATGCTCCCAGTTGAATCTATTCCCTGAAAATGATACAACTTCATTCTGCTTTAGGACTGAGTGGGACTCCACTGTGAAGAAGTGTCCCATTTTTATATCCTCTCATCTGTTGGTGGTGTCCAGGTTGGTCCATAGCTTGCCTATTGTAAACCATAGTAACTATGGATGTGAAGATATGTGAGTAGTATTTGGACTCTGATTCCTTTAAGTACACAATGGGAAGTGGTACAGCTGGATCATACAATAATTCTTTCAGTGTTCTTCATAATGCCAGGTAAAATTTAAAAAATACAAGAAATTTTGGAAAATGAATAGACTTTAACAGTAGCATAGGTGTGGAAATCATAACTACATTGAAAATACTGATGTTAAAATTTGGAGAAATTTTATCTTCTTATGAATTTTTCCTAATGAGCTCTGTAGTCAAGTAACAAAACTCAATTCATGATGTGTTTTAATTTTGTAACAGAAAATATTTATTTTTAAAGAATACAAAATGGTAAAAATAAAAACATTAGAAATGATACAAAATTTTATTGAAGTAATAAGAAGTGGACAATGGTTGTATTGCATAATGTTATCTTCAAATTAGTTATTTAGGTTACTAGATATAAACCTGAAAAAATAGATTAAAAATTCTATAAAAAATTAAAAAGTAGAAGAAAAATAAATAAAAATGCATTAGACCGGCAGAAATTAGCAGTGCAATTATCCAAGCTATCCTGTATATATTTTGTTTTCCATTGAGCAAATTCTTTCCCTTTTACAGTATCTATTGTATCTTTCAGATTTTATTTACTCTTTTAGGTTGTCATAATAGTGAGATAATATGATGTTTGTACATACAGGTCTGGTTTATTTCACTTATTGGTACAGTATCTAGCTGTATTTGTTTACATATAAAAGCCTGAAATTTATTTTTTTATAGCTGAGTAACACTCCATTATGTAAAAATACCACATCTTTTAATCCATTCCTCAGATGATAGGCATTTGGGTCCTTTCCAAGCTTTAGATATGACAAATTACACTGCTATAAACATGAATGCATATATATTGTGGTGACATGATGTTTTCAGATCTTCTGGAAAAATAGCCAGGGAGGAATAGCTGGCCTGAATGAGCCCTCCAATCCTAGCTTATTGAGGAGTCTTCACACTCTTCCATAATGGTTGCACCAGCTTGCACTCCCAACAATAGAGAAGGGTGCCTTTTTCCTTACAACTTCTCCAGCATTTGTTATTGCTTCACTTCTTGAAGATAACCATTCTTTATGGTATAAGATGGAATCTCAACATTGTTTTAATCTCCACTTCTCAAATGGCCAATGATGTTGAACTAATTTTTCATATATTTATTTTCTATTTGTATCTCTTCATTTGCGAATTGTATATTCATCTCAGAGGCCCATTTTTGGTTTGGGTCTTTGAATTTTGGAGGCCTGATTATTTTTAATTCTTTATGTGTTCTAGACAGAAGTCTCAGGACAGTTTACTATATTTTTTTTTTCCAATTTCAAGGTTTTCCTTGTACTCTGTTGGTGATCTTTTGACAAGCAGAAACTTGTCAATAAGATGAGATCCAAATTGTTGATTCTTTGAAATATTTACCCTGAAGTTTGGTTTTTGTTTATATACTCTCTACCTATCCCTATGTCTTTAAGATTTCTACCTACTTTCTACTCCAGTTGATTTAGTGTTTCAGTTTTAATACTTAAATCTTTAGGGCTGGCAGGATAGCTCAGCAGACTTAGTGCCTGCTCAGGCCATATGGACTGGAGTTTGATCCCTGGCACCAGAGGCTGCACTAGCTCAGCTCCTGGGCTTGTTGAGCTAGCCACTGAGTGTGGGCATGGTGGTGTATGCATGTAATCTCAGCTCTGAAGAGGCTGAATCCAGGAAGATCACTGAGTATGAGCTGCACAGTGAGACCTGAATACACAAAAAAAGTATATTTAAATTTTAGACCTATTTTGACTGTGCTTTTGTGCATAGTGATAGACATGAGTCTATTTTCAGTCTTCAATATGTATAAAGCCAGTTATTCTGGTACCATTTATTAAAGAGTTTTTCTTCCAGTGAACACTATAGAAAATGTATAACATTTGAACAGAAAAATGAGCATAAAAATACTAAATATAACACTGACATTTGCAGACAATCCTGCTAGATTTACAATCATTTAAATGGAAGCAATTGTTAAAGTTTAAAGTAGATCATGAATAAGATGTTGAAGAACTTGACAGGAACCAGGAAATAATAATTCGGCAGCTGCAAGACAATGCAAAGAAAAATAATATAAGAATAATAGGTGTCAATAAAGCAGCAGGAGATAACACAAATGACAAAAAAAAGGACTATTCGCAGAAGTACTAGCAGAAAATTTTCCAAACATGAGAAAAGAACCTGACATACAGTAAGTGAGGCATATAGAACTCCACACAGCCATAAACACAATAAATTTACACAAAGACACATAGTAAGCAAGATATGAGAAATTCAGTAAAATATTAAAAGCTTCTAGAGAGAAGAAACATAACCTACAATGGAAAGCCTATCAGAATTGTGGCTGCTTTCTTAATACAATCCATCAAATGAAGAAGAGTTTGGAGTGAAGGATTTCAGGTCCTGAAATGACATAACTTCCAACTCAGATTGATGTACGCTGCAAAACTATCAATCAAATTCAATGGCAAAAATAAGGTTCTTTCTTTTCTTATTTATTTATTTGTGGAACCAGGGATGGAACTCAGGTCCTTGTGCTTGCCAAGGAAGCACTTATTTGACTGAGCCATCTCCCTGACCCCCTAAGATTCTTTCATAACAAAGAACAATTGAAGAAATTCATAACTACCAAACCAATCCTGTAAAGAGTACTGACAGATACTCTAGAAAGAGACAGAAGTGATCACACTTTCAAGAACAACAGAAAGCAACCACAAAACAGAGCAAGTGATTAAAAAGAGAGAAAAATTATGGAACCTTTTCCTGTTAAATTATTAGCAAGAAAATGGCATGACAAAGATAAGCTAATACATATCAATTATAACCATCAATGTGAATGACCTCAATTCACCAACTAAAAGAAAGAGACTAGCAGAGTGGATTAAGAAACAAGATCCAACAATATGCTTCATATAAGAAACACATTTAATTCAAAAGAAAATTCACAGACTAAAAGTCAAAGGATAGAAAACAATATTCCATTGCACAGGAAATCAGATAAAAGAAGGGGTAGCTATCCTGGTTGCTGACAATATCAACTTCAAGCCAAAAATCATCCATTGGGATAAAGAAAGACACTATATACTTGTTAAGTGAAAATAGCAAGAGGAAGTGACAACAGTAATAAATATATATGCACCCAATGTAGGATCACCCTCTTACAAAAGACAGTTTTTTTGTGGAACCCAGCACTGAACTCAGGCCCTTGAGCTTGCCAGGGAAGTGCTTATTTCACTGAGCCATCTCCCCAGCCCAAAAGACAAATTTTAACAGATATGAAAAATCAAATGGGCAGTAATACAATAGTAACAGGGGACTTTAACATGCCACTGTCAGAAAGAGATAGATGAACTGGGCTAAAAATTAGCAAAGAAATAACAGAACTAAATGGCACTTGTGAAGAAATTGACTTGGTAGACATTTACAGGGTGTTTCACCTAGCAACAAGAGAATACTCATTCTTCTCAGCTGCACATGAAACAGTTTCCAAAATAGACCATGTACTAGCACACAGAGCACTCCTAAGTAAATGCAAAGAAACTGAAGTTATCCCATGCATACTACCTGATCACAGTGCGATAAAACTGGAAGTTTTGACAAAAGAGACTATGAAGACACAATAAACAGTGGAAATTAAATCAAAATCTCCTAAACAATCAGTGAGTCATAGATAAAATTAAAGAAGAAATTAAAAAATCTTTACAATAAAACGAAAATGCAGATACAACGTAGTGAAACCCATGGAATGCAATGAAAGATGTTTTAAGAGGGAAAGTTATAGCTGTAAATTCCCACATTAGGAAAACAGAACAAACCCAAATAAGTGATTTTATTTTGCACCTCAAGCTCCTAGAAAAAGAAGAGCAAGTCAAGCCCAAAACCCAAAGAAGGCAGGAAAATATAAAGATTAGAGCAGAAACGAATGCATTGGAGACAACGAAAACAATACAAAGAATAAATGAGTCTAATAAAATTGATAAAACCATAGCCAACCTAATTAAATAAAAGAAAGAAAGGGAAAAAAACCCAAATTAATTCAATAAAAATGAAGAGTGAAATCACTATGGACCTTCGAGAAATTCAGAAGATCATCAATACCTACTTCCAAAAAGTTTACTCTCCCAGGATGGAAAACACAGATGAATTGGACAGTTTCCTAGCCACATAAATGCTAAAACTGAGTCAAGAAGATATACAAACTCTGAGTAACTCAATAATGAGAAATGAAATTCAAAATGTAATAAAAACTGACTGACAAAGAAAAGCCCAGGTACTGATGGTTTTGCAGCACAATTCTACAAGAAATTAGACAATATTTAATGCCAACTTTTCTCAAACTCTTCAGTGAGATTGAAAGGGGAACAATTCTTCCAGACTCATTCCTGGAGGCAAGTATTACTCTGATAAAACCAGAGATAGATCCAACTAAAAAAGAGAACTACAGGCCAGTTTCTTTGATGAATATGCAAAAATCCTCAATAAAACACTAACAAAGAGAATACAGCAAGTCATCAAGAAGATTATACATCATAATCAAGTGGGATTCAGTCCAGAATGTAAGGATGGTTCAGAATATGCAAATATATAGATTACTACATCACATCAATAGAACCAAGAACAGAAACCACATGATCATTTCAATAGATACAGAAAGAGCTTTTGACAAAGTCCAACACTCTTTCATGATTAAAAAAATATACAGAGAATTGGAATATATGGTCTATATCTCAACCTGATAAAAACCATCTATGAGAAACCAACAGTAAACATTATGCTAAATGGGCAAAAATCTAAAGCCTTCATTTTAAAATCAAGAAGACAAGGATGTCTACTGTCTGCATTCCTTTTCAATATAATTCTGTAAACATTAGCGAGAGCAATTAGACAAGAGAGAGAAATAAAAAGAATAATGATTGGAAAATAAGAAGTGAAATTATCATTTGTAGATGAACTCATTCTACATAGAGGACACCAAAACTAAAAATTTTTTAGATTTATAAAGAAATTCAGTAAACTAGCAGGATATGAAGTCAACAGCCAAAAATCAGTAGCATTTTTATGCACAAAGAATGAACACACTGAGTGAGAAATTAGAGAAACCATGCCCTTAAAAGTAACATCCAAAAAATTAAAATACTTAGGAATCAATCTCACAATGGACTTAAAAGATTTATACAGAGAAAATTGTGGTACTTTGCAAAGAGATTGAAGAGGTCTTGAGAAAATGGAAAAATATTCCATGCTTCTCCTTAGGAAGAACCAACATTGTGAAAATGGCCATACTCCCAAAATTGCTATACAGATTCAAAGCAATCCCAATCAAAATACCATTAATATACTTCATAGAGCTAGAGAAAACTTCCTCAAATTCATTGGGAACCTGAAGAGACCCAGAATATTAAAAGCAATCCTGGGAAACAAAGGAAAGGCAGGAGGTACCACAATCCTAGATCTGAAATTATATTATAAAGCTTTTGTGAAAGAACCAGCATGGTGTTGGCATAGAGGCAGATCTGAGGATCAGTGGAAAAGGTTAGAAGATGCAGACACACCTATAAATAAACACATTCAGCCACCTTATCTTTGATAAAAAGGACAAATTGGATAACTGGTAGAAAGATAGTCTTTTTAATAAATGGTGCTGGAAAAACTGGCTTTCTATATGCTAAAGGCTAAAACTAGACCCACACCTGTAACCATGCACAAAGCTGCAGTCAAAATGGATCATAAACTTCAATATTAAAACAGAAACACTAAATCTTCTAGAGGGAACTGTAGCTAGAAATCTTAAAGACATAGGGTAGGTAGAGAGTTCACAAACAAAAACCAAATTGCATGGGAAATACTTCAAAGAATCAATAACTGAAATTTCATTTTTTTGAAAATTTTCTACACCTCAAAGCAAATCTCCAACAGAGTAAAACAGAAAACCAACAAGCGGGGAAAAAATTATAGCCAGCTGTCCCTCAGACAAAGACCTTCTATTTAGAACATACAAAGAATTAAAAAGAAATTCGCCCCTAAAATTTAAAGACCCAATCAAAAAATGGGCAATTGGGATGAATATACACTTCTCAGAGGAAGAAATACAAATGGCAAGTAATTACATGAAAAAATGTTCAACATCATTGATCATTCAAGAAATGCAAATTGAGATTCCATCTCACCCTAGAAAGAACGGGTAACATCAAGAATTCAGACAATAACAAATGTTGTAGGAGATAAAGGAATTCTTCTGCACTGCTGTTGGGAGTACAGACTGGTACAACCACTATGGAAATCAGTGTAGCGGTTCCTCCAAGAGCTAGGATTGGAGATCCCATGTAAAGATCCCATTCAATACCCCTCCTGGGTATTTTTCCAGAAGAACTGAAAACCTCATACCATAGTGATATATGTGCACTATGCTTATAGCAGCTAAATCCTGGAGACAACCCAGATGCCCATCATCTGAAAAATGGATAAAGGAGATATAATATTTTTACACAATAGAGTATTATTCAGCTGTAAAGCAGGATAAATTTGAGACTTTTTTCAGTAAATGGATGCTATATCTCCAGCCCTTTAATATATAGATTTTAAAGTTGAGATAGAATTTCATTACATTACTAAGGCTGGGTTCCAATTTATGATCCTCCTGTCTCAGCCTTGCCGAATGCTGGGATTACAGGTGTGCATCACCATGTGAAGCTGGGGAACAGTTTTAAGTCTCAGGTATTCCATTAAGTTAGTTTTAATCAATGCTCTTAAGTAGACCTGAAGTTGTCAGTGTGGAGATTGTTTTTATGTGTTAGGTAGATTTTTTGAAAAACTATCATAAAATTTGAGTTCATCTTCAGGACTAGCATTAATAAGAAACTGAAAGGTCACCAAATGGTCCCAACACAGAGACATCTCCACTTAAAGGGTAAAGGGCAGAATGGGTAACTAATAGTGTACTGGAAATTAATATGTAAGTCTCCTTCATCTACACATAATTTATAGTTGATAAAATATTTTATTTTGGGGAAAAGTGCTCATGGAGTGGAGTCCTGACATAACCTGTAAGTACTACTTATCTACTATTTTTAATTTTTTAAAGAGAATAAAAAATTATAATTATTAAATATTTATTTATTTATTTACTTATTTATTTTTGTGGTTTTGGGGGTCAACTTGGGACTTTTACTTGCCAGGCAGATGCTTATGCTGCTGAGCTATGTCCTCTGCCCCACATCTCTTAAATGTGAAAGTCAGGAACATTTGATGTGAAGAACTAACCTTCTCTTTTGTATACATTTCACCCAGGAAAGGCAACAGAAGATTCCTGATTAAAACAGGTCATATTAAATATTGCATAATATCTGTTAGGGAATAACTGCTTGGACTATATGGAATTGGATTTCCAACACAAAAACATTAAGGTGAAATAATTTTATTTCAATATTTTATATTAGATTTTTAATCTAACATTCAACTATTTGTTCAATTTTGCATAACTATATCTGCTAATCTGACCAACAGATTTTTTTTTTCTTTTTTGTAGAACTAGGGATTGAACTCAGGCCCTTGTGCTTGCCAGGGAAGCACTTATTCTACTGAGACATCTCCCCAGCCCCTGAGCAACAGATCTGATGATAAAATAGATAATATAACAACCACTGTTAATTAGCTCTTCTTCTTTTGAAAAATCTGTAATTTATTATTATATGTTACTGTTTCTTTGTTTCTACTATTTATTTTTACACTTCAAAATAAAATAAAATTAAATTAAGAAAATAATTTTAATCCAATTACAGTGAAGTGAGAAGTATACATTTTTTTTTATTTTTACATATTTGGTTAAAAATTATAACCTAGGCCTAAATTACTTCTTTTTCATTTATGCCATGGCACAATTGTGGGAGTTCTTGTGACTCAAGTAGGACTTTGTACAAATTTCTTGTCTTCAATGTGCAGCAGGACTTATTTAGATTTCAGATTTCATTGTTGTCTGGGGACCTTGAAAACTAATTATTTTTCACTGTGAGTTGACAATAATTGTGTACATTTATGAGGCAGAAAATAATGCTATGTTTATGACTATAAGGCGGGATTATTAAATCAAGATAACTAACATCTTCATTACTTCAAATTACTAGGGGCAAGCCAGATAGCTCAGAGGATTAAAGCACCTGCTCAGGCAAATGCAGGGTCTGGGGTTTGGTCCCCAGCCTGCTGTACTAGCCCTGACCCTGGGGAGTGCTGGGACTGTGATTGAGACCTGGATGTGGTGGCTCAAGCCTGTGATCCCAGTGCTTAGGAGGCTGAAAAACAGAAGGATCACTACACATCTGCTCTGTGTAGTGAGACCCTGTAGACCCTGCACTAAATACATTAAAAAATGTTTTTTTCCCCAGTACAAATATTTGAAATTTAGTGTCAGTAATTTTGAAATATGGAACATTGTTATTATTACATTGCATATTTGCCACACTGTGCAAATGTGTTTTATTTAACTGTTCCACAGTGGTTTAAAGTTAATTTTTTTCATGAAAAAGTTTATAAGATAATTTTATTTCTAAAACTCTGATGGTGAATTTCCAGAGGATCAGGACAGTGTACTCACTGTTCCTTCTTTGCCCACCACAATATGGTATGTCACAGGTACCTGGTAGCTTTCTGGATGGTGATGATGAGGAGGCTATCTTGGGCTTACCTGGCACATGTCCACTGCACCTGTAGGTAGTCCAGCACACAGCATTCCAGGCAAGACAGCGCCGTTATAACTGGCCAGTGAGTTACACTCACTAGCACTTATTATTTGGGCTTGTCCTTGTTGTAGAGATGTGAGTGTGTGGCCTATTTAGTATAAAAGCAGGAATAAAATGGACTTCAGGATATATCAATTAATAGCTATAATAAATTTGAAAAGGAATAAGTACATTCTGAACATTATTCTCTATTTTTGAAGGGAGGCATTTGAAGCTGTCTGTAGGAGTTTCTTTCAGCCAAAATTCCAGCAGGAGACAAGGGTAGCTCCTTTAAATAGATGAGTTTTCTTTCATCTTTTCCTTTTTTTGTGTTAGTTTTGTAACACAGTGCCACTAGACTTTTATAGAAAAAAATTTGCTGTCTTAAAATTTACTGATAGCTTTTAAATTATCCATTGACTGACTTGGGAGTAGAAAAGAATGTGCTGATTGATGTTTAATGCATTAGTAAAAGACAAATTGGTCTGGTTTCAAGATCAAAGAGCTAATTTAATTTATACTGATATTTCCTCAAAATACCACCGCTTAACTTTTCCAGGCCTAACACAAATATTGTCTATTACACTGACTTCTTTAGGCAAAAGTGCACATAGTCACATTCTTCAGGGTGCAATGAAAGTTCTGTGCTATTGGATAGAGAAATAATGGACAGCAAGGGAGGAAGTCCAAGAATGATGCCCACACCGGCCTGCTGTTCCTGCCTGATAGACCTATTTTCTCATTGGTTTTGTAACTAGATTAGAGTTTTCTAGTTGTTCTTTTTATACAGTCCTCACTTTAATTTCAGTTTTACTTATTCAGTTAACAAGTGTGAGTAATGATAATGTACATATTATTATGTATTATTAGGTATATATGCAGGCCTGACAGAAATAAAAGTTTCACCCAGAGCACCTTAAAAGGCAATTGATACCTGAGGGTTGTTGAATATTAGCTACTGTCCTTAGATGATACCTATTTGCCCTATGCCTTTTCTGTAGAGGAGCCACTGAGTCCCACACACTCTCTGGATTAGTAAAGACATTTCCCTCTCTCGACTCTTGAGAGTGCCCCACAGACTTTGGCTTTACTTTGCTTTGTTTACACTGCTGATGAACCTGAGGACTAGCTAGTGCTCTGTCTTATCAAGGCATAGGATGATTTTGTCAGCAGGACCTGTCTTCCAGATGTTTCCTAATTAAAATATATATATATATATAATAGCAAATATCAAGAGATTGCACTATTCTTAAATTTTGGTGTTTTAGTTTCTGGAGACACTTACCACCGTAGTTTATTGAGCCCCATCTTGTTACATAAGCAATGGAACCAGGCATGACACCCTGGGTGGCTGCAGGGAGACACACTCGGTGGATATATCTGGTGAAGCTGATGGCTCTCTCCAGCTGGACAGCTGCAACGTTGTTCTCATGAGTCACACGTGAGTAATTGCTGTGGACCGAGATAGTTCTCACTCTCACTTTCAGTCTAGGAGAGGGCCTGGAAATGCCAAAGGTGGCAGTCCATTCTTGAGGATTGGGGTAGCTAAAAAGTATACAAAATTATGCTATGTGAGGATGGAACTTATAAATAATTTGCATGTTTAAGTTTTGTATTTGCCAGAATCCCAGCCCCCAACCTGGGAACTACTTGACTATCACCTATTCCCTATGTATTTCCATGTTATAAGCTAATGAATATGCTGACTTCCTAACTGCAGAGTGAATGGTCATTTGCCTAAAGAAATACAGAAGGACCTTAACAAATATGCCTTGGGATAGCCTTAGAGTTTCTATCCTAATAAAGATGTTTAACAGTATGAAAGCAAGCATATCACAAATATCCTCTTTTTTCTCTTCCTATTTTACACCTTCTTCTGAATAAACTTATAAAGTCTGATATAGTGATTGTTTTAATTTTAACTCATCTTCCTTTCAATCCTAATTTTCCCTCTTTCCTCTTGCTTTGAGAAAGTAGATTCATTTAAATAATGGTGATATGTAGGGGACTCAGGTCAACAATTTCTGACCTTGCCAGTGAAGCGGAGGACCCTATATTATTATGCATTATTGGACTCTTTCAGAATATTTTGCTGAGTTAGCACACTTATAATATTCAAATAATGGAAATAAACAAAAAAGGGGATACAGATGAATGTTTGTTTTGTATCTATGTATTCAAAATTGTTAGGATAGATATATAGTTATATTCTCTTAATGAATAGAGGGATTTGTTGTAATAGTGTTTGTAAATAGGATATGATGTCCGCATCTTGTAGAGCAAATAACTACTAGGAAGAATGTATGCAATGTGTGAATTATTAAAACTGTCCTATCAATTTGGTTTGAATCTGTCTCATTGCTATTTGTCTCTCAATAAAAGTATGGAAAACAAATAAATATAAATAAATAAATGAATAAATAATGGTGATAAGGGGCCTTCTTGTTGTATGAATGCAGGAATGATTATTCAGTGCTAAGTGTTATGTCATATATGCACATATGTTGTATGTACATGTGTGTACATATATGTGTATACATGTATGTGTATAGTAAGAAAGACAGAGAAAGCACTAACACAATAAATATACAGAATTCAAAATTTAACACTATGACCTAGGAATTAGAACTTTTTGCTAAACTTTCAAAACATATATTATAAGGTAGAAAATGTATGGACTTCACTAAGTCTCACTGAAACATACCATGAACAAGTTTATGAGATAGATAAGAAACCAGGAGAAAGGTAGAATGTTTACCATGTAGAATTTTGTAAATAAATAGGCAGGAAACCATTATAAAATGGGCAAAGAATATTAATAGATAACCCACGGAAAGGAAAGCCCTAGCAATTTCTAGATATATGAAAAGATACTCAGATTTGCCAGTAATCAAGAAATAGAAATTATGAGTGAGCATCTATTGTCTATTAATAAGAATTATGGAAATGAAATAAGAAATTTAATCTCATGAGTTAGTAAGGAGAGAAATTAGAAATTTTCTTGCACTACTGGTGAAGAGTTAGGTGTTTGCAAAGCACTCTGGTACTTTTATCAGACTGTATATGGGTTTGCAGTATGTATTACAGGGAAATTCCTCCAGGAAAAAACATCACTAAACTTTTCTGAATAAGGCTTTCAGATCATAAGTCAACATGCTCCTGAGAAAGAGCATGTCAAAGGGGTCTCAGAACATGATACCAAATGGGATAATAATAATATGACACCTACCCCTTTCACAACTTAATTTTTTCAAAATACCCATAATACAGTAATGCCAAGTAAAGAATTCAGGGTAAGGCATGTATCCCAAAATACCTATAGTGCTCTTGGGTATCCAAATCAATTAGATATAAGATAGCTGCAGAATATGGTAACTGAGAGTTTCTAACAACACTAGGGGGAAAAGTGGCTAAACAGAATCCAACTTCAGCACAGAATACTAAAAAAATACTAAAAATAAATACTATTTATTTACAGAATATTCACTTTCTGTTGTATTTGTCCTTAAAATATTTAATCTAACTTGCTATATGCGATCTTCATATGGTTTATAAAATAATAACCAAGTGCCTCTGTTGAAGATATTTTGTTTAACAACTTTTAAATGACATAACTGACATACCCCAATTTGTTTTAAAAAGTGGGAGAGATGCAGAGCCATGAAAATGTATTTATTATGTATCATAAACATACTAGTAAAAAAATTAAGTTTTAAAAAAAGAATATGCAACTAAAAAAAAAGTTAAGATATTTGTACCACTCTAAGCCATCCAGTGTGTTTCCCTGTAGTGCTAGAGATCAAACCAAGAGCCTGGAGATGCAAGCTCTCACACTGAGCTGTATTTCCAGCTCTGCTGGGTTTGTTCCCAGAGCTTCTACTTCTGAGTTTGAAATTTATTGGTCATAAAACATTCATTCCATAATGCTGAGTGTATTGGTCAGGGTTTTACTTAGAGGAACAGATATAATATGAAGAACACATATTAACACAAGATATACAATGTATAAGGAATTACAAGATTGGCTTATTACTGTCAGCCACATAGTCAGATGGGGTAGTGAGCAGAGGGCATCTGCACACCCTAAACTGAAGAGTTGAGTCCCAAGGTCTAAAGCTCATTGCTGTGCTCCATGCAAGTCTCTATTTGTCAGCTGATGGGTCTGCAAGGGAAGACTGAAGAGCTGCAACAGATGCTGAAGAGTCTGTGATGGAAGGCGAAGGATCCAAGCTGGAGGTGGCAGAGTCTGTGCTGTAAGCCAGACGATGAAGTCCAAGCCAAATACAAAGACTGAAGCTCCTCTGGAAGATTGACTACTTCCTCAGCCCCTTTACATGTCTCTTTGTGCTGGGTCACTCTGGGGGCAGAACCAATTGTGCCCCAGGGCGGGACTCCCACCAGCCAGAAGTGCATCCCAGAGTCTTGCGGCCAAGTTGACACAATGTATCAACCACTACAATCCACCCCTTGTCAACTTGGCATATTTTAAAACAGTCTCCAAATACAGAGGTATGCATATAATTACACCTAACATTGTTATAACTATCCTGCGTACAAACGGAAATGCAGTAAACCCTTACCCAAATAGAAGGTAAGTTTTTTATGCTTCAATATTACCACAAGTTTGATAATCTTAAAATCTTGTATGAAATCTATCCCTATTAAATTATAACAGAACAATATATGGGGGTGAAGTAGTATAGTTATAAGCCCCTTTTCTGTAGCTGATTACGTGGTTGTTGCTAGTATTTAGAGCTACCTTCTTCTACTACCCATTCTGTATTCCCTTGGCCCTCAGCAAGTACCTCAGCAGGTCTGGGTTATTTCCCTGGTGGAGTGACCCATACCTTCATTCCTGAAGGCTCTGGACCATTTATCATCATGCCTGTATTAGAGTGTTGCAATTTTCCATTGACTTTAATAATGGCATGTCAATACTAAGAGGCACCCTAAGGGATCTCCTGCACTCCATGTATATTCTTCCTTTTCTCCATTGTGGAGTAATAATACAATTTCCCCTTGATAGTCTGCATCAGTCAGCCCTAAGAGCACAGTGACTCCCTTTTTAGCTTGTTTCCTCAGAGGCATGAGGAGACCAAAGTGGCCAGGGGGGAATCTTAGCTTCCAGTTCAATGGTATCATTGCTGTGCTTCCTGGTACAATCCTTCCCCTTTCTGGGACTACAACTTCTAGTCCTGCAGAAAATAAGGTTGTGGGGTCAGGAAGCAAGAATTTTGCTAGTGGATCACTAGGAGGAATGGTGAGTGGTACCATTCCTACTCCCACCCCTTGATTCCTGGACCTATGAATCCTGGCTATGGGAGACACAGTAGCATAAAAAGGTACAAAGCCCATTGATTCAAAGCATACACAGCCTTCTGAAGTATCTTATCCCAGCCCTGCAAGTTATTGTCAGCTAGCTGGCACTGTAACTGTCTTCAAAAGACCATTCCACCTTTCTATTAATCCAGCTGCTTCTGGATGGTAAGGAACATGATAAGACCAGTGAATTCCATGAGCATAAGCCCACTGCTTCACTTGTTTGGCTGTAAAATGTGTTCCTTGGTTAGAAGCAATGCTGTGTGAAATTCCATGGTGGTGGATAAGGCATTCTTTAAGTCCACGGATGGTAGTTTTGGCAGAAGCGTTAGGTGCAGCAAAGGCAAATCCACATCCAGAATATGTGTCAACACCATGGAGGACAAAGTGCAGTCCCTTCCATGATGGAAGTGGTTCAATATTATCAACCTGCCACCAGGTCATGGGATGATCACCCTGGGGAATGGTGCCATATCGAGGACTCAGTATTGGTCTATGTTGCTTGCATACTGGGCATTCAGCAGTGGCTGCAGCCAGATCAGCCTTGGTGAGTGGAAGTCCATGTTGCTCAATCCATGCATAGCCTCTATCCCTGCCTCCATGGCCACTCTGTTCATTAGCCTACTGAGCAATGACAAGAATGGCTGAAGAAGGAGGTTGGCTGCTATCCACAGCCTGCGTCATTTTATCCACTTGATTATTAAAGTTCTGTACTGCTGATGTTGCCTTTTGGTGAACATTCACATGGAAGACAAATATTTTTATATCCTTTGTCCATATGGAGAGGTCTATCCACAGACCTCTTCCCCAGATATCTTTGTCACCGATTTTCCAATCATGCTCCTTCCAATTTTCTGATCATCCGGCCAAACCATTGCCTACGGCCCATGAGTCAGTATATAGTCGCACATCTGGCCATTTCTTTCTCCAGGCAAAATGCACTACCAAGTGCACTGCCCGAAGTTCTGCCCACTGTGATGATTTCCCTTCACCACTGTCCTTTAGTGATGTCCCAGAAAGGGGCTGTAATGTTGCAGCTGTCCACTTGTGGGTGGTCCTGCATAGCATGCAAAGCCATCTGTAAACCAGGCTCTTGTCTTCTCATCCTCCAACAGTTGATTATATGACACAACCCACAATGTCATGGGTGCATGCTGGGAAACAGAATGCAACATAGCAGGTATAGAAGCCATAGGTATACGGGCAACTTCCTCATGTAATTTAATTGTCCCCTCTGGACCTGCCTTGGCTCTGTCATGAATATACCACTTCCATTTAATGATACTGTTGCTGTGCATGTTCAACCTTATGACTTGATGGATCAGATAATACCCAGGCCATGATAGGCAACTCAGGTCTCATGGTCACCCGGTGTCCAATAGTCAAGTGTTCTGTTTCCACCAAAGCCCAGTAACAGGCCAAGAGCTGTTTCTCAAAAGGAGAACAGTTGTCTGCAGATGATGGCAGAGCCTTGCTCCCAAATCCTAAAGGCCTCCACTGCAATTCAGCTATGGGGGCCTGCCAGAGACTCTAGACAACATCCCTGTCTACCACTGACACTTCCAGTACCATTGGATCTGCTGGATCATATGGTCCCAGGGGCAGAGCAGCCTGAACTTCAGCCTGGACCTGTTGGAGGGCTTTTTCCTGTTCTGGGCCCCATTTAAAATTAACAGCTTTCCGAGTCACTCAGTAAATGGGTTGGAGTAAGACACCTAGGTGAGAAATATGTTGCCTCCAAAATCCAAATAGGTGCTGTGCCTCCTTTTTGGTCATAGGGGGAGCCAGATGCAACAACTCATCCTGTACCTTAGCAGGAATATCTCTACATGTTCCACACCACTGGACTCCTAGAAACTTCACTGAAGTAAAAGGACCTTGAATTTTTGTGGGATTTATCTCCCATCCCCTGGCTCTCAAATGCTGCACTAAGAAATCCAAGGTGGTTGCCACCTCCTGCTCACTAAGCCCAATCAGCATGACATCATCAATTTAATGAACCAGTGTGATATTTTGAGGAAGAGAAAAGTGATCAAGAGCCCAATGAGCTAAGTTGTGACACAAGGCAGGAGAGTTAATATACCCTTGTGGCAAGAGAGTGAAGGTATATTGCTGGCCTTGCCAACTGAAAGCACATTGATTCTGATTCAGTTTACGGTAATCTACCGTTGTTCTCCAAGACCCATACATCTTCTGCACAGGACAAATGGAAGAATAAAATGGAGATGTGGTGGGGACCACCACCCCTGCATCCTTCAAGTCCTTGATGGTGGCACTGACCTCTGCAATCCCTCCAGGAATGTGGTATTACTTTTGTTTCACTATTTTACCAGGCAAGGGCAACTCTAATGGCCTCCATGTGGCCTTTCCAACCATAACAGCCCTCACATGGCAGGTTAGGGAAACAATGTGAGGAGTCTGCCAAGTACTAAGTATATCTATGCCAATCATACATTCTGGAACAGGGGATATAACTATAGGATGGTTTCGAGGACCTATTGGACCTACTGTGAGCTGGACTTTTGCTAGAACTCCATTGATCACCTGCCCTCCTTAGGCCCCTACTCTCACTGGAGGGCCACTCTGGTGTTTTGGTTCCCCGGGAATCAGTGTCAGTTCAGAACCAGTGTCCAGTAGTCCCCAAAATGTCTGATCATTCCCCTTTCCCCAGTGTGCAGTCACTCAGGCAAAAGGCCTTAGGTTCTTCTGGGGAAGGATAGGAAGAAGATTGACTGTACACAACCTGGGGACATTAGGATCCTTCCCCAAGGAGATCTGGCTTCTTCACCATTCAAGGTGTTCTGAGTCTGTAAACTGGCTTACATCTGGGAACTGGTTGAGAGGCCGTGATTGCCTATTACCATGATTCAAAATAGGTCTCTGTTCTTTTGCCCCGTTATTCTTCCGATTATACAAATCTAGCAAACATTTTGTAGGCTTCTTATCTATTTCGCTTTTGAGAATACTGTGACTAATCAGCCAATGCCATAGGTCTATGCGCGTCAGATTATTCTGGTCACTGTTTTGCTTCTGCCTTCCACAGTGATTAAGGGCTACCACTTGACCTCTGCCATTCCGGGATCCAATTAAGCCCATTGTTCTTAAATTCCCTAACTGAGTAACTGCGGTCCCCACTGTAAGGTCTGGCATGCAAAGAAGAGCAATGACAGGGCTCTTCAGGGATGCTGGTGCTACCCTCATGAGCCTGTTTCTCAAAGTGTTAGTAAACGGTATGCTTTCAGGATCATCCTGATATGAAGGGTGAGGCTTCACATCACAGATCCACTCCAGCTTCCCCATTTCCCTAAGCCTCTGAATCCCTTCATCAGTAGTAAACCATGGAAGATCAGGCATCTCTAGCTCATTTGCAGTGGTCCATCTTTTAAGCCATACTTCTGTCAACCAGCCAAATAGACTGTTAACACGTTTTTGTACTCCACGAGCTGCAACATTGAATTCAGAATCCCTGCTTAATGGGCCCATATCTACAAACTCAGCCTGATCCAAGTGTATGTTTTTGCCACCATTAGCCCACACTCATAAAATCCATTCCCATGCCGGCTCATTAGGCCTCTGCTTATAAGAGTTAGAAAACTCAAGAAGGTCTTTGGGAGAATAACGGATCTCTTCATGGATCACATTATGTAGCTCTCCCCTAGGAGACTTCTGTGATTGAAGCCGGGTTATGGGTCTAGAGGCAAAAATGATTGCTGAGGGAGGGTCCTGAGAAGTCACAGCATTGTCCTGTTCATTCCACACAGGACTGGTGTCTCTAGATATATTAGGAGACACTAGTACTGCAGAAGATGAAGGCAATGATTCCACTGCCAAGATGGGCAGGGAATTCTCTTTCTCAGGCAAAATAATCTCATTAGCATCTAAAAACTCAGCCTCCTCTGCCTCCTCAGGATCCTCCCACACATCTCCATTCCAATTTATAGGATCCCATTCTTTCCCAATCAGTGCCTCACCTTTGCTTCAGATACCTTTCAAGGCTGAGCATTTAATTTACATTGCAGTTCAATCGAATTATAAGGGACTGCATTTGGATTTCTGCAATCTCAGCCTTGTGGCTAAAAGAAAGGAGATTTTCTGTCAGGACATACCTGGAAACTTTTAAATTTGTTATCTGGGTCTGAAGGTGGGAAATTGAATCTGTGAGCTCCTTATTTTCGTGCATAAGTTTGTTCATTTAGGCTAAAACCAACCAACTAGCATCACTATATTCCCTACTCCACCAAAGATGTTCAAATTTTTTATGTATGGAATCAGTAAATTCCTGAGATCTCACAAGTGGTAAATTAGGATAATCAAATGGATCAATATGGTGTATTACTTTAAATAGCTCACACCAAGAGTACCAGTATGTTCCTTAAGATCAGGAGAGACCGTGGTGTCTTTAGGTCTCATCAAATCTTGGAGCCAACTCCAGGCACTCTTAAAGCCATTTAAAAATGCCATCATTATATTCTGCTTGTCTAGAGCCACTCCCAGTACCATATTCTAAATTGATCAGGGTTCTACTTAGAGGAAGAGATATAATATAAGGAACAGATATTAACACAAGGTATACAATGCATAAGGAATTACAAGATTGACTTATGACTGTGAGCCACAGAATCAGATGGGAAAGTGAGGAGTTCAGTCCCAAGGTCTGAAGCTCACTGCTGTGCTCCGTGCAAGTCTTTATTTGTCATCTGATGGGTCTCTGAGGGAAGACTGAAGAGTCTGCCACAGATGCTGAAGAGTCTGCAATGGAAGGTGAAGGATCCAAGCTGGAGGTGGAAGAGTCTGCGCTGCAAGCCAGGTGATGAAGTTCAAGCCAAATGCGAAGACTGAAGCTCCTCCAATGAAATGGAAGATCGATTACTTCCTCAGTCCCTTTATATGGTTTCTTTGTGCTGAGTCACTCTGGGGGCAGAACCAATAGTGCCTCAGGGCCAGATCTCCACCAGCTGGAAGTGCACAGTGGAGTCATCCAGCCAAGTTGACACAATGTATCAACCACTACACTGAGACATAATGCCATCAGATGAGAAAGCAAAATGGTGCAGGCAATGTCAGGAAGGGAGAGGACTTCAGGTACTTCTCTTCCAATTCAGCCCTGATTAGTAGGTGATTGGTTAGAGCTCCTGGCTGAGGTTACAGGTGAAACTACCGCAGGCAAGGCTGGCCCCCACTAGAGGAACAGTTGGTCAAGTCCTTGTGTGCACAGCCCTCTCTGAATTGCGGGATTCTTTTGTGAGAAAGGATTTCACTCTGCAGTTCAGGCTGGTCTTAAACTCACTTTGGAGCCACAGCTGACCTCAAACTCACAGTGATTCTCCTACCCCAGTTTCCTGAATGCTGGGATTACAGGTGTGTGCCACTATGCCTAGCTGATTGTTCTTATTTTTAATCACCATGAAATCTAAGAAGAGAGAAAAAAAGTAAAGACACTAGACACAGAAGACATTGAAATTAAGATTGGGAAGTTAAAACCTGCAAGAGGGCAGTGGCTGAGGGAAATTGAAAGAGAGATCAAGAAACATTCCAAACTGAGTGTGGTGGCACAGGACTATAATCCCAGCCCTGTGGGAGGGCTGAAGTATGAAGACCACAAATTTGATCCCACTCTGGGAAATGGTGTGACTTAATGAGACCTCTTCTAAAAATAAATAAATAAACGAGCAGAGCACGGTGATACATACATATAATACCAGACATGAGAAGTTGGGGCAGGAAGAGTGCCAGAAGTTCAATGAGACCCTGTCCCAAAAAAACCCTCCAAAACACAAAAGGCATAACAACCAGAGAGAGAGAGAGAGAGAGAGAGAGAGAGAGAGAGAGAGAGAGAGAGAGAGACAGAGACAGAGAGACAGAGAGAGACAGAGAGAGAAAGAGAAGAAGGAGAACAACAAAAACATGAGAGGTGAAGACAGGTGAAGAGAGCTGAAAAGAGGTGAAGAGAGCTGAAGAGAACTTAAGAGAGACAAAGAGAGCAGAAGAGAGGCGAAAGAGGAGAAGAGGTGAAGAAAAGTGAACTGAAGTTAAGCTAGGGAGATGGCTCAGTGGATTAAGTGCTTCCACAGCAAGTGTAAGGGCCTGAGTTAGGATGAGGCAGGATGAAGCAGGATGAGGCAGGATGAGGCAGGATGAGGCAGGATGAGGCAGGATGAGGCAGTTGTGGTGGCATATGCCTATAATCCCAGTGGTAGGGAGACTGAGGCTGAGACAGGAGGATCACTATGAGTCCAAATTTAAAATGAATAAAGAAATAAAAGATTTAAAGAAAAGAGATACTGGCAAACAGAATGCAGCAAATCATCAAGAAGATCATACCTAATCACCAAGTGAGATTCATCCTATGGATTCAGGAATGATTTAGCATACTCAAATCAATAAATGTAGTACACCACATTAATAGAACCAATGACAAAAACCACATAAGCATCTCAGTAGACACAGAAAATGCTTTTGACAAAGTTCAACACCTATTCATGATGAAGCCCCATAAAAATTTAGTAGAAAGTCCTTATCTCAATCTGATAATAGCCATCTATGACAAGACAACAGTCAACATCATACTAAATAGTTAAAAACTGAAAATGTTCATCCAAAAATCAGGAACTAGATAAGGATGCCCACAATCACTAATTCTGTTCGATGTAGTTCTATAAATATTTGCCAGAACAGTTAGACAAGAGAAAGAAATAAAAGGAATAATGATAATAAAGGAAGAGGTTAAATTATTATTTTCTGAAAAAAACAAAACAAAAAAAAAAAAAAACAAAAACACACACACACACACACACACACACACACAAAAACAAAAAAAAACTGGTAGGATTAATAACCAGATTTTTTCATGTAGCAGAATACAAAGTTATACACCACAAAAAGTCAATAATGTTTCTGTACACAAATAACAAACTCACCAAGAGAAAAGTTACTATCAAAATACCATCAAAAATGAGATACTGGGGGTCAGGGAGATGGCTCAGTAGAATAAGTGCTTCCCTGGCAAGCGCAAGGGCCTGAGTTCAATCCCCAGTTCTGAAAAAAACAAACAACAACAACAAAAAACTAAAACAAACAAACCCACGAAATACTACAGTACTGTGAAAAAGGAGATCAAAGAAGATATCATAAAATGGAAAAATGTCCACTGTTCTTGGATAAGTACAATCAACATACTCAAAATCACCATTCTTCTAAAACTACTATTCAGGAAATTCAATAGCAAACAACTGGGCCGGGGAGATGGTTCAGTGGAATAAGCGCTTCCCTGGTAAGCACAGGACCTGAGTTCAATCCCCAGTTCTGCAAAAAAAAAAAAAAAAAAAAAAAAAGCAAACAACTCTGGGCAGCAAGGGCAATGCACAATACTTCATTTGAAATTATTCTACAAAGCTTTGGTGATAAAAAATATAGTATTTTACACGTCCCTCCCAAAAGACTTGAAGATGAATGATCTACAATAGAATATGAAGAAACAACTCCTTGCATACTTACCATATCTTAGACAAAGGAACCAAACACCATCACTGGATCATAGCATTTTAAATAAGTGTTGCTGAGAATTCTGGCTTTCCATGTTGACACAGATTGAACCTAGACCCATGTCTCTCACCATACATTAAACTAATATCAAAATAGAATAAAGATCTAAATAATAAAAAAGAAACACTAAATTTGCTGGAAGACAGTAGGTAACACTCTTGGGTACACCAGTGTGGCAAACTACCAGTCATATAATAAATATTACAATGAATTAACACATGGAATTATGCCAAATGAAAAAGCTTTTCTATAGCAAAAGAAACTACCAGGAGAGTGAAGAGACAACTCATAGAATGGGAAAAATTTTTGACAGCTACTCCTCAGACAGGATTAATATTTAGAATATATAAATAATTTTTAAAATATTAGACCCCAATATTAGTCCAACCCAAAATGGACATCTGAAATAGGGGGCCTGCCCACTAGATCAGTTGTTTAAGTGCCTGCTTAAATGAAGCAGTCAGTCTCTGGGAGTGGTGGTTCGATTCCCACATACTCAAGGCAATCCAGACCAGCGCTGGAGGCAATCTTGAGCCAAAAAAAAAAAAAAAATAAAAAAAAATAAATAAATAAATAAATAAATAAATAAAATAAAACCCTTCTGCTTTTAAGAGCTGGGGAGATGGCTCAGTAGAATAAGCACTTCCCTGGCAAGTGCAAGGGCCTGAGTTCAATCCCCAGTTCCACATTAAAAAAAAAAAAAAAAATCTGAAATAAAGATGCTTTCCAGATGAAGTACAATAGTAAATAAATCTATGAAAAATTTTCAACATCACTGGTAATTTGAGAAATGATGAACAACATTGAGATTGAATTTTACTTCAGAAAGAGGAGCTATCATTAGGAAATCAACCAATAAAAGATGCTAGAGAGAATGTGGGGGAAAAAACCTCTATATTGTTCATAGAGTATAAATTGGTACAACCAAAATGGAAATCAGAATAGCTATTCCTCAAAATATGAAGCCAAAGGTTCCTTTTGATCCAGCTATTCTCCTTCAAGCTATCTTCTCCGAAGAGCTAAAAGCATAATATCAGTGATACATGCATTCTCACACTTATAGCAAGACAACAGCAACATAGTAGCAAAATCTTGGAAACAGCTTACATGTCCATCCATGGGTGAATGGAAAAAGAAAATGTAGTATTTGTATATAATGTGGTATTTATATACTCTGCCATATAAAAGAATAAACAATACTTTTTGGAAGTATTGTTTATTGGCTGCATATCAAGATCATAATCTTGAGTGAAGTACTTCAGACACACAAGTTTAAATGCTGCATTGTTTTTCTTGTGTGAGAAATACAAAGAATAAATATGAAGCAAAATGGAATTTTAATATTAGGAAGTACAAGAACTTATTCAAGTGGGAATGGGAGTTAGGGAAGGAAGAGCAGAAAGAGAAAGAAGAGAAAAGGGATTAAAAAGAGATAATGGAAGGAAAATGGAAACAGGTTTTATAAATTGGGGAAAGGGTGAAAAGAATGGAAAGGAATGGGGAAAATTAAGATAAATTATGTACAGGTATAAATTCTCCATGATTAATATGATGATTATGTATGCTAAATAGGTACTAATAAAAATGAAGACAAAAAGAATTGGTTTAATGTAGCTCAGAGTTTCTAGAAGTCTCAGCCTATAGCCATCTGGCATCAAGGCATCAGGTCGGGACAGGAGGTCATCACAGAGTAGTCCATGGCAGACGAGAAGGAAGCACCAAGTAGCAAGCTTTCCTTTTTTTTTTTTTTTTTTTTTCATTCCATCCAGACTCTAAACTCATAGGTTGATGCCACCTATACCCCAGGTAGGCCTCCCCATCATCTACACCCACAACCAGGCTAAACCAATCAGTAGAAAAATCCAGCGTCATCCACTCTTGATCCAGTGTTATGCAGCTGTGATCCAGCCACCTCTGAAAACCTCCACCTATAAGAACACAAGGCTTTGAGAGTATATGTAGATACAAGCCACAACCTTTTGCTCTGGCCCCTAACATACTCATGTGCATACCCTTATGAAAATGCATTTAGTCCATCTCTAAGAGCTTCCAGAATCATGATAGTTACAGCATTGATGAAAAGCCCAATTCTAAGTCTTCTGTGACATTCAAGACAAACAGCTACAAGCTCCTGTATGAAGGAAAGTTAAACATTTCCAAAATACATGGAACAAGGTAAACATTCTCATTGCAACAGTAACAAATGGAGGGATTAAAAAGGAATTGGATCAAAGCAAGGCTAAACTCTAGTAGGACAAACATTAGACCCTGTAGCAATCTGTAGCACAATGTGAGCCCCAAAATGTCTTCCTACATCCCACGCCACAGGTGGTGTTTGTAGCTCACATGGCTTCTCTCTTGGTCCAGCTTTGCTCCCTCCTTGCAGCTTTCTTTAGATGACCCATGTTCTTGGATTCTCAGCCTTCTGTGGTCTCCACTGCTCTTTCAGCTTTACACAGCTTCACATGATGTCCTCTCAGCTGCACACTGCCTGGCCTCCTAGGCTTTCTTTTATAATCTTGGTGAAAACCTTCCTGATCTCACAATTCTTGCATTTTCCATGTTTCTGAAAAAAGGGCACATATGGATGACACCAAGGTCTGCCACCAGCTGGCACAGTAGCCAGTTATCTGTCTCTCTTGGTTGTAGGATTTATGTGCCTGGATTGCTGAGCACTATGACCCTAATCCTGAGGAAAAAGTTCCTTAGGCTGATGCCACTCTGGGATGTGCTGCTCTGATTCTTTTTTCTTTTTTCATTTTCATCAAAGTATACTCCTTTACTTTTGCAATTTGGAGGCTACAAGGATGAAGTCCTGTTGGTGCTTGTGATATCTTTAGGGCATCATTTGTATTGTTTAGTCCCAAGGCGTTTTTTAATGCTACACAGACCCTTCTGTCATGAATCAAGCAGATCTTTAGCAAAAAGCTCTTTTATGAAAATCTAGAGTCCATTAAGTAATTATTAAAGAACATAAAATGCACAAATGCTTACTTGTCCTAACAATATCACATGGAAACCCAAAGGAGAGAAAGAGGCAGTGAGATTGTCTGTGTTTTCTGACCTGGATGACTGGTAGGAAGCAGTCATCATTTACTAAGATGCAGACACTACCATGTGGGATAGCTCCTGCTCAGGAGGTGGCTTTCTGACTTTACACTTGAGATGGCTATTGAAATTCCAGAGTTATACCTTAAGCTGATAGTTAGATTTAAGAATGTGGAGTTAAAGCCAGAGATAGAACTTTAGTAATCATGCATATGTAAATAATATCTATAATGAGAAAGAAAAGAACAGGTTTATAATTTTATAATTCAGAGATACTTTATTCTTTATTCATAATGTTCAAAAATTTGGAAGCATCTCAGTTGTCCAGAAATAAGATAGTAAACAAGTAGGTACAATGAAATATTTTTTGGTAATAGAAAAGAACATATCTGTGACAAGGGCAACAATATAAATGACACTCACAGAAATAATGACCAAATCATGTTGCACACAAAAGAGTATTCACTACATGATTCCACTTACATGAAATATAATAACAGGCAGAGCTACTCTGTCAACAATGCTTACCTCTAATGTGTTAACTGCAACAATTTAGAGAAAATATGAGCGAATACCCTTACTTTACAGTAACTTTTGCTTCATGATAAGGGCTTGGTTTGTCTTCTAACATACATTTGAGAATGAATAGGAGTACAAAAGGTCAGTAAGTACATGAAAAAATGTGTAGTGTCACTGGTCATTTCAGAAATGCAAATCAAACCAACACAACACAGATTTCATTTTACTCCAGAAAAAATGGCAACCATCAAGAACACAAATAATAACAACATGCAGTTGAGACTGCACATAAAAAGGAAGCCTTCTGTGTTGTTAGGAATATAAGCTAGTACAACTAGTCTGGTAATCTGTGTGAAATTTCTTCATAAACACTAAAAATAGAAATTCCAGCTATTCCCCTTCTAGACACCTTCCCAGGACAGTGAATAACGTCATACCACAGTGTTGTATTCAAACCCATGCTTATACCAGCACAATTCATAATGGCTAAATCCTGTAAGCAGCCTGTATGTCCACAAACAGATGAAAGGATGAAGCAAGTATGATATTTATACACATGGAATACTACTCTGCCATAAAGAAGGATAAATGAGTCAATTGTAAGCAAATGAGTACTCCTTGAAACAATAATGTTAAGTGAAGTAAATAAGACACATGACCTTAAATATCACTTGGTTTCTCTTATATGAGAAACTCAAAATATAAATAAAGAGAAAAATAAACATAGGTAATAGGAAGTAGGAGATAGAGCTTTTTCAAATGGGAAAGGGGTCAAGAGATGGATGGGAGAAGGAGGGATGAGAAAGCAGATGGAAACTGAAATGAGATGTGTTATGTACATGTTCCAGTTCTACCCACGGAATGTAAACACGTACTGCAAAGGTACACTAATGAAAATAAAAACTAAGGAACTTATCCAATGGAACATTGAGCAGTTTTGCATTTCACTGTGTGAAAAGAGAAAAATAAAGTATATTTGCTCATAGAAAATATTTGACCCTAGTTAAAGTTAATATGTATGTAAGAAATGTTCAGTGCTGATGTGAACTGGTTTTCATAATTGGCTTTGAAATGGATCAAAAATAAAATGATTTGAAGAATCGATAGAAGGAAAGATAGATAAATACATGATTCTTAAGAAGTTTAAGTGTGAATTATAGGACCCAACAGGAAGGTACATAACTGTCACTGTAAATATCCAACTTTCTGTTTATTTGAAAAATTTCTAACAAGTCATGGAAAAGCAACAGAATACAGATTGAGTGTTAGCTACTTTTATATGTGAAAGCTTCAGGCTAACACCAAAATGCACCCACACACAGACACATGGGCACGCACGCTAGGAGGGGAGAGCTCACACACTCAGGGAGAAGTCAATCTCAGTGCTCCATGAAACTCATGGTAGATAAGGCAATAGGATTCTCTAAGTGGAGTGTGGATGGAAGAAAGAATTGTCAGGAATTTTGAAGGATTATGGGGAAGAAGAATGTTATTTCTCCCAACATTAAAGATTTCACTCTCTTCTTTTTGGTTTCATGACTTCTGAGGAAAAATCAAATGTGACTTTTAACTTTACTCCCCTAAGTAAGATGTTCTATCCTTTGACTTCATTTGAGATTTTTTTTTTTTTATCTTTGATTTTCTGAAGTTTAAAAAACGCATAAGGCTATGTGTCATTTTAGGTGCCATTTACCTTGCTTAATATTCTCTGAGCTTTGTGAATCTGTGGTTTGGCTTCTGACATTACTTTAAGAGAAATTATCAGGTAATGCTTCAAATATTTTTTCTTCCTTCTTCTGGTCTTATTACATATATGCTATACCTTCTGAAGTCATTCCACAGTTCTCAGATTTTTTTTTTTTTCAGAACCAGGGATTGAACTCAGGCCCTTGCACTTGCCAGGGAAGCACTTATTCCACTGAGCCATCTCCCAGACCCTCTTGGATATTTTATTCCATCTTTTTTAGTCATTTTCTTTTCTTTTTGTTTTTTTATTATTTATTTATTTATTTATTTATTTATTTATTATTGTTTTTTTTTTGAAGGAATTTTTTTTCCAAATGCCTTCAGGGCAGGTTTGGCTGGCTTGAGTTCTGGGGATGGAACCACAGCAACCTGAGCCTGACTGCTTTGTTGAAGCAGGCACTTAAAGAGCTGAGCTAAGGGGCAGGCCCCATTTCTTTTTGTTTGGAAAGTTTCTATTGACATATTTGCAAATTCAAAGACTCATCAGCCATATCTAGTGACTCATGACCCTTTAAAGGGATTCTTATTTATGTTCTAGTGATTTTAGTGTCTCACATCACTTTTCTATTTGTTCTATCTCTCTTCTTATATTACCCATCTGCTCTTGTGATTTTCTGCTTTTTTTCTTTAGAGCACTGCACATGAGTCACTTTGTCAAGAACTGCTCTGGTCTTATAATTCCAATATTCCTGTCATATTTCACTTTGGCTATGATGCTTGTTCAGACCCTTCTAATATCCACTTAATATGTCTTCAAACTTTTTCCTTCATAGGTGGGAAAGTTGCGCTGGCTGAAAAGAGCTTCATTCAGTAGGCCTTCAGCAGTGCAGTGGGCATGTGTGAGGAGCAGGGAGACATCTGCTGTCTAGTGATGGAGTTTCAGGCTTTAGGTAAGCTTGTGCCCCAGGCCTGTGAACTTTATATAAGAACCTCCTGGATTGTCCCTCTTTAGATGGCAAAGAGTGAAAGGGGGCTGGAGTCCAATTTTTTTCTTCCCTAGGTCAGTGAGGCTGCTTTTGGCGAAGCCGGGGATTGAATTCAGGCCCTTGTGCTTGCTAGGGAAGCAGTTATTCCACTGAGCCATCTCCCCAACCCAGTGAGGCTTTGATAAAACCCCATATCATTAGGCTCCGATGGCATAGTTTCCCTTGAGAACATTTCTTCTCATGACCAGGAAAATGACTATTTTTGTCCTCTCACTATCATCTGAGGAAGCAGTGTCCTGTAGTCTATACTGTGCAGAGCTGCTGCAGCCGCAGTTCATACAGAGAGGGAGTCTCTCTGTTTCTGGCCCCTCTGGAGTCTCTCACTTTAAGGTTTTTCCACACCAAGGTCCCAGTGATGCAGCAATTCCAATTCTGGTTTCTGTGACCTGGCAATAATTCTCTGAGTGGATTCAACTCATAGATTTATGATCAGGTGGATTATGAGTGTCACAAAAGGGTCACAATTCATTTTTTAAAAATTTTATGTGTTTGTACAGGGTCTCACCATGCAGCTCAGATTCATAGTGATCCTCCTGTTTTTGCCTGCCCAGTGCTGGGACTGCGGACGTGCACTGCCATGCCAAGTCTCAAAAGTAAATTATTTTTTGAAAATTCTCCAGACTGCCTTTTAATGAATTCAACTTCCTAATGTTAAATTCACTGAACCAAAGGTGGCCATTCCAAGGAGTCTTACTATCTAGGTGTATATTAGATACAAGGAAATCATGTCCAATTTAACCTCAAGACATAGCAGACATACATCACAATCTTACAGAGTACAATATAAAATACTTCTCCTAAAGAATACTAATATTTAGTATATACAAAGGTAAAATTACGTAAAAATATTTAAGTTAGCCAAAACTTGCTAAAGATTATTTATTGCACAATTTAACTGTTTCTCCTAATAAAACAGATACTACTATTATCAACTTGTAAACTAAATACACAAACTCATATTCTCAAACTAAAGTTCTAGCATTATAATTAGTAAACTCTTTGTTACTGAGTTAGCATAGAGAACACTGTATAACTTATAAGACATTCCTTAAGACTGCTACATGAGACCACTTCACAAATTCCAGAAGACACATGTATTTCTATCAGCAAATGCATTTAACCACTTCATATTTTAAAAAGACAAAACTGTACCAAGTAGGAAAAAATGTGCATTTCATCTATTAAACAAATTTATAACATTTATGATTAGATATTACAGTAGAACCTAACATTCTTATCTCAAGAATTATCACACACCAAGTCTAATCCAAAAAAGACAATTTAAATTTCTTAAGTTGGAGAATATCTCACAGGATTATTTATCCCAAAGGTCTTTCCATAAGAATTAATGGAAGAGATTTAGGAAGATGCAAATTTGACTTCAATTGAAATTTTTGACCCATACCTCAATTTTTTTTTAAACAACCATAAAAATTATTATTCACCACATTCTAATATCTACACACCAGCAGTGCGTAATGTAGTTTCACTGGTTGATTTAGTGTTTACTTACTGGAGTATATAAAGGAAATTTATATTAATATGACATATAGTAGAGTAGAGTGTTTGCATGCACACATATGTTATAAGGGTTTTAAGATTCATTGTTTTGAGACAGGGTCCTGCTGCTCTGTAGTTCAGGCTGGCCTTGACTTTACCATGTAACCGAGGCTGACCTTGAACTTGAAGTGATCCTCTTACCTCAGCCTTCTGAGTGCTGAGATTATAGGTATGCACCACCATGCCTGGCTAGGATTCTACAATTTTACTTGGGGAAAAGTGGTTTCATTGCTGAAATAGGATAAAGACCATAGGAAAAAAAAAATCTCTCTGTAAAGGGGAAAGTTAATTAGAGGAAGTGATTTTCTCAGGATTATGTGGGGGCCTTCCCATTAGCTCAGTTGTTTAAGTGCCTGTTTAAGCAAAGCAGTGAGGCTCAGAATGCTGTGGTTTGATCCCCAGATCCTCAAGCCAAACCAGACCTGCCCCCGAAGGCATCCTGAGGCAAAAAAAAAAAAAAAAATCCTTCTGCCCTTAGGGGCTGGGAAATGGCACCGTGTAATAAGTTCTTCCCTGGCAAGTGCAAGGGCCTGAGTTCAATTCCTGGTTCTGCAAAAAAATAAATAAATAATAAATAAATAAATAAAAGATAAAGGATTATGTAAGCCACCAGGCATAATACGAGGTTAATTTAATAGAGTTCCCAGAATGCTACTTGTATAAACCATCAGAAGAGAGTAACTATTTGGTACTTAGCTGTCTTCAGCATGAATATTAGTATTCAGTTGTGGGGCAAAATGAAGTTATTTTAGACAAACGTTCCTTGAAATGGATTTTATTTGTGTATTTACTAAAATCTTAAGATAAAAAAACTATGTCATTAATAAACAGCAATTAGCTATACTTTGGTACTTAGAAAAATAGTAATATTTGTAAGTTACCAGTAATAGTTCAGAAATTTTCTTTGGATTTTAAAATATTGTTTTAAAGGCGATTTTAAGCCCTAGTTTTATTCTATGCTGAAATTTGAATGTTAAAATTTTTACTTCAGGGGCTGGGGAGATGGCTCAGTGGAATAAGTGCTTCCCTGGCAAGCGCAAAGACCTGAGTTCAATCCCTGGCTCCGCAAAAAAAAAAAAAAAAAAAAAAACTTCATAGCATCTAAAACTTAGTTGAAGTTCTACTGAAGACCATAATTCTATTTTTACTCAAAGAAATAGAGTGAAGCAGTAAGACATCCACATGATCTTTTAACTTGCAAGGGTGTTTTACTTTTTTTTTTCTTTCTTTTTTTTTTTTTTTTTTTGTATTTTAGGGAAGGGTCTACAAGTTGTGCAGGGTCTCACTCACCAAGAGATTGGACTCATAGTGATTCTCCTGTTTACAACCTCCCAAGTGCTGGGACTACAGGCGTGCAGTGATGCCCTGCCCAGTCTCAATCTCCAGCTCAGCGTGCCCTGGGGAGGGGGGAGGGGCCGGCAGGGCTGACACAGCAGGCACAGTAATGGAATCCCCATCATAGATTTTAATCTGCTGAGCTATTTGGCCCACCCAGAGGTGTTTTACTTTGAAATCTCAGAAAGATGCCTTCAAGTTAAAAGATAAGCACCACAAAACAATGTTAAATTGCTCATCATAATCTGTAAATATAAAGTTATGTATTGTGATGAGAAATTTCTTTCTGAAACTATAGAACATTAACATGAACATTATAAAAAGCTGCTGCTAAGAATTTTGGAAAAGCCTCTCTAGACCAGTCAAGAGGATTCTCCAGCAAAAATTCATTTATAAGACAAAGTTCCAACTTTATAATCTTAACCCAAATTATATATCATTAGAAAAAGATTTTTAAAGTAAAAACTATGTAGTCGGAAAACACACTGCTTAAATTATGGAGTTAGGAAATTGTGTATCATTTCAAGTAAAAATTGCTAAAGAGCATTAACTAACCACCAGGGGGCATAATACATACTCCTCAGATTCCCCAGAAAGCCTAGTTTTAAGAAGTAACATGCACTTTCACAGAGTCTACGTTTTTAGTCATTAAAGTTTTTCTCAGATGACTACAACTCTTCAAAATTCAAATTTTTAAACCTAATTAAAAGATTCCAGGAGACATCTGCTCTAAAAATCTGCAGTTTGTCCAAAGCCTCTGGACATATTGCTGTTAATTGCTAGCAAAGGATTCAAGAGCAGTTAGCTCTAATATACATTAAGAACAGATAAAATCATCTAAAACAGTAGCAAATTGTAGTTTATCATGAATGGAAGACATGGAAAGTTTATTTAAAAAATGGGACATATCAGAATAGCAAAAATAAGAGGATGAGAAGAATTGGCTTGTTTGTGTCTTTGCCACAAGAGACCTCTGTTCTTCCTCCATGTATGTGTAGCCCACGGTCACAGGGCTGTAGGTCACAGCCTGTGCAGCTGGCCCACCTTATCAGCCATGTTGAGAATATAGCTAGCCACGTCATCTTCTGTGGGCGCGTCTGACACACATGCTTCCAGGAGGCCTCTCCACAGCTTGCACTCCCAGCAGCGCTCACAAGGCCAGGCCCAAGGCCCTGCCAGGAGGAGTGCTAGGAGTCTAAAAGGGTCAGTTAAGCACTCTGTTCTCTCAGCGATGAAAATGAACATCAGGTTTTCAGCTGCAACTAAAGATAATGAGCATAAGCATTCACTGACCAAGACTCTAACCAGAAAATCTCCACATGTCACCATGGCCCGGAACATGGCAAAAAGCCAGACCATGTTCAGGACACTGTCCCACCTTAAAGACCACAAAGGGGAAATCTGCTGCTACTGTTATTACTCCATTCAAATTGACAACTGTGGGAATGCAGACTCCTGTCTCCAGTAAGAAACCAGTATTTGATCTCAAAGCAAGTTTGTGTCATCCCCTGAACTATGAGCCACATAAGGAAAGTTGAAACCATGGGGGCAATCTAAAGAAAATAATTATCTGAATGAACATGTAAGCAGAGTAAGTTTCCATAAGAAAACTTAAAAACAACCTCCTATCCAGACCAGGGAAGAGCAACAGAAGAAACATGAGCAAGAATGGAAGGAGAAGAAAGCCAAAGTTCCGGGAGCTCGCAGGGCCCTCATTATGGTTAAAGATAGATGATTTTTAACTCCTCTAAATATTACTTCATTCTGAATTCACTTTCCTTGTATAAATATTTCTACACTGTCTTGTTTTTTTTCCCAAAGATAACTTTTGTTCATTATCTGTGTAGTGTGAGTACTTCATGTCCACAGCTTTGAAAGTTGTAAACATCTTAAAGCTCATAAATTCTGTAGAATGACTTTAAGTGTTTGTATAGCTCAATTTTCTGATGAGACCCATCCCAGTTTCTTAACCTAGATGTGTAATGTCAACATCCTGTTTGCTGGTGCTAATATGAACAGACTGGCAGTCCTCTTCCAGCTTGGAGCATCTACCCAAGGGCAGTGAGCTGCACTACAAGCTTCAATAGAATCTGAACAATGTTATATAAGTAGGGAAAGCTGGGATAGGAAGGCCACTCCCTCAGCCTATACAGAAACTACTAAGCTTAATGAGCTGGCCCTAGTATTGTGTCTATGGAAAAAATGTTTTGTTTAGCATATAAGTGCCTCTGTTTCTTTGTCATTGCCATTTGTTACTTGTTATGTTCTTGAAAATAAAAATCTACAGCTTTAAAAAAAAGGAACTCTCACAAAAACCTACTTAGTCCTTACTCAGAAGAGATTTTTGCTAGAGTCTGAGTTCCAGTGTTGTTTAGTTAAGGAACAAATGCCAGTGAAATGTGAAGGTCACCTTTAATATCAGGGAGAAGAAGCACATTCACTTTGAGTGTCTACATTTGCTTTTATAGTGAGTCTTGAGGTTAACATAAATGATTAGAGGCAAAGAAAGAAACACAGTAGCAAAGAAGACTGTTGACATCTGCAAGATAAAAGTCCTGAATCAGTCTCAAAGACACAGTACACAGATAGGAGAATGCACATCCCCAAACTGTAGCTTCAACGTCTCTTGTCACAGAACTCTCTAGCTTGAGGTTCTCCAAATTGAAACAAGAACAGCAGGAACAAATAACATCATGGAACTGGTGCAGAAAAAAACCATGGAAGCAGTGGAACAGAATAGGGGAAGTAAAAACAACCCAAGTACATCTGATCTTTGGCAAAGGAGCTAAAACATGTTTTTAAGGAAAGACAGTCTCTTCAATCAACGGTGCTAGCAAAGCTGGGTATATATATGGAAATGATTGAAACTAGACTCACAACTATCACTATGTACTAAAATAAAAAATGAATCAAAAGCCTAACAGTAATAACCTGTTGGAAGAAAAAATAGGAGAAAGTCTTGAAGATAGGCAAGAACCACAAATGCACAAGATATCACAAGAACAACAAATATGATCATATTAAATTAAAAACTTTTGCAGAGCAAAGGAAACAACCAACAAAGGTAAAAGCGTGAGGAAAATTTAGCCATCTACACCTCAGGTACAACCTAATATCTAGACTATGCAAAGAACTAAAAAAATAGAACTCCAAAATAAAAGACTGAATAAAAAAAAGGCATCTGAAAAGAATAGGTACTTCTCAGAAAAAGCACAAATGACCTGTATATGCATGCAAAATCAACATCTCTGGCCATTAGCGTAATGCAAATTAAAACTGAGATTCCATCTCACTCCAGAAAGAATGGCTATCATCAATACATCAAATAATAACATTTGCTGCAATGGGTTCAGGGGAAAAGGAACACTTCTACATTGTTGGTAGGAATTTAGACTAGTATCATGGAAATCAATGTGGAGATTCCTCAAAAACTAAAACTAGAAACTCCATTTGACCTAGTTATTCCCCTTCTGGGTATCTTCCTGAAAGATTTGAAGACATTGCATTACAATAATACAAGGCTACCAATATTTATGCCAGCATAACTCATAGTAGCTAAATCTTGGGAGCAGCCTGTATGTCCATCAACTGATGAATGGATAAATAAAATGTAATATTTGTACACAGTAGAGTACACCTCTGTAATAAATAGGGTATTTTAAAAAGAAAGGATAAGTTGAATCATTTGTAGGAAAGTGGAGGCACCTTTGGACCATAATGTTAAATGAAATAGGTCATATATGTAAGTTTAAATATCACATGGTTTCTCTTATATGATGTTATGGTTTGTGTCTAGGTGTCCCTCCAAAGCATCATGCAGTCATGGGGCAGCTTCTGGAGTTTGTGATTGATTATTTTGGGTGTGGATGCTGTACCCGTCCCGGGGCAGGTAATATGCTTTTCAGTGTAAGGAGGAAAGGGAAGCTATCTGCTTGAGCTGCTGCTCCCCCTCCTTCTGTGCTCTTGCTCTTTCCCACTGCCATGAAAGGTTGTTTTCTGCTATGTGCTGCTCTGCCTTGGACCCAGCTGACTATAGACTGAAACCTCTAGTAACTGTGAACTAAACAAGCCATTCCTTCCTTCAATTTGGGTGTCAGGTATTTGTCCTAGCAATGAGAGAAGAGTAACTAAGACATATGTGATACCTAAAGTGTAAATATTTAAAAAGCAAAATACAAGATAATAATAAGTAAGGCGATCTATCTTTTGCAAATGTGAAATGGATCGAGAGGGTGAGGAATGAGAGACAAAAAGAAAAGGAAGAGGAAATAAAAATGATTAAGATGTGCTACTATATAGGCCAGGGAGATAGCTCAGTAGAATAAGAGCCTGCCTTGCAAGCACAAGGTCCTGAGCTCAATCCCTGGTACTGCCAAACAAACAAACAAAAGATTTAGGGCTGGCCAAATAGCCCAGCAGATTAAAGTTCCTGCTTAGGCAGACACAGAGGCTGGGAGTTTGATCCCAGGCTTGCCTTGTCAGCCCTGCCCCTGGGGCACAAAAGTGATTGAGATTGGGTTTGGTGGTGTGCAACTGTAATCCCAGTTCTTGGGAGGCTGTTAACAGTTGGATCACTATGAGTCTGATAGTCTGATCTAGTAGTGAGACCCTGTACACCCTGTCCTAAATACAAAAAAAAAAAAAAAAAAAAAAAAAAGATGTGCTATTTATAGGCACCAGCACCCCAAACTGAATGTAACCATTATTTACTGTAAACATGTACTGATAAAGGGTTTTAAAAAAAATAGAAAAAGAATGACAAAGAAAACAACTCTTCATGGTGACAGGAAATAAGGCATGCTAGTGGTTGTAGGACTGCAATAGAAATGTAAGCCTACCCACATTACAGACCTGAGCAAGTAGGAACCTGAGTTGCAAAATTGCTGAGAATAACTCATGTGGAATTTGGAGGAGAGATGCTGATGTGTCTGTTAATCCCTTCATGTGTTTCTACAGCTAGTAGTACTCACACACTTAAAACCTGTAAGCAAATACTACGTTCCTATGCAGGAGAGCTGAGCCTTCTACAACTTAAGTTTAGCTAGTTACAGGACAAAGCTGGCCAGAGGACACATAAGACACACATAGTTGAACCACTTGATGGAGTGAGCCCCCAAATTTCCAAGCCCCACCCCTGCTGTTCCTTACTTTCTCCTCAGGCTGTAATTCTCTATGAGTGCTGGTGCACCTGGGAAGGTGAATGTGAACTGATGTTCACTTATGAAATTATGAAAGGGAAGAAGACTTGTCTTCAAAATATTCCTCCTATTCTTCTCCACTTCATGCATTGACCATTATAAGATATTTGTACCTTGATGTGTATAAGAGCCACTCAGGTTATTAGTAAAGTTCTGGCTGTGCCTGTGGGTGATAGACTGGTAAGCTGAAAAGCGAGGAGGAAAGACAACAAGGCTGTAGCTTGGGCCAAGTGAAAAAAGGGAAAGAAGAAAGTGTGCCATTTTTCTTCAAAGGGGCTCTGGTCTTTTGCTGTTGCCGCTGATCTCTACCCTTGGCCATTGGTCTCTAGTTTCCTGTGACTTTCAGCACAAACTTTCCAGCTTTTCAATGCAGACTTCTCAGCTTCTCCTTCTCCTTCTCCTTCTCCTTCTCCTTCTCCTTCTCCTTCTCCTTCTCCTTCTCCTCCTTTTCCTTCTCCTCCTCTTTCTTCTTCTCCTCCTCCTCCTCTTCTCCTTCTCCTTTTCCTTCTCCTTCTTCTTCTTTTTGCAGAACCAGGGATTGAACTCAGGCCCTTGCGCTTGCCAGGGAAGCACTTATTTCACTGAGCCATCTCCCTGTCCCTTAAAGAGAATTGTTTATTTATTTATTTTTGGTGGAACTGGGGATTGAACTCAGGCCCTTGTACTTGCCAAGCAAGTGCTTATTCTACTGAGCCATCTCCCAGCCCCCTTCTCAGCTTCTTGACAGACTCACACCAGTGATTGCAGTGAGCTTCAGGACAACCTTTGGCTACTACTGCATTTCTGGCTCTCAAACAAGAAGATGGCCATTTGACCCCTCTCTGACTTTGTCTGTCAAAGGACCCTTGAGGCACTGGGGAGATGGCTCAGTAAAATAAGGACTTCCCTGGCAAGTGCAAGGGCCTGAGTTCAATCACTGGTTCTACAAAAACAAAACAAAACAAAACAAAACAAAACAAAACCCAAAAATGAAACCTTGGATCCCCCTCCTTCCAATCCTGGAAGCCTACCAAATACATTTCTTGTATATCATACCTATATGTTGTATTTACTTTGTTCCTCTAGTTAATCCTAATACAGATGCTATGGAAATTAAAACATTGTTCTTAGGACAAGCCTGATAGCTCAGCAGACTAAAGCACTTGCTTAGGCAGAGCACAGTGGCTGGGGTTTGATCCTGGGTGTGCTGTGCCAGCCCTACACCCAGGGCATGCTGAGATGGCAATTGAGACTGGGTGTGGTGGTGTGTGCCTATAATCTCAGCACCTGGGAGGCTGAATACAGGCTGATAACTATAATCCCAGTCTACATAGTGAGACCGGCTACATCCTATAGACCCTGTACTACATAGAGGGAAAAAAATAAATAAAAAATAAAACATTGTTCTTGTTGTTTGTTGCCCTTAATAATTACAGTATTTGAAACCTTACAAAATTCAAAGTCCTTTTAATCATATAGAAAAACTTAAGAAGAAGCACATCCTGACATCAAGGTCATAGAAATCTTTATGTGCACTTATTTATGTACGTATTGATGTATATGTACATATACTGGAAGCAGGGAGGGGCAAAACTGGCAGCTACTCAAGGCATTGTAATACTCCTCTTTGTGTTTAAGCATGTTTACCTCTGTGACAGGAGCTTTTCACAGACTTTGCAATTACTATGTTTATTTATTTAATATTTACATTTCTGTGACATGAGGATTATTATTTTTACCATTATCCTTACCCCTCAGGTTGGGACACAAACAGAGAGATACTGAGTGGAGATGGAGTTTTTAGTGATGCTATAAGTGCTGTAGCACCCTGATACCTTTCCCTGGGGCCCCTTTCCCTGAAGTTCACTTCAAAGGCACCAGCTTGATGAGACTATCTATGGCTACAATTTAGTTCAATTCCACTGATGCTGATGGAAAAGTTTCTTTACCATAGATCCCTTGTGGAGAATTTTGCTTGCAGGAACATGTTTGGAAGTTGGAACTGCAGTCTGCAGGATAGAAAATGACAGATTAGGGGAATGGAATGTTGTATTTCAAGATTTGTTTGGGGGAAAGCAGGCTTAGAACATAGTTTCTTTCAATCTCTTTTTCCTTTTCAATTACAACTTTTGAATATATCTCCCCCCCCCAGGCTTCTATATAATCTAATGAATAAAAATGAAAATGAACTTTAAAAAAAGAAACAAAGCACCTTTTCCTCTATACAGGGCTATAGGGCATGGTAAGGACTGAGATGCTTTGTCTATTTTTTTTTTTGTATTTTAAGGAAGGGTCTACAGTGTGTTCAGGGTCTCACTACTAGATCAGACTCATAGTGATCTGCCTGTTTACAGCCTCCTAAGAGCTGGGATTTCAGGTGCGCCACCACTTCCAGTCTCAACTGCATCTCAGCAAGGTTTCAGGAGCAGGGCTGGCATGGCAGGCCCAGAGATTGAACCCCTGGTCCCTGTGGGCTTTGTCTGTCTTACAGACTGAGTGCACATAAAACATTGAACATAAGGAGAATCAATATTATATACTTCAAGGAACTGTTTTTACCTCCTCAGCAATGACATAATGAAAACGTGTAATGACCATTTAACATGTAGTGTAGTCCTTACCAGTAAGAAGCATCATGCAGTGCTGTTAACCTATAAAGTAAGCCCATGCACAATTACCCCAAATTTACTCCCAAGAAAATGGAGGTTTCAGCATTTTTTTATCTGCTTCAATATAGCTATACATAATTTATCTGAGTCTTTCAATTTCCTCTATTCCTCCCTACCTCAAATCTTTTTCTTTTTTTTTTTTCTTCCTCAGAGTCTCACTATGCAGGTCGAAGTCATAGTGATCCTCCCATTTTCAGCTTCCTCAGTTCTGGGACACAGTTGCTGGTTCAGCCCATCCAGAGGTGAGGCTGGCATGACATATGGTGTCAGGGATCATACTCTGGCCCCGGTGCTTGTCTAAGCAGGACTTAGTCTGTTGAACTATCTTGCCAGCCTTCCTACCCCAAATCATTTGTACATGATTTCATTTTTATTTTAAAGGGAAAAATCCATACAAATAATGATACAAAAATTTAAAAACAAGGTATGAGAGTAACAATACTTAGTATATTGTTTGTTACTGTATTCAAGCTAGTTATTCAGATTACAAGAATTGGAAAGGAAGACATTAAATTTTTATTATTTGAAGATGATATGATACTCTACACTGAAGACCAAAATAATTCCATCAAGAGACTCTTAGAACTAATCAACAAATTTAATAGTGTAACAGGATACAAAGTCAACATGCAAATATCAATAGCATTCCTCTACACAAACAACAAACTCACTGAGAGAGAAATCAGAGAAACAACACCCTTCACAGTAGCATCCAAAACAGTAAAATGTGTAGGAATTAATATAACAAAGGAAGTACAAGATCTACAGAATGAAAATTACAATACTCTGAAGAAAGAGATTGAAGAGGATTTTAGAAAATTGAAAGATATTTCTTGCTCCTGGAAAGGAAGAATCAACATTGTGAAAATGACCATCCTCACAAAATTGTTATACAGGTTTAATTCAATCCCTATCAAAATACCAGAAAAGACCTAGAATAACAAAGGGAATTCTGTCCAATAATGGCAAGGCAGGAGGCATTACAATTCCTGACTTGTAAAAGTACCACAAAGCTACTGTGATAAAATCAGCATGGTACTGGCATAAAAATAGACTTGACAATCAAAGAAACAGATTAGAAGATGTAGACACAATTATAAACACACTCAGCCCCTTATTTTTGACACAGGGGCCCAACACGCTTACTGAAAAAAAGATAGCCTCTTTAACAAATCATACTATAGCAAGTGGCTTCCCATATGTTGAAAACTAAAACTAGATCCAGGCCTATCACCATGCACTAAACTAAAGTCAAAATGAATTAAAGATCTAAACATTAAAAAAGAAACACTAAATCTACTAGAAGAGAAAGTAGGTAGAAATCTTAAAGACATAGGGATAGGCAGAGAGTTCATGAACAAAAATCAAACTGCACAAGAAATATTTTAAAGAATCAATAACTGGGATCTCTTCTTATTGAGAAGTTTCTGCATATGAAAAGAAATCACCAATAGAGTGAAAACAAAACCCATGAATTGGGAAACAGTTATAGCCAACTATCCCTTAGTAAAAAGGACTTCTATATAGAATATATATAGAACTAAACAAAATATCAGGTCCCTAAATTCAAAGACCCACTCCAAAAATTGGCATCTCAGATGAATACATATTTCTTAGACGAAGAAATACAAGTAACAAATAAATGTATCAAACAATGTTCAATAGCACTGGCCATTTGAGAGATGCAAACTAAAACAGAATGCAACAGCACTGGCTATTTGAGAAATGCAAACTAACAACACTGAAATTTCATCTCATCCCAGAAAGAATGGCTATCACAAAGAAATCAACTAAAAACAAGTGCTGGAGGGGGTGTGGGGAAAAAAGAACCCTTCTCCACTATTGATGGGAGTGTAGACTGATAGAATTGGAAATTAATGTGGAGACAAAATAAAAAGTGAAGTTTAGCAGTCCCATTCAACCCAGCTATTTCCCTTCTGGGTATTTTTCCAGAAGAACTGAAAACATCATACCACAGTGAAATATGTACACTAACATTTATAGCAGTACAATTTGTCTTAAATGAATCTTGGAAACAACTCAAATGCGTTTCAACTGAGGAATGGATAAAAAATGTGGTATTTTTATAAAATTGAGTATTACTCAACTATAAAGAAAGATAAACTTGAGGCTTTTATAGGTAAATGGATGCAACTGGAGGCTAGACTCATAAGTGAAATAAATCACACCCACATGTGTAAACACCATATTGTCTCCCTAGTGTAAGAACCTAAAATAGCAAATAAAATCCAAAAGGTACAATAGATACAGTAAAAAGAAAAGAAACTAAACATAATGAATAAACAACTGGGCTGAGGGAAAGGAGGAAAGATAGGAAAAAAAGAAAGGGGAAATATCATGTATGTATATACACAGGATAGCTAAGGTGATTGTGCTACTAATTTCTGTCAGTTTTTTGAAAGTAGCGGTTAATGCTTGAAATTTTTACTTTGACCAATTTTATATGCTTATATCTGTAATCTGAGCAACTAACTACATTGAAGAGGGTGTGTGCAATATAGCAATCATTGTTAATACCTATCATATTATTTTTGAAAATTTGTGTTGTTTCTAATGTTTATTATTTTTGTATCCTCTATAAAAAAATAAAATAAATAAATCTCCTGGCTTTTAACACAATAAAGACCAAGTGAATTGAAATGTTCAATTTAAATGAATAAATAGTATAAAAAACTAACAAAATAGTATTTATGAAAGGATAGAAAAACTTTTATGAAGCTGAAGTATAAATGATAAAGGAAATAGTATACTTTTTTTAAATTTTGAAACTTTCATTGTCAAAACACCACAAACCTGACTAAAAGGTAAACAAATAACCTGGAAAATATAATTACAGCATATATGAAGAAAAGCTGATGTATATGTTAACATATAGAGACAGTTTATAAATAAAAAAGATGAACAAAAAGTATAATAAGCAAAAATGGAAAAGTACAAGGTAACTCTAGAAAGAGTGTTCAATTTTACATTACTCACTAATGTACATATTTAAAAGCATAATTTAAGTTTTTAACCTTTCAAATTAGTAAATGATTAAAAGAAGTATGACTCATGTTTGTTGACACATAAGTATAAATTTAACCAGATATTTTAGGAGGGAAAAATTTAAAACTTCACATTCCCTTTTGTATGGCAACTTCACTTTATTTTTATATTTTAGGGAAGGGTCTACAAGGTGTTCAGGGTCTCATTACTAGATCAGACTCATAGTGATCTGCCTGTTTACGCCCTCCAAGGGCTGGGATTACAGGTGTGCACCACCACACCCAGTCTCAATTGCCAGCTCAGCGGGCCCAGGGGCAGGGCCAGCACGACAGGCCCAGGGATCAAGCCCCCAGCCCTTACCTCTGCTTGTGGGTGCTTTAATATGCTGAGCTATTTGGCCTGCCTTCACTTTTTAAAATATATTCAAAACTCATAATCTTGGTTGTGTGCACTTATATACATAAATATGACTGACATGTACTTAATAATATGTGTTTTATAATAAGGAAGTGGTGAAATAAATAACAGTCTATACATACTGAATAATGCACTGCAGCTGTTAAAATCCTATTGTTGAGGAAAACAAAACTAACTTGATACATGGTAAATTGTTCACAGTATGTTTTGTGTGATGAAAAGCAAGTTGTAAAGCTACAAAGTGAATGGAATAGTGCTTTGATAAGCATCTATAAAGAAACTACATTAATAAAGAAAGTAACCAGTGTTTGAGAGGTGAAATTGTAGGCAACATTTTTCCTCAACATTTCAGCATTTAAAAAATTTTGCACATTGCAGCACTGAGAAGCTGAGGAGTGCTGAAGCCTGAAGGGAGCAAATGATAGGCAGGTAGCAATTAGTGGGAGCCTTCAGAGGAGCTAGCAGATTCAAGCACAGGCCCCCCAGGAAGCGTATCAATGGAAATAAACCAGACACTTGCATATCGCATGGTTTCTTTCAGGTGGGAACCCCAAAGTGTAAATACAGAGTGAAATAAAAGATAAACAATAGGAACTAGGGAGGGAGATCTGTATCAAATGGGAAGGGATCAAATGATGTAAGATGAGGGCGGAGGGGGAAAGGGGGTGGAAAAATGAAGATGTGCTTTACACACCACCAACTTCACATAGGGAATCTGGTCATTGTGTACTGAAAATATGTGCTGAAAGAAAATACAGTCACTCTTGCTGAAATGTGAAGAAAAATATGCAGAACAGGAGGAAGTTTCCACTGAAACATGAACCAGGGCTCAATGCTGGACACCTTGCCCTTGGGGGTTCACCTTTCCAGGACTTTAGCTCTTTACACACAACACCAAAATAAACAGAGCTAATAGTGACTGGGCAAAAGAGACTCCACTTTAAAGGGGGGTTGCTTAAGTTTGCTTAAACTATCAATAAACTCCTCCTTCACTCCATCCCATGCAGCTAACCACAAACTCTCTTAGAGAAAATCAGGGTCATAAAATAGGAACAAATAGAACAACTTGGGGAACAGGGCAAACATTAAACCACACTGCCTCATGACAGGTAGATGGCAAACAGTGTCTGGGAAACGTAAACATTCTTGAAAAATTCCTGAAAATGAGATAATGTGGTTACTATGGAAACCTGAAAAATATATATACTAAAAGCAAAGTTCAGGCAGGTTTCAACAACTGAATCAGGGCATCAGTAATTCATGAGCTTGCAATAAAAGTTCCTTTGCACTTGGTTTCTTCTGTGGGGACTTTGCTTGCTGTCATCTGCTACTACATATGGAGGACACCCCATGATATTACCTCCCCAAGGGAGACCCTCATTTAAGGAGCTCTACACCTCCATGCCTTGTTGGCCATTCCTTGGTGGCAGGGCACCCTGGCTTATTTCGGCTGGTCACTTGTGAGCAACTGTGGGATAGGACACATGAGGTTGCAAAGTGGGACAATGAAGCTCTGCTCCCTGACTCAGGTAAGATTTAAAACTGTATTTCTTATCTGCTTTTGGTTCAATTGGAAATTTGTTTTTATTCCAGGTGGACAATTTGATGAGCTCAGGCTCCCAGCCATTTGTTCTCAGTGCAGCCAATAATTTGATCAGAGTTTTGTCTCTGAATTTGGTTAGTGGGACTATAGATCTTAGCATCCCTATGAGGCAGAGGACAAAGGCCACCATGCTGTCTAAGGAAAGCAGACATTAAGATGCAGCACAAAGGAGTTAGTGGCCTATGGCAGGACCAAGAAGGCAGAATGGCAAACAACAGAAAAAGCTTGAGAGTCCCCATCCAGCTGGTGCAGTATAGCAATGTGAAGAAGAAAAGAAGGAGGGTGTGAGTCTCTGGGATCCAGGAAGGAACTGAAGTGCTAATTGAAGCCCATGGAGACAGTGAAAAAAGAAACTTCAATGAAGAAGCAGAGAGCCAGCAGCACCTTCTACCGAAGTCAGTAATACTGCTCAGGAGCAGTGGTTCAAACCTGTGGACACATGGTGCATACTGGGGATTCTAGAGGCCTCCACAGAGAGAGTCAGTGATTGAGAGGGGCAGTGGGCATTAAGGACCGCATGACCTGGCAGTGAGTGCTGATGGCTTAGAGATCCATTTCAGAGAGCAACTAGCTGGGAGCCATCTTGTGGAGGAGCCAGTTGAACTCAGAACTCTAAGAAAAGCTGCTGCTGGCTTCATACAGTGGCTCATAGCTGGGCTCAGGCTGGCAGAAGGTACACTGATGTCTGCAAGTTGAATGAGTCTGGTCTAGGTCAGAAAGTGCAGGTTCACTGAGATTATCCACTACCCCACCAAAAAGCTACTTCTGGTTTGCTGGGATGAATCAACATGGACGGGGACTCTGTCTGCATATGATGTTTACCAGTGACAGCAGAGCATTTCTGAAAGCTGACTTTTTCCCTTCCTTTTTTCCCCTGTCTTGTTTATTTTATGCTATTGTGGTATTATTTTTGTTTTTCTCTCCTTCATTGATCTTGTTTTTATATGAGTGGGTGTGGATTCTAGCCTTTTTGTGATTGCTGTTCCATTCTGTTCTTTTTAGCCTTTCCTTACCTCTTTCCCTTCAGTCTTCTTCACCAGTTTCCCAAAGTTAGCATGACACCCCATTTATCTTCCAACTTTACTTCTAATCTCTTCCTCTTCCATATTTCTTTTAAAAATTGTTATTATTTTTAATATTTTTATTACTGATTTATTGGTATTTTATGTACCCTAGTTATGAAACAGCTTTGGCTATCAACCCAGGCATCAAGCTAGGATGAACAAAGGACTGTCATCTGTTCTGCCCCTGACTGATATAAGAACACCACCACCAATGAGGTGTCTCTTTGCCCATTGTCAGAGGTCCTCTTCCACTTTTCTATGTTTTCCTAATCCATTAAAATTTTAACCTCTGAAAGCAAACTTCAGCTCTAATCAATGTAACCCTCAAAAGTCTCTCAAAACTTGTGAAGAAATAAGATTCTTCCATGACAAAGGACTTTTGAGGAAATTTGTGATCACCAAATAAGCACTCCAAATGTTTTGATGGACATTATAGAAAAAGACAACAAGGTCTACAACTTCATGAATCCCAACAGAAGGAATCCACCAGGCAAGACAAATAGTTAAACATAGGGAATGAGTAAAACAAGAAGGGCTCCAACAACAGGAAAATAAAGTGACAAGGATAAGTCAATATATATCAGTTGTAATTATCAATGTTAATGGTCTCAATTCACCAATCAAAAGACAAAGAATGTCAGACTAAATCACAAAATGAGATATAATAATATGTTGCATACAAGAAACACTTTTAATTAAAAAGGAAATTCACAGGCTGAAAGAGGATGAAAAATAAGAGTTCATGTGACATAAACACAGAAAAAAGCAAGGGTAGCTATGCTATTAGCAGATAAAGTGAATTTCAAGCCAAGATTGATTAATAAAGAAGGTCACTATATTCCTGTAAAAGGAACACTCCAAGAAGAAGAGGTAGCAATCATCAATATATATGCAACAAACCAAAGTGCACCAAAATATATAAAACAAAAATTAATGGGCATTAAAAACCAAATAAACACAAATAAAATTGTATTTGGGGATCTCAATACCTTACTGCCACAATAAGACAGATAAGCTAGACAAAATATCAGCAATAAAATACTAGAACTCAACCAAACTTTTGAACCAATGAATTTAGTAGATGTCTGCAGAATGTTTCACCTCACAACACTGGAACACATATTCTTCCCAGTTGCACACAGGATATTCTCCAAAACAGACCACATTCTAGCTCATAGAACATGCTTAAGTAAATGCAAGGGAATGGAAATTATTCCATACATATTATCAGACCATAGCGTAATGAAATTGGAAATAAGTGGCAGAAGAAATCACAGGAACTTCATTAAACATGTGAAAATTAAATAGTACCCTCCTGAACAATCAGTGGGTTGCAGATGAAATTAATGAAGAAATTTAACAATTTCTACAATTAAATGATAGTGATAATACAGGAATGTATAGGACACAATGAAAGCAGTCCTAAATGGGAGATTTATAGCGGTGAATACCCATTCAATGGAAAATAGGCCATTGCAAATAAATAACTTAATGATGAATGTTAAACTTATAGAAAAAGAAGAGCAGTCTAAGCCAAAAATTCATACAAGGACGGAAGTAATAGAGATCAGAGCAGTGATCAACATGTTGAGGACTAAAATACAATACAAAGAATAAGTGAATCAGAGCTGGTTCTTTGAAAGATTAAATAAATTAAAAAACCCTATCCAACCTTATTAAAAAAGAAAGAAAAGACTTAAATCCCCATAATTAGAAATGAAAAGGGTGAGACCACAACAGACCCAGCAGATCCAGTAGATAAATCATCTATATGTACTTCAGGGTTGGAATTCATTTTCACAGAGGACTTGAAGTACTCTGCCACATGCTCTTCTTGCCTTCATGGTTTGTGAAGAGAAGTCTGTCATTATTCTGATGGGTTTTCCTTTAAGTGTGATCTGGTTTTTTTGTCTAGCAGCTTTCGGTACATTGTTCTTGTGCTGGATTTCTGGGATCTTGTCTATTATATGTCTCCGTGTATTTTTAATTGGGTTGATGTTATTTGGAGTTCTGTATGCTTTGGTTACTGAATGTCAGATTGTTCCCTCATATTTGGGAAGTTTTCTGCTATTGCTTCTCCCATATTCTTTTTATATCATTTGTATTGACTCCTTTCTCATTCATGCTTATTAGTCTCACGGTGTTCATCTTTGCGTCATCTTGCAGGTGATGAATTATTTTTTCTGCATCTTAGTTGTTTTTAACAGATATTTTCTTACTTTTTCACTAACTGCGATGGCATCTTCAAGATCTGAAACTCTGTCTTCACTTTCACTTGATCAGTTTTGCAAGGTTGTGACTGAGATTTTAAGTTCCTCTATATCTCTTTAACTCTGTTTTATGCGATCTATATCTTTCCTATATCGCGCACTCAAGGATTCCATTGTTTTTGTATTCTCCTCTAATTTTTTATCAGTTTCTTCTTGAGAAGCAGTTATTAATTCTTTCATTATAGTTATCCTTTCTTTTTTACTTCAGAGATTATTTCTGATCTGATTTCCTCTATATGTTTCTGTATTTGATTCTTTACTTCAGATGCTATTAATTCAGAGATTTCTTTTTTATTTCAGATGTTATTTCTGATCTGAGTTTGCTGCAGTTGTTTCTTTACTTCAGATGCTATTAATTCAAACATTTCAGCTGTGTTATTCCCAATTTCTTTTGTGCTAGTGTCTTCTGCATTTGTTTTGGGTGGCTTGGGGCCTGAGATTGTATTTTGCTCCTTGTCTTTGTCCTTTTGTATAGTACTGTCCTCTGACCTTTGGTGTAGTGCTTTGGTGCAGTTATAACCTTAGCACCTACTGAAATTCTTACCCAAGAGAGATTATATGATTAAGGCGGTTATAGTTTTGTATTTACAGAACTACATTAAGGACCACTAATAATGGGTAATGATATTTAGTAATTGACAAACTTTTGTAACTAATGGCTTTGTACTTTAGATAGTAAGAGCAATCATTATGTTTGTGTAGCTAAGCAAATATTAAATTGGGAATTTATAATTAAGTTAGTTCCTTGAAGTTCTGTCTGATCACCTCCCCTTCATGTCCCTGATGTTTTCCAGGCAGACTAGCTCAGTCCAGTTACTTTTTGCCCTCTCTCTCAAGCAAGAGAGAAAAAGGGAGGATGCCCTTATAGATCTGGCTCTAGCAAAGTGTCTCAGCTTACTGGGTGCAGATCTACAAAGTTTGAATTCATTCTGTTGTGCCTAGCTTTGGGTCTGGCTGCTGTGCTCAGCTTCTTCCTGCTGCAGCCTGTGGAAGTGAACCTGCTGTTCTCCTCTGACCAGATGTTTTGCTCCTGGATTAGCTGGGTGGTTCTGGCCCTTAGCCTATCTGCTCGGACTTCAGCTGCAGAGTTTCACACCATTCCAGTATGCCAGTCCTGGGTTGGGTTTGGAGGAGTCTGGAGAGCAGTGCAGAAGGACTTACATGTTGGGCCTGGGGTGAGTCTGGAGGAATCCAGCAGGCAAAGAGGAGTGTGAAAGCTCTCCCACACACAAGCCAGGCCTGGGTTTGGGCTGCATATGGAGGGGTCCTGAGATCGTGATGGAAGTTCTTACTCACAGGCTGGGGCTTGGAGATTCTGGAGGGGTTCAGAGGGGTCCTGAGAGCATGGCTGAAGGTCTCACTTACTCTCCAGGCTTGGGCTGGATCCAGAGCTATATGTTTTTCAAAAACTTGTATTATAATAAGATAGAAAATGTAGAATAAATGAACTGATTCCTAGATACCATGAATTACCAAAGGTGAATCAAGAAGATAATAAAAATCCTGAATAAAACAGTATCAGTGAAATTGAAGATAAAATTAAAAACCTACCAAAAAAGAAAAGCTTGTGGTCTGACTGTTCACAGCTGAATTCTACAAGAAATTTAGAGAAGATCTAACATTACTCCTTCTCAAGTATTTTAATGAAATTGAAAGGGAAACAATGCTCCCTAATTAATTCTTGGAAGCAAGCATAACCCTGATACTAAAACCAGAAAAAGACCCAAGTGAAAAGAGAACTCTCCCTATAACCAATCTCCCTAAGGAACATAGACACAAAAATCCCCAATAAATACTAGCAATCAGAATGCAGCAAATCATCAAGAAGTTTAAACACAATCACCAAGTGTGATTTTTTCCCTAGGAAGCAGGAATGCTTCATCATCCATTAATTAATAAATATTATACATCATATTAACAGAGCCAAGGATGAAAATTGATATGATCATTTCACTAGATGCATTTGAGAAAGCATGCATTCATGATAAAAACCTTACAGAAAATTGGAATTAGTGGTCTTTATCTCAATCTGATAAAGAGCAATCTATGACAAATCAATGGCCAACATCATACTAAATGAACAAAAAACTAAAAGCTTTCTATCAAATTCAGGAACAGGACAATGATGGCCACTGTCTTTACTGTTATAAAACATAGGTCTGGAAAATTTGGCCTCAGGAATTATACAAGAGAAAGAAATAAACAAATAGTAATAGGGAAGGAAGAAGTTAAATTATCATTATTTTAAAATGATATGATATTCTATATAGAAGACCCCAAAAACTTCACTGAAAACCTGCTAGATTTAATAAACAAATTCAGTAACATAACAGAACACAGTCAACATTCGAAAATCAATAGTCTGGGGCCGGGGAGATGGCTCAGTGGAATAAGTGCTTCCCTGGCAAGGGCAAGGGTCTGAGTACAATCCCCAGTTTTGCAAAAAAATATAAAAAATAAAATAAAAAAATCAATAGTCTTCCTCAATAACAAAGTAAGAGAGAAATTAGGAAAACAATAACTTTCACAATAGCATCCAAGAAAATGAAATGCCTAGGAATCAATGTAACAAAGGAAGTAAAAGAAAAATTTCTACATTGAAAACTATAGTACACCGAAAAACAAGGTTGAAGTGGATACCAGAAAATAGAAAGATGACCTTTGCTGTTGGAGAAGAAGAACTAATATAATAAAAATGTTAGATGTTTTACTCCAATTCCTATCAAAATTCCAATAACATTATCTCACAGAATTAAGGAAAACAATCCTAAAATTCATTTGGAACCAGAAGAGACTTAGAATAGCAAAGTCAATTCTGGCCAACATAGGTAAGGCAAGGAGCATCACAATTGTGATACGAAATTACATTATAAAGCTATTGTGATAAAACAGTTTGGTATTGAACAAAACACAGACCCAAAGATCATTGGGACAGATTAAAAGATACAAAAACACCTCCAAACATACTCAGCCACTTTAATATTTGACAACGGTGCCAAACACATACACTGACTGGAAGAAAGACAGCACTTTTTTAAATTAACTTTATTGAAAATCTATAATTACATATCATATTAAAAATTGTAGATGAATATTGAAATGTGAAAGATATAAAATGTAGAACAATGATTTTTAGAGAAATATTTCTGAAATGAATACATCTCAAGAGATTAATAGATTGCACACTGTACATAAATTATTTACAAACTTAAATGAATATAACAATAAAAACTGTCCAATATAAAAATGAAGAAGAAAGAAATCACAGATCAGTCATATAATAGTTCACTCTGTGTCAAAATCAAGAAACTTATATTCATATAATTAGAATTCTCCAAGTAGAAAGGAGTAGGCAATAAATATTTAAAGATTCAAAATTTCTGAATTTACTTGAACTTATAACACCACATTTCAAGGAAAATGAACCTTTTGCACAAGAAATTTGAATAAAATCATACCAAGATACACAAAAATGAAATTGTCCAAAACTTAGAGTAAAGAAAAAAAATCATTAAAGGATGTACATAAAATTATTCACTATGGAAGAACAAAATTAAATAGCATCTTATTCCACATTAGAAAGAAAGAAAAAAAAAAGTGTGTAAGAAACTAGACAAATTAAAGGACTGAGAGAAAGAAAAAAGAATGAGCAAACATACCTTTGAAAACTACAAATTTGAAATATTCTAATACCTCCAGACGTAGCATATAGGAAATTAAAATGAGCATAATTCAAAAGGCAAGAGAAGTTGAAGTATGCTCATGGATGAACAATAAACAGCTCTCAAAATGAAAGTTATGTAGGACTATATAAAAATATTAGATGAACTCTTATTTAAAAGGTCTTCAGGTGTGGGAGAGCTTCCAGCTACCCTGCACTAGCAGGACCTGCTGGTCCCAGCCCAGGTGCAGCGTGGGTGAGACCCTCTTCCATCCCCTTGGGACGCCCCAAAACATTCCGCAGCACCCTCCCACCCTGCCCACCTAGTAAGAATTTCTGCTGCTTCCAGGAACCCCCAGATCCAGTCCTATCCCAGGCTGGGTGAGTGTGTAGGAGAGCTTCTGGCTACCCTGCGCCGGCAGGACTTGCTGGTCCAAGCCCAGACGCAGCAAGGATGAGATGCTATTCCACCCCGTTAGGACACCCCCCACCACTGGGCAGCACCCCTCCAACCCTGCCCGCCCAGTGAAAATTTCTGTCGCGTTCTGGTGACCCACAAATCCAGTCGTAGCCCAGGCCTGGTGAGTATGTGGGAGAGTTGCCTCTCCAACCTACTCTACCTTGTCCCTTACACACTCAGCACAGGCCTGGCATACAGGCCTGAGGTGAAACCCTTCAACTGCAATCACTGCAGAGAGAGTAGGGGACAGAACCACCCAGCTAGTCCAGGAGTAGAATATCCTGCCAGAGGGGCACAACAGTTTCACTCCCAAGGGTGGCAGCAGGAAGGAGCTGAGCACAGCAGCCAGACCCAAGCCAGGAACAGCTGGATAAATCCAAACTTTGAAAATCTGCATTTTAGTAGGTGCTAAGATTATAACTGCACCAAAGCGCTACAATAAAGGTCAGAAGACAGTGCTACACAAAATGCCAGTGAGAAGGAACAAAATGCAATCTCAGAACCCAGGCCACACATAACAAGTGCAGAGGACACTAACACAGAACAAAGTGTGATTCACACAGCTGAAATCAATGTATCAACAGCTTCTGAAATAAAGAAATGGCTGCAGAAAGGTATAGAGGAACTCAGATTGGAAATGAAAAAAGAAATCCCTGAATTAATAACATCTACAGTAAAGAATTAAATGCAGAAACAGATGGAGGAAACCCAATGCTCACCCAGAACAAGTGCAGAGGACACTAGTTCCACTCAAACATATGAATTAATAGTGTCAATAGTAAATAAGCAGCAGCAGAAAAGCATAGAGGAACTCAGGGTGGAATTTTCTGAAAGAAGAAAAGAATTCTCTGAAAACATAGCATCTGAAGTAAAGAATGAACTACAGAAACACAGGGAGGAAACTCAATCTGAAAAAGACACTGCAATAAAAGAATAACTGCTTCTAAAGAAGACATTGATAAAAAAATAGAGGAGATTGGAAAAAATGACAGATTCCTTGAATGAGCAATACAGGAAAGAAATAGATCACACAAAGCAGAGACAAAGAGATATAGAGGAAATTAAAATCTCAATCACAATCTTGCAAAACCATTTAAGTGAAAGTGAGGACAGAGTTTCAGAACCTGAAGATGCTGGTGCAGCTAGAGAAAAGGTAAGAAAGGATCTCTTAAAAACAACTAGGATGCAGGAAAAAATAATCCATCACCTGCAAGATGATGCAAAGATGAACAATGTGAGACTAATACGCATCAATGAGAAAGAAGGAGTCAATACCAATGACATTAAAAAAATATGGGAAGAAGTAATAGCAGAAAACTTCCCAAATATGAGGAAACAATTTGACATTCAGGTAACCAAAGCATACAGAACGCCAAGTAACCTCAACCCAATTAAAAATACACCAAGACATATAATAGTCAAGATCCCAGAAACTCAGCACAAGAATAATATACTGAAACCCACTAGAGAAAAGAAGCAGATCACATTCAAAGGAAAACCCATCAGAATCACAGCTGTCTTCTCTTCACAAAACATGAAGGCAAGAAGAGCATGGAGCAGAGTACTTCAAGTCCTCTATGAAAACAAATTCCAGCTCAGACTACTATACCCTGCAAAACTCTCTTTCAAGTTTAATGAAGAAGTAAAATACTCTCATGGAAAAGAACAACTAAAAATTTCATGATGACAAAGCTAACACTACACAGGCTCCTGAAAAATGTTCTGGAGAGGGACCAAATAATCAGAACTCCACAAATGAGATCAGAAGCAATCAACTCAATAAGGCAAACAATTAAACACAGGAGAAGTGGGAGTAAACAACAACAGGTAAATAACATGTCAGTAGTAAGTCAAAAAAATATCATTTATAACCATCAATGTAAATGGACTCAATTCACCAATTAAGAGAAATAGACTGGCACAGTGGATTAGGAAACAAAAAACAACAATATGCTGTATACAAGAAACACATTTAACTCATAAAGACATTCATAGGCTGAAAGTCAAAGGATGGAACAAAATATTACATGCCGCAGCACCTCAGAAAAAAGCAGGGGTAGCAATCCTATTCTCAGACAGTCTCAACTTCAAACCAACAATGATCAAAGTGAAATAAAGAAGGCCACTATATACTGGTTAGGGGAAAAATTCAAGAGGAAGTGGAAACACTCATAAATATGTATGCACCAAACATGGGAGCACCCAACCATATAAAGCAAATCTTAATGGACATGAAAAATTTAATATCCAGTACCACAATCTTAACAGGATACTTTAACATTCCCTTATCCCAAAAAGATAAGTCATCCAGACAAAAAATTATCAAAGAAATAACAGAACTCAACCAGAGCTTGAAACAAATGGACTTGGTGGACATATACAGAGTGTTCCACCCAAACACAGCTGAATATACATTTTTCTCAGCTGCACATGGATCATTTTCTAAACTCGACCACATACTGTTATGTATGATTACATAATACATAATTACCTGATTAAGTATATGCAAGAAAACAGAAATTATCCCATGCATACTATCTGACCACAGTGCAATGAAACTGGAAATAAGTGACAAAAGAAACTAGAAAAAATCCCTAAATACATGGAAATTAAAGGACACCCTACTTAGAAACCAATGGGTCACCCATGAAATTAAACACAAAGTTCAACAATATGTATAATTAAATGTAAATTCAAGCACAACTTATTGGAATATATCACATGCAATGAAAGCAGTTCTCAGGGAAATTCATAGCTGTGAACTCACACATTAGGAAAACAGAATGCGAACAAATAAACACCCTGATGCTGCAACTTTAAAAACTAGGAAGGAAGAGCAAACCAAACCCAGAGACCAAATAAGGCAAGAAATCATAAAGAATAGAGCAGAAATTAATTCAATTGAGAAGAAGAAAACAAATCAAAGAGTTAACAAAGCAAAAAAATAGTTCTTTGAAAAATTAAATAAAATCGATAAGCCCTTAGCTACCTTCATCTAAAAGAGGAAAGAAAAAATGCAAATACAAGCAATAAGGAATGAAAAGGGTATAATTACCACAGACCCAGTGGAAATTCAGAAGATTATCAATAGCTACTTTGAGAATCTTTACTCTCACACACTAGAAGACACAGAAGGAATGGACAGATTCCTAGAAAGGTACAAATTACCACAACTGAATCGACAAGATATAACCATTCTCAATAGTGCAATAACAGCCATTGAAATATGGAATGTAATAAAGAGCCTGTCAACAAAGAAAAGTCCATGTCCAGATAGATTCACAGCTGAATTCTACAAGAAATTTACAGAAAATATAGTCCCTATACTCCTCAAACGCTTCAAAGAAATTGAAAAGGAAACAATCCTCCCAAAATCATTCCTGGAGGCAAGTATGATACTGATACCAAAACCTGGGAGAGACGCAACTAAGAAAGAGAACTACAGGCCTATCTCCCTCATGGACATAGACGCAAAAATCCTCAATAACATCCTAGCAAATAGAATACAGCAAATCATCAAGAAGATCATACACCATGACCAGGTAGGATTCATCCCAGGGATGCAAGGATGGTTCAATATTTGAAAATCTATCAATGTAATACATTATATCAATAGAGTGAAAACTAAAAACCACATGATCATCTCATTGATGCAGAAAAGGCTTTTGACAAAGACCAACACTCATTCATGTTCAAAGTCCTGCAGAAAATTGAAATAGAGGGCCTCTACTTCAATCTGGTAAAAGTCATTTATGAAAACCCAATGGCTAACATAATTCTAAATGGGGAAAACCTGAAATCTTTTGATCTTAGATCTCATACAAGACAAGGATGCCCTCTATCACCACTCCTATTCAATATAGTTCTGGAATCATTAGCTAGAGCCATTAGACAAGAGAAAGAAATAAAAGGACTAAAAATAGGTAAAGAAGAAGTTAAATTATCATAATTTGCAGATGACATGATGCTTTACTTGGAATACCCATTAAACTCCACCAAGAAGCTTTAGAATTAATGCAGAAATTCAGTGGCATAGCAGGTTATAAAGTCAATAGTGAAAAGTCAATAGCATTCCTTTACACAGATAACAAACACACTGAGAGGGAAATTATAGAAGCAATACCTTTTACAGTAGCACCGAGAAAAATGAAACATCTTGGAATTCATCTAAGTAAAGAAGTCAAAGATCTTTTCAAGGAAAATTACAGTACTCTTTAAAAAGAGATCGTAGACGATTTCAGAAAATGGAAAGATATTCCCTGCTCTTGGATAGGAAGAAGCAAAATTGTGAAGATGGCTTTACTCCTGAAAAGCTGTACAGATTTAATGCAAAGGGGTCAAACATACTCACTGGAAGAAAGATAGCCTCTTTAACAAATGGTGTTGGAAAAACTGGCTCTCTACAAGCCGAAAACTAAAATTTGACACAGGTCTATCACCCTGCACTAAGCTGATGTCAGAATGGATTAAAAATTTAAACATTAAAATAGAGACACTAAATCTGCTGGAAGAGAAAGTAGGAGGAACTCTTGAAGACATAGGGGTAGGCAAAGAGTTCATGAAGAAAAATCAAATTGCACAGGAAACACTTGAAAGAATTAACAACTGGGACCTGCTCTTACTGAGAAGTTTTTGCACGTCAAAAGAAATTACCAACAAAGTGAAAAAACAACCCACAAATTTGGAGAAAATCATGACAAATAAGTACTCAGACAAAGTTCTGCTTTCTAGAATTTATAAAGAACTAAAGAACACTAGGGCTCCAAAATTTAAAGACCCAGTCCAGAAATGGGCATCTGAGATGAACACACAGTTCTCAGAGGATGAAATTAAAGACGTGAATATATATATGAAAAAATGTTTCACATCACTAACCATCCGTGAAATGCAAGTTAAAATAACATTGAGATATCATCTCACCCCAGAAAGAATGGCTATCATAAAGAAATCAATCTACAACAAATGTTGGAGAGGCTGTGGGGAAAAAGGAACCCTTCTCCACTGCTGGTGGGAATGTGGACTGTTGCAACCATTATGGAAATCAGTGTGGAGACTCCTTAGAAAAGTTGGACTGGAAATCCCATTTAAACCAGCTATTCCTCTACTGGGAATTTTCCTGGAGGATCTGAAAACATCGTATCATGGTGATGTATGTGTGCCTATGTTTATAGCAGCACCATTTGTGATAGCCAAATCTTGGCAACAACTAGGATACCCATCATCTGAGGAATGGATGAAAAAGATGTGGTATTTTTATACAATGGAGTATTACTCAGCTATAAAGAATGATAAACTCAAAGCCTTTATAATGAAGTGGATGCTGTTGATGATATATTGATAAGTGAAATAAACCAGACACACATGTGTAAATATCATATGGTGTCCCTAGTATAAGAATTCAAAAGAAGAAATACAAATAGAAAGGTATAATACAAGTAAAAGGAAAGCAAGAACTCGAGGACTAACTCATTAAGAGAGGGAAAGGAGAAGAGCTAGAAAACGTGCTAGTGACAAGCCATACATTTATATGCAGAAGATGAGCAAGGCAATGATCCTGAGAATCTTCAGAATATTTTTGAATCTAGCAGTTAATTGGAAAGATTCTCACCCTGACTAAACATAGATACTGACACCTGTGAACTTAGCAACTGTACTGAAGACGGCAATTTGTAATAGTAGGTTCATGCTTGGAGTGCCTATCATTCTGGTCTTCTGAATATGGGCTGCTTGTCATGACATGCCAGTTGCTGCTGTGCTGTCTCTCGGGTAGATGATTGTTCAAAAAGAAGGAGGTGGTGAATGAAGGCAGGAGACAGAAAACGGAATGTTGTGGGACTGTTCTGCTTCAAGTTTGTATTTATGGTTAGATTTTTGGACTTACATGTAAACATAAGAATTATATAATTCTTTATGCCTATTTTTAAAATATATTCTAATTTTTAAATGTGTTTTCATCAAAGTTCAACATATCAATTCTTGATGAGAAATACCTGTTTCTTGTTATGCTTTGATATTCTGACAGATAGTGAGGTTAAGTTTAACAGCATAGGTTGTATGGTAAAAACAGTAAGCTTGTCTTCTGGGTGGTTAACAACCTAAGTTTCCAGACCAAAATTAGAGAAAAAGGAGGGCCGCAAGGAAAGCCAACATTTTCGCTCTAGCCTTCCAAAGTCAATTAAGACTCAAGACATATGAGAACTTGTACTGCAACTTGGTAGTGTCCCAAATTTTCTGACCAAGGAGATTATAGGGGGCCTAAGTAAAAAGTGATTGATGATGTGGAGTGTGCCTAAGGAAAGTCACCTGGAGAGAAAACATTCTCTTACGCTTTCACAGAAAGCACATGGGCCAAGCAATGGCCATAACTCATCCACATGGCTGACACTGACAAAGGTTCTACAATCTGAGGTACAGGATCTCAGGAAAAATCCTGAGGGGATTTCTATGACCTTATCAGACCCAAAAGCTACAACTCTTGTTGCATAGGTCTTGCTTTGTCTTGGTCTTAACCATCCCGCAGAAATGTATAAAAACGAAGCATAAGAAGTAAAGCCATGCTGTTATGTTGCGCTGTGGGGACTCAGGTTAACAATTTCTGACATTGCCAGTCCAGCAGAATATCCAATACTTTTATGGACTACTGGACTCTTTTAGAATATTTTGCTGAGTTAACACACCTATAATATTCAAATAACGGAACTAAACAAAAAAGGGGATACATATGAATGCCCATTTTGTATCTGCATATTCAAAATGGTTAGGATCGATATATAGTTGCATTCTCTTAATGAATAGAGGGATTTGTTCTAATAGAGCTTGTAAATAGGATATCATGTCTGCATCTTGTACAGCAATTAATCACTAGGAAGTATGTATGCAATGTGTTAATTATTGAAACTGTCCTACCAATTTGGTTTGAAGCTGTCTCATTGTTATTTTTTTCTCTATGAAATGATGGGTGGAAAAAATGGTCTTCAAATATTTCTATGAGATAGTATCAATCTTATGTCAGGTTGTACATTTAATTTTTCATATATATATATATATGTGTGTGTGTGTGTGTGTATATATATATATGTTTAAAAGACAGAGAAAAAGTAATATAAAGTCAACAGGAAATGGAAATATACTTTTTAAATTTCCTAACACTAGAAGAATATATCATACCATGTCCTTTAAATAAATTCTAAGTCAATGATATAGTATAAATCTTAAAACAAAAATTAAGATTAAGCAATATTCAGAAAATTAAATACTAATTAATTAAAAGTTAAATATTTCAATACAATTGAACTAAGAAAAAGTTTTCATGATTGTAAAAAAGTAATAAGAGTAAAACATAAGAGAGATACTGGAATGGCAAATAAATGACCAGCACTTCCAACAGTTTCGGATCGGATATTGCACAAAGTTTTTGTGTGTCATGGACATGGATAATGTTCATGACACTTACTGGTGGCCAGTTGTCACTTGTGGGACTGAGCTACTGTTATTTCCTTGAAATCTGCCCTGTAGACCCAAGTGGAATCATGAGCCATAGGGTGCAGGAGAAGTCCATTTATGGAGTGTGCTGGTGGAAATATTTTGCTGCTGTACACAAAAGAATAACTGAAAGACTACTTTTGCATACCTCTCATTCTCCTGTGTAAAATTGTTTGCCTTATTTGGTGGGTTCTTTCCATTGTCATTCATGGAGTTGTGATCATTTTGCTCCCTCTTGGGAACATCATTTAGTAGTCTGTGTAGGCTTGGCTTTGTCGTCATGAAATTCTTCAGTTGTTCTTTGTCATGGAAGTATTTCACTTCTCCATTATACTTGTAAGAGAGTTTTGCAGGATGTATCAGTCTGGGTTGGAATTTGTTTTCTTGAAAGACTCGTATTACTTTGTTCCATGCTCTTCTTGACTTGATGGTTTGTGAAGAGAAATCTGCTGTTATTCTGATGGGTTTTCCTTTAAATGTGATCTGTTTCTTCTCTTTAGTGTCTTTTAGTATACTGTTCCTTTGCTGAATTTCTGGGATCTTTACTATTATATGTGTTGGTGTGTTTTTAATTGGGTTGATGTTATTTGGAGTTCTATATGCTTTGTTTAGCTGAATATCAGAGCGTTTCCCCATATTTGGGAAGTTTTCTCCTATAATTTCTGCCCATATTCTTTTTATATCAGTTGTATTGACTCCTTCCTTCTCATTGATGCCTGTTAGTCTCACATTGTTCATCTTTGCATCATCTTGCAGGTATTGAATTATTTTTTTCTTCATCCTAGTTGTTTTTAAGAGATCCTTTCTTACTTTTTCACTAGTTGAAATGGTGTCTTTAACGTCTGAATGTGTGTTTTCACTTTCATTCAACAGTTTTGCCAGCTTGTGATTGAGGTTTTAATTTCCTGTATATCACTTCGAATCTGCTTCATGCATTCTACTTCTTTCTTATATTGCTTATTCAAGGATTCCATCATTTTTATAGTCTGATGTATTTTTTAAACAGTGTCTTCTTTAGAAGCACTTAGTACATCTTTCATTATACTTATCATTTTTTTTTAACTTCAGAAATTATTTCTGATTTGATTTCCTCTATACCTTTCTGCAGTTGTTTCTTTACTTCCAATGCTCTTATTTCAGAGATTTCAAGTGTGTGATTTCCAATTTCTTCTATGCTAGTGTCTTCTTCATTTTTTCTGGGTGGACTTGGGGCCTGAGACTGCATGTTGCTCCTTTTCTTCATCATGTTGTATACCAGTGTCTTCTGTTCTTTGGTGTAGAGCTTAGATAGAATTATTACCTTAGCATCAGATCCAGATGGATGAAGTTCAGATTCCTCCAGGTGGGTGTCGCTTGGGTTTGACTGCTGTGCTCCACTTCTTCCTGCTGCAGCCCTTGGAGGTGAACCCTGTGTGCCACTCTGGCAAGATGTTCTGTTCCTGAATCAGCTGGATGGGTCTTGCCTCTAGCCTCTTTGCAGGTAGTTGTCTTGAAGGGTTCTATGCTTGGCCCGCCCTCTGGGTTGAATGAGGATCCACCGCCCCCGGGCCGTCTCACTTACATGCCGGGCCTGGGCTCTGGGTCCAATCAGGATCCAGTGGGCCCCAGGCTGGCTTCCGCATATGTTGGGCCTTGTCTCTGCGTTGGATCAAAGATAGCATTTTTAATTAATTGTGCTGTAAAAACTGGCTCTGGACATGTTGAAAATTAAAATAGGGCCCATATCTTCCACCAGGCACTAAACTAAATTTAAAATGGATCAAAGTTCTAAATATTAAGACAGAAACATTAAATCTTCTGGAAGATATAATAGACAAAATTGTAGGCAGACTTTGTGAATAAAACCCCAATTGCACAGGAACTATCACAAGGAATCATCAACTGGGATCTCATCTTATGAAAAAAGCTTTTGCACAGGAAGAGAAACCACTAACAGAGTGAAGAAACTACACACATTGTGGGAAAAAATGTTTGCTGGATGTTCCGCAGACAAATATTTACTATTAAGAATCTATAAAGAACAACAACAACAAAAAAAATCAGTCCTCCTAAATTTAAAGACTTAATCCAAAAATGGGCATCTGAGATGAATACACACTTCTCAGATTAAACACAATATCAAATAAATATATGCAAATATGTTCAACATCACTGGTCATTTGAGATATGCAAATTAAAACAACACTGAGATTCCATCACATCCAGGAAAAAAAATGGCTATTCTTAAGAAATCTACCAATAGCAACTGCTGGAGGAGCTGTGGGGGAAAGGGACACTTCTCCACTGCTGCTGTGAGTGCAGACTGGTGCAACGCCTGTGGAAATCAGAGTGGAGATTCCTCAAAAACTAGGTCCAAGTGAATGTCCTATTTGACTCAGCTATTCCCCTTCTGATTATCTTCCTAGAAGAGTTAAAATCATCGTACCACAGCGATATGTGTCCATGCACATTTATAGCAGTGCAACTGTAACAGCTAGAGCTTGGATCTTTGGATCTAGATCCAAATGCCCATCAACCAAGGATTGGATAAAGAATAATGTGATATCATTATACAATGAAGTACTACTCAACCATGAAGAATGGTAGACTGAAGATTTTTATAGGTAACTGGATACAACTTAAGGCCATATTCAAAAGGGAAATAAACCAGATATACAGGTATAAGCAATGTATTGCCCCCCAAGTGTGAGAAGTTTAAAGAGTAAATAAAATTCAAACTGTACAATAAGTACTGTAAAATTGGAAGAAGAAATTTCAAAAAGAGAGAATGGGATGGGGGAATGAAGAAAAGAATGAAGAGAAAAGCAGTATTATA
>NW_004524811.1:3075987-3084464 GCF_000260255.1 Octodon degus
TACACCGCGAATTTCTCTTAGTTTATTGAAAAGAAAAGGTTTTGCTAATATTTGGAGAATTAAACGTCAATACCTTGTACTCTGAGTAATTTAAAGATAACAGAATGCAATGTATTTCTAATCATTACCACCCTCCTATTATCTTGTTTTGAAATTTTCTTTTTTTTCTCTTTTAACAAAATAAAATTTAAAAATATGTGGAACAATGTTGCTTTGAATCTGATAATAAGCCAAGTGTAGACAATGCGAGAGGAGCGCAGGCTTCCTCAAGCCGTCCCGGAAGAGGGAGCGTTAGCCTGCAGCTTCTGTTGCTCACTAGGCAAAGGTCAGTCGTCAGCTGGGACGTGGCCGCAGCACCTGAGCGGCTACGCCCAGGAAACGGGAAGTTCCCGGACGGAGCACCGGGGTGTGTGTGTGTGTGTGTGTGTGTGTGTGTGTGTGTGTGTGTAAATAAAAGCACTTGGTATTTCTGTGTCACCTGTCATCTGACGATCTGAGTGTTTATGGCATCCTTGCCAGACCCCGCGCGCAGCCAGCCAGGCGCCAGGCGCCCCCCGCACCCCGAAGCCCTTGGTCCCCCCAGCCCCCGCCGTCCCCGGGTATCCCCGCGGTTCCTGGGTCCCCCTCGCTGCCAAGTGCCGTCCCAGCTCCAAGGGACCAAAGACTCCAAAAGGCTCGCGGCTCCCAGGCTAGCGCACGGCGACCCCGTGTGCAGACCGAGGCGGCACCGAGCAGAGCGCGGAGCCGTGACTTGCCTCCGGTGCCCTCCGAGCCGCGAAACCCGCCTGCCGCTCCCTCCAGGCGACCGGGGTGGCGAACCGGACCCGGAGCAGGGCGGACCCGACCCGCCCGCCGCTCCTCCTCCCGAGCGAGCTCAAGTCCGCGGATCGGGTCGAGCAGCGGGGCAGAAGCGGGTCGGAGGCCGCAATTCGCAGGGCTGGCGCGTCGGTGCTTTCTCTCTCGGAGTTCCGGTCTCGGACCTGGTGAGCCTGCGGGGGCGCGGGGAGTAGGCGCGGGCCAGGGGAGCGGGCGGGAGAGTCGGGGCGCTCGCGGGAGCGCTTGCGGGAGACGCCGCGTCTCAGGGTTTTATAGTTACAGGCTTGGGTCGAATTCATCAGATCCAGAGTCTTTGAGGAATCAACTAATTTCCAGAGCCGCAGAGAGATCACCCTCAAGTGGATGAATTTTGAATATAATTCAAGGCCTCACCGAACAATGCAATAATCATAAAATTAAATAAAGTCCAGAAAACGGAACTTTCTAAGAAAAACTAAGTTCAAAGCAGGAGACTCATGGGTTCAAATTCTCTCTGCCACTTACTGTGCTCTTTGCCACTTGAAAGTTGCTTGATTTCCGTAAGACTCAAGGGCTACGACCTGCAAACCAAGCTCCCAGCACGATTTACCAAGAGGGCGCTAGCGGGGCCAGACGGGAGGCCGGTTTGCACACAGGCTGCTGCTTGAGCAGTGGTGTTGACAGAGCCTTCTGGATCAGCCCAGTGTGAGTGTAGCTTGGCAGACAGACGTCGCTGGAATTAGGCTGGACTTGAACTAGTCTACGGAAAGCCGGTCCAAAACACTCGGCAGGTGGGGGTTGGGGCAGCAACAAAACCCACCTGGCTTCTGCATCTTTTCAAAAATTTAGAGTATGTATATTGAATTATTTGTTTTAAAATGGTATTGACTTCGGGTTTATGTACAAGAAATATAAAAGAATAGCACCTGCATTTTGGCAGCTTTTGCTTCTTGAGCTTAAATTACAGGGAACTGACCTGATTTTGTGAATATTTTAAATGGCAATTCTGTTTATGTTGCTTAGTTTTACTGATGTTGGTAGCTGGTTTTGAGCAGGGGACAGCTTAGTATTTATGACTAGTAGTTTCTACCGATAACATTTTATGTTTTCATTTTACTAATATGCTTAAATGTTTTGCAGTTGATCCTAACATCGCTACTTCAGTTGCTTCTTTTTCATAAATTGTAGAGTTGAGATGCTGAAACTTACTTATTAGATATTGCCTTGGGAATTATGGATAGAATTCTGAAGCCAAATACCTTTACAGTGTTATTGTATCCTGGGGTGAAACAGTGGTTACTTTAATTAGATAATACTTATAATCAAATTGATTTAGAATAGAGTACAGTATTTTTCAAAGAAGAAATACTTTTATGTTAAAAATATATTGCTGAACTTCTTAAATCAAATCATTTGAATTTATATTTTAATAACCTATATAAAGAGCAGTAGTCCCCAAATGAAATATATCTACTTAAACATATTTAATATTGAGATTAAATCTATTTAACCACAAACTATGTATGTTTTCCTAATTAAACTTTTCTACTATTTCTGATGAGCATAACACTTTACAACAAACCACTAAATATGCATCAAATAACCAACAGTGACAAAGAAACAAATCAACTTTTCCAGTTATTTTCAGAATGCACCAGTCTGGTCTCAAACTCACAATGATCCTCCTGCCTCAGTCTCCCAAGTGCTGTGATTACAGGCATGTGCCACCACACATATATAATTAAAAGTTTTATTCCTGAACTTGGTTTTAAATCCTTTTTTAAAAAAAGCATCTTTTAACTGAAAAGAAACCTAATGTTGATAGTTCATTTGCTTGTGTAGATACTCATAGGTTACACTGTAAATGGGAATTTAGAGTTGCTATCAAGGGGTTCATATAAAAGTTGAAATTTTAAAAAAATGTTCAGTTATAGACTAATCAAACACAGCCTCTGAGAAAGCATTTCTTAACATTCCTTCTTTGCACTAAAGTCTAGGTTTAGAGAACTATTCTGTTGCAAAAATTAACCTATAATTGACTATCAATCGTAGTGATTTCCTCACTCCCCTAATATAATGTTAAATACCAAACTACTTAGTGCTGGTTTTAGAATACGAAGATGCCTCCTCTTTAAATTGTGAGGATTTTATCTTAGAAGCTTAGAGACTTAAAGGAAAACGTCCTGCACCCTTACCAGAGTGCAGTAAATGGAGCACCAATAAAAAGTGTAAGTCTTTTATAACCCATGTAAATATATCTTATTATTAAATATTGCCTTGGGAATTATGAATAGAATTCTGAAGCCAAATAACTTTTCAGTGTTATTGTACCCTGGGGTGGAACTGTAGTTATTTTAATTAGATAATACTTATAAAATAATCAAATTGATTAAATGGAAAAATGAATGATGTGAAGTCAGCCTGCAGAATTTCTTCTTGGAAACTCAGCTGAAGTGGAGAACCCTTGAGCTCCATTTCAGTCACAACTGCAGAAGCTACGGTGGCCGGCTGCTGCGCAGCTCCTGCCAGGCCGAACGGTGGCGAAAGGCCTTGGACCCTTAAGTAGCTTGACTCCCATCTGCTTTTCCATTTGCTCTTGCTTTCCTCCTCCCTTGGGTCTCTCTGGACCAAATAAAACACAATGCATTAAGTGCCATGTGGAGGTGCAGTACAATACTAGACAGTTGGCATTTCAAATGAGACTGTACTTCACTGTTCAGGTACAAATCTCTTTGTTTGATCTGTATTCTATTTAATCCTATCTTAAATTCAAAAATTGAAATACATTTTTATCTGTAACAAAAATTCCTAATAAAACTAATGTCAAGAAAAAGAAAAAGAAACTAATGTCACTCAATAAAGTGGTAGATTTTATACTTCAGTTCTTATCTTATATCATCTCAGCAAATAGGGCATGTTATTTGGGGGAAAAAGTGGGCCCCATGTTTCCCAGAAGAAATTCTTCCAGTAACTCTTATTTCCTTTCTTTTAAAAACTAGGTAGTGGATGAAATTATTGATTGTGTATAGCTTAGTCTCATTCCTCGAGGTGATGTAATTGGACTTAGCTCTGCTCACCACAGTCTCAGGTTCTAGGTCAGAGGTGTGAGAAAATGGCTGTGTTTTAAGGATGGATGTGTATTTGTAACTTTCCATTGTTTCTTCAAACTGTTGCAATATTTTCTTTAAAAAACAACTCCATGTCCACAACCCTTGATATAATCTTATCTTATAATACCCACTTGCTTTTCTAATGTGCTACTTCTGTTTTAGTTACTTTCACTGAGGGTACATGTGTGAGGTAAGATATATTCCTTTTGTATGATTTAGAATTGTGCATATAAAATCGATCAGAATCACTCATGTGTTTATAGAACTTAATTTTATTTTTATCTTTTAGTGTTTTTGTAATGTATTTGTTACAGAGTCTCACTACACAGCTCGGACTCATATTGATCCTCTTATTTTCAGTCTCTCCAGTGCTGGAAATACAGGTGTGCACTACCATGTCCGGACTTGGTCCTCAGCTCAGCATCCCTGGGGCTGGGGCTGGCACTTAATCTTATTTTTAATATTTTAGTGTTTACTATACAACAAATACTCTAAATGTTTCATATATGTTTGCATATATTCATTTACCCTAGAAGACACAAAAATGAAATAACAATAATTCTTTTCTGAATGATCTAGTAAGGGCCAGTGAGATAGCTCAGCAGACTAAGTACTTGCTTAGGCAAGTGCAGGGATTGGGGTTTGATCCCTGACGCCACATACCATGCTGGCCCTGCCCCTGAGCATGCTGAGCAGCCACTTAGACTGGGCATGGTGGTGCATGCTCTTAATCCCAGTGCTGGGGAGACTGAAAACAGGAGGATCACTAGGAGTCCAAGCTGCATAGGGAGACCACATAACAAATACATTAAAAAAAAAGAGAAAAAAATAAAAGAAAAAAACCTAGTAGTCAATTTAAGTAAAATAAAATATGGTTAAAGAACAAAAACAGCAAGTACCTCAAGTCACAAGCCAAACAATTCAATTCAGAAACAGAAGCATTTGGAAAAATTTTGCTTCTGTTGCTGAACTCTGCATCAGGTGACAAACATGACTGTGGCATCTTTCCCACTCTGACACATGGTCATAGCTTCCTCTAGTTGAGATCCTGGTGGCAGATCCTTCACTCTGTGAAGCATTTCTCTGGGTGTATTTATTTATTTATTTATTTATTTATTTATTTATTTATTTGATGGTCAAGCAATCTTTATTTGCTGGTGGCAAAAGGTCACAACACTTGAGTACTTAAACCTGCAGTTAACAGTGATGCTTATGCAGGGTAAACCAAGCAGGGCTGAAAGGAATAGGAACAGGGAAGTCGAGGACCAAGACAAAGGCATGGTAAGCCCAACCACTGCAAGCTGCGCTGTGCCCCGAAATCTCAGCAAGAGCAGACCAGCCAAAATTACTGACTACTTAAACACAAAGAGTGCTGTACAGTGTGGCTCCAAAGAGAGTGCAGAGTGGAAGTGAAGGTGACAAAAGAGTGGAGAGCAACGTTGAAAGTAAAAAAAAAAAAAAAAGAAAAAAGAAATGCAGAACAAGAATGCTAAGAAGGTTTTAAAGAAAATAACTACTGAGTTGAAAAAAATTGTAGAAAAGCATGAGTGTGACATTTGTGTGACTGAGTATGACTGATCTGGCCTAAGAAGAGAAAGTGGCAAAATCCACAGTCTCACTGTTTTGAAGAATAAAGATGTCATCAAGCAGTGGTGGTGGCAAAAGAAGTAATAATGTCAACTGAGCAGAGAACATGCTGCTGGAAGCAGTGGAAAACTTTTGTCAGTGTAGCTGAATGAGAAACAGCAGGCAAGGGATGGCATTAGAGACGCAGGATCTGTGAGAAAGCCTGGAAATTGCACAGTGATTTACTCAAGAAAACACCACCACAAGCACAAGTGATGAATTTAAAGCTAGTGGAGGGTGGTTTGAAAAATTCTGTAACAGAAGTGTCGTTTGTAAGAGAGGTGCCATCTGCAGGGATAAGACATGGGGTGAAAAACTGAAAGGGTAAAATAAGGTTCAATTAGGCAAGCACAGGGCCTAATCAGGCCAGGGTTTGATCCCTGGTACCGCATGCCAAAGCCGGACCTGCCCCAGGAGCGCTGAGCTGGCTACCGAGTCTGGATGTGGTGGTGCACGCCTACAATCCCAGTGCTGGGGAGGCTGAAAACAGGAGGATCACTACAAGTCTGAGCTGCATAGTGAGACCCTGTGCCAAAAATATATTTAAAAAAAAATAAGGTTCAAGATGTATACTAGATTCTTAGAAATAGGAAGAACATATTCAAATGGGAAGGAAGGGGAAAAGGGAAGGGGAGGAGAAAGGAAGGAAGGGAAAAGAAAACAGAATAGAAGGAAAAATGGAAACAAAGCTTGTATAAATAAGGAGGGGATTTGGAAAAAAATCAAGATGTATTAGGTACAGGTACAAATTGTCTACGATGAATGTGATTATTATGTATATGTAACACATACCAATAACATTAATTTCTAAAAAAGACATGGTGAAAATAAAAAGGAGGGGGCTGGGGAGATGGCTCAGTAGAATAAGTGCTTCCCTGGCAAGCGCAAGGGTCTGAGTTCAATCTCCAGTTAAAAAAAAAAAAAAAAAGACATGGTGAGACTTGCAGTTCTGACCGGGCCACCACAGAAGTCTCCAAAAAAGAATTCATGAAGTCAGAAGGCTACATCACTCAGCTGTGATGAAACAGGGCTCTTCTGGAAAATGATGCTGAACAGAACCTGTATCATGCAGGAGGAAAAGACAGTGCCACACCCAAGCCCAGGAAGGACAGTGACCCTTTTGCTGTGTGTGAACATAGGCTCCAATCTGAAGATTAAGCCTCCCCTGGATACCATTCCCAGACCCCTCAGCATTCAAGGAGCAGAATGGGAGCAAGGCCTGACTGCCCGTCATGCAGACGTCCAATGGGAAAGCTTGAGTCGCAAGTCAGTTCACTGAGAAGAAAGCTTTGTACTAATATTGTTTAGATAAAATATCATGGCAACATCTTGTTCTCTGAAAAACTACTACAAAGACAACAATATGCAATGTATTAATTACTGTAACTTTCCTACTAACCTGTTTTGCTATTTTATCTTTTGTTCTCATTAAAATGAATAAAAAATAAAAAATTTTTAAAAAGTCAGTTGTTCATGGAATGGCAATGTGAGGTGTTTGCACCCACCATTAAGAAACAGCTTTCTGACAAGGGTGCCTTCTTCTAATGGACAGTGCCCTGCACACCCAGCCTTGGTGCATGATATATATATATATATATATATATATATATATATATAGACACCCAGTGTGACTTTATAAAGGTCAAGTTCCTCCCCGAAAGCCCACACAATGGTCCACTTGCTGGTCAAAGTGATCTACAACTTCGAGGAGCTGTATACAAAGGTACTATTCACCAAGTATTTTAATGTCACTAAAGAGATGTCCTTGACTCAGAAGAAGTTCTGGAAGAAACATTTCAACGTCCTCTACTGCATCAGCCTCATTGACAAAGCCTAGAAAGATGTCACATACCAGATCTTCAACTTGGCCTGGAGAAAGTTTTGGCCACAATGTGTCACTGAATGTGACTTTGAAGGGTCTGATGTATAAGTAGGGGAAGACAGTGTGTCCACAAGGAAGATCATGGGCCTGGACATCCATTGTGCAGACAGAGAGGAGCTTGCTTGGAACCATGAGGAGGAGCTGATGATAGAAGAACTTGATGAATTCAGAGTGGGCAGCAGAAGGCACTTGTTGCAGGGCATTCCACTGAGGAAGAGGAAGGTTGGCAGGAAGGTACCAGTTACGTGATAAAATCCTTTGTAGAAAAATAAAATGAGTGTCAGTATTTCTTTCAGAAATACCACTGTAACATAACTAAGGAACAGAGTGTTGAATCTGTTCATTTCTACTCAGTCTTTCATTCTGGAGGGTTATGAAACACAGGAAAAAAAAAAAGAAAAGAAAACCAGGTGACATTACACAGATTTTCATCAAAATTGACACTGCCCCTAAGAGATAAGAAAGAAAACCCCTGAAGGAGCCTGCCCTGATATTTTTACCAAGGCAATTCTCCCTCCAAATAATAAACTTCTCCCCAACCACCTTGCTATTTTTCAGGCCAGAAGTTGCCTCAAACAAGCTTAGTGTTCTTTCTCATCATACTGTGCTTTTCATATTTTTGTGGTTAAAGAAATACATATGTATTATACCTTTCTATTTGTATTTCTTCTTTTGAGTTCTTATACTAGGGAAACTATACGATATTTACGCATGTGTGTCTGGTTTACTTCACTTATGAGTATATGTTCAAGTGGCATCCACTTCAATATAAAGTTTATCATTCTTTATAGCTGAATAATACTCCATTGTATAAAAATACCATATTTTTTTCATCCGTTCCTCAGGTGATGGGCATCTTGGTTGTTTCCAAGATTTGGCTAACACAAATTGTGCTGCTATAAACATAGGCACACATATAACCCTGTGATATGATGTTTTCAGATCAAGGAAAGCAAGAACTCGAGGACTAACTAATTAAGAGAGGGAAAGGAGAAGAGCTAAGAAACATGATAGTGACAAGCCATACAGTTAGTTATATGTAGAAGATGGGCAAGGCAATGATC
>NW_004524811.1:3084865-3089267 GCF_000260255.1 Octodon degus
AATACTTGATGAAAAATACCTGTTCCATGTTATGCCTAAGATGTTTGATATTCAGACTGATAGTGAGGTTAAGCTCAACAGCCTAGGTTGTATGGTAATAGCAATAAGCTTCTCTCTGGAGGGTAACAACCTAAGTTTGCAGACCTTAGAGAAAAAGGAGGGCCTCAAGGAAAGCCAACATTTTGGCCCTAGCCTTCCATGGTCAACTAAGACTCAGGACATATGAGAACTTGTACTCTAACGTCACGTAACTCAGTAGTGTCCCAAATTTTCTGATCAAGGAGATTATGGGGCCAAAGAAAAAAGTGATTGATGATGTAGAGTGTGCCTAAGGAGAGTCACAAGGAGAGGAAACATTCTCTTAGGCTTTCACAGAGAGCACATTGGCCAAGCAATGGCTGTGACTCATCCACATGGCTGATACTGACAAAGGATCTACCATCTGAGGTACAGGATCCCAGAAAAAAATCTTGAGGGGATTTCACTGACCTTATCAGATCCAAAAGCTACAACTCTTGTTGCATAGACCTTGCTTTATCTTGGTCTTAACCATCCAGCAGAAAAGTATAAAAATGAAGTCTAAGAAGTAAAGCCATGGTGTTATGTTGAGCTGTAGGGGATTCTGGTCTATAATTTCTGACATTGCCTGTGAAACGGAATACCCAATACTATTATGGACTACTGGACTCTTTTAGAATATTTTGCTGAGTTAGCACACCTATAAGACTCAAATAACAGAACTAAACAAAAAAAGGGGATACAGATGAATGTCCATCTTGTATCTGTGTATTCAAAATGGTTAGGATAGATATATAGCTACATTCTCTTAATGAATACAGGGATTTGTTCTAATAGAGTTTGTAAATAAGATATCATGTTTGCATCTTGTACCACAAATAACCACTAGGAAGACAGTATACAATGTGTTATTGAAACTGTCCTATCAATTTAGTTTGAAACTGTCTCATTGTTATTTGTTTCTCACTAAAATTATGGAAAAAAAAAGAAATACATATGGTTCAAAACAGACTAACCTCATTTACACTGAGCCTTACTGGGAAATTTGATTCAGTTCTTCACCAAGATTGCTTTATGACCACATTCGTAGGGGTCAGAACAGATTAATATTTAATACATTGAATTTAATAAGGAATTTTGATGTGGCTTGTGACCAATTTGTTTCTTGACCAGAATCATGGGATGAATTAAGTTTGTGGAACACAGTACTACTGTAATTAGAGAGCTGCAGGTAATTTGCTGTGACAGTTCATATGGAAAAGAAACTCTGGGAAGATAACAATTATTGAGAGGGATTTTTTCCTAGTTCATTGTAAAATCATGACATTTGTGGTAGTTCCTGTATCAGCAACAGGAGGTGGTAGATACAGATGTAGGCTTCCTGTACTTAGCATGGTAGTCAGCACAGAGGAGAAATATAGTTTGCATATTCAAAGAAGCGAACCAGTTTTTCCAGTTTTAAATAACCTCTGGTTGAGCATCAGATGATATTATAAGTCACTGGCCCATGCAAATTTCTTTGGGTTTGAATTCACTTCCTCCCATCATTCTCATTCTCTCTGTCTCTGTCTCTCTGTCTCTCTCTATCTCTGTCTCTCTCTGACTGTCTGTCTCTCTCTCTCTCTCTCTCTCTCTCTCTCTCTCTCTCTCTCTCTCTGAGTAGACTTTTATTTTTTATTTATTTGGCAGAACCATGGATTGAACTTGGGCCCTTGCACTTGCCAGAGAAGCGCTTAATCCACTGAGCCTTCTCCCTGCCCCTTATTCTCATTCTCATCACAACAAGTACCAAATCTAGGCAGGCCCATCTAGGGCAGAAACACAGCACCAGGGAAGGTGAACTATTCACGCTTTGTTCTTGCCTACATCGCCCATGCTCTGGCGCAATTTGTTCCTGCTTCCTCAGGCACCAGACTCCATTTGTGTGCTCAAAGCTATTTTGCCTTCTGTCTTAGACCTGACTACCCTGGCTAGTACTGTTTATTTATCCAAGACTTCATTGATGAACTGACAAATCCCCTGACTCTTGAGTTATGTTCTAACAGGGAAAAGTGGAAAAGTAAATAATCAATCTTACTAAATGGTTTTAATTTATATACAATCTATGTTAGTAAGCTCTGACTGAAAGGATTTGTAATGGCTACAAGTCACCATTTATGCAAAGTATGTATATTTGTAGCAATCATCTTCATTGTTAAGTCCTGGCTTATTATGCTTCCCAAAGAACTGAACATCCAAGAAAGACCATGAAGCTTCTAGACTGGTGATTTTTCCTCTTAAGTCAGTCCATCTCTGTTATTTGTGATCTGTCTATTACCGTTCTCTAAGCCCTAGAAAGCTAAATGAGTCTCTTAAATCTACCAAGTCTCAATAACTTGGATTTTTAGAAGAACCCTACTAAGTTTGAATTTGCCATAAATCATGGTGCATAGAAATGGAGAAATAGAGAGAGGAAAGTATTGGAGTTCAAAGATGTATGCCCCACTCAACAATTAACAGTACCAGTGAGAATTTACTGAATTCTTTACTTACCTTTTGGGTGTTTGGAAACTGTCTGAATAAATTTAAACTGATTTTTAAGTCAGACATGATCAATATTATTTCTTACCTAAGTGTTATATTTTGCGTATGAGCAAAATTGTTATCCTGTTTTCATTTTCTCCCATTAAATTCCATTGAAATATCTTCCTAAGGTCAGACAGAATAATACAAGGATCTTTGAAAGCCTTTTCTTCTGTAATCTTTTGAAGCTGGCTATGATTTATTTTAGCAGATGTTACCAGTTTGAAAATATGCAAACACTTATACTGTAGCACACGGAAATCAATTAAGAACCTAATGCAGTAATCCAAGAAGAAGGTGACGGTGGCTTGGTATAGGCTGTGTGAGTGGAAAAACTTCTGAATTCATGTTATATGTTAAAAGTACTCTCAGTAGGACATGCATTTAGAATAGAATTGCTTATGATGAGGGATGAAACTGGGTCATAATTTTGGAGCATGATTACGTAGATGGGAAAAATTGTAAAAGGCTGGATCCTGGTCCAAGGGAAAAGAAGGTGACTCTATTTCAGCTGTGTTGATTTTAAGACACCTGATAGAAATGTAAATAGAGAGTAAGGAGGTGATGTGAGCCTGGAACTCACAGATAGGTAGGCTATAGACAGAATAGTTTACCTGGGAGGTAGCAGGATGGAGTGAACTCTCAAGCCAATCAGCATTTAGAGAGCATAGAGAGAAAGGGAGCAAAAGACTAAAATACTGAGACTTGTGAAATGGCAAGAAAATAGAGTAATGAGGGATAAATTAAAGGACTAAAATGTAATGTAGGTCTGGAAAGGAGAAGATAGTGTCTGGGACCCAGGGTCACCAGTAGGGACTTTGCTATGGGACATTTAGAATGCTTGTCTTTAGAAAACAGAAAAGAGTTATTCAGAGTGACAAAATTTAGGGACAAAACCCATGTTTTAAGAAGCTAGCACAAGAATTGTGTAATCAGACATCCCAGACCCAACCTTGTGAAGCAGGATTTATTGGGTTAATGGAACATGCCAAGTCTGTCCAAGAAGAGCCTAAAGTGCCCATGTGCCTCTGACTTGTAGTTATTTGGGCCACTGTGGTAGATCCTTCACCAACTATGTATACTGAAAGAAGAGCAGGTATTTGAGTGAGTGGATAGCAGTGGAATAGAAAATAAGGCATAAATCAGTAATGATGATGGTGGAAAGTAAAATCACAGCACTGTAAATAAAAGATTATGAGAAAGCTTAAAGATGTTCCACTGAGAGGAACCTGGAAGGAAGCAGAGCACTGGACTTGCAGTAGTGATAACTAGCTCGTCAAAGTGAATCGATGAGACCCTAATGACATTTCATTAGACTGCAGGCCTGAAGTTAAGTAATGCTTCAGTTTTGAGTTTGGACAGGTAGGTTTGGTAGACTTCATTGGAGCCTGAGCATAAGTTTAAGGGACCTATTGTTAAGAATGAGGTCCCACGAGATTTTGGGACTGGAAAGTTGATGCGATGGTCAGAATGATAAAAACAAAAGAAGATGCTGGTGAAGTATTAAACTTAGAGACTAATACAGCATGCCGGGTATGATTAACAAAGTACTACAAGGAAGAAGAGGCATCAGAGATTTTGTGGAAATAGTGGAATGATTATTCTTCTTTATTTTTTCCTCCAGGCATCCTAGATAATTAGGACATAAAGTGTCTTCCATTCATCTTTCCCAAAAAGGACATACTACACAAATTGCGTTTCTGTCCTTCCTTCTTTCCTTCCTTCCGTCCTTTTTTCTCTTTCTTTCTTTCTTTCTTTCTTTCTTTCTTTCTTTCTTTCTTTCTTTCTTTCTTTCTTTCTTTCTTTCTTTCTTTCCTTCCTT
>NW_004524811.1:3089367-3090161 GCF_000260255.1 Octodon degus
TTCCTTCCTTCCTTCCTTCCTTCCTTCCTTCCTTCCTTCCTTCCTTCCTTCTTTCCTTCTTTCCTTTCTTCCTTCTTTCCTTCCTGAAAACTGACATTACATTTTATCTCCAGTCTATCTTTATATTTTGCCTACATTCCATATAGGTTTGGAACAATGATATTTAATCTCTGTCATATGGAATAATCAGAAATACATGCTTAAAAATCTTTATTGTGCTCTACTGTCATTTACACTTCCAGAGTCTGCGGAGGCTTAAAAGGTATTACATAAATCTTAATTAACCTGTGGTTGCGTGAAAACTTGTTCATGTGCAGATGACTAGAGACGGGTATGACAATGCTGAGTTAAGCTGCTGCAATAGCAGGGATATGATCCCTTGCATAGATTTGTACAGGAGCAAGCTTTTTCTAGAAATACATCAGAAGTAGACTTATCAGGACTGACCAGATAGCTCAGGGGATTAAAGCATCTGCTTAGGCAGAGCTTAGGTTCGATCCCCAGTGTGCTGTGCTGGCTCCACCCATGGGGCGCACTGAGATGGTGATTGAGACCGGGCGTGGTAGTGCATGCCTGTAGTGCATTCTCTTGTTTTCAGCACTTGGGAGGCTGAAAACAAGAGAATCAGTATGAGTCCAATCTGTGTAGTGACACTCTGTAGGCCCTGAACCAAATACATAAATAAAGAAGTAGGCTTATCAAACTGTCCAATCCTTTCCTTGCTTTGATCCACTATATCTATAGCATTTCAGTTTACACAATATATTTTTTCTTTTTTTTTTTTTTTTTTTTTT
>NW_004524811.1:3096321-3101028 GCF_000260255.1 Octodon degus
CTGCCGGCGCAGGGTAGCAGGAAACTCTCCGCACACTCACCGGACCTGGGCTAGGACTGGGTCTGGGGGCTCCCGGAACTCGGCAGAAAATCCTCTATATTTTTTCTTTGTCATTTATATGTGAAATATCATTTGAAAGCATCCTAAGATATTCTTATACATGAGAGTTCTAAGCAAATATTCAATTTAAATAAGAATGTAATTTGCTTGGACAACTTTTTGGGGGGCATGTACTGGGAATGGAACTCAGGACCTCATGCTTGCCAAGCAGGTGCTACACTACTGAGCTAAATGCCTGGCTCATGAGAATGTGCTTTGTGAGTGCATTCTAGGAAAATGATCATTGTTGTTACTCTAATGTTTAGGGTATCTTCAGACCACCTTGAAAAGGAGAGAAAGGTGATAATGACGATGGCTCAGCAGTATCCTTCCTGGATCTTCATCAATGACAGGACATATATAACCAGGTAGGGCTGTGTCATCCTGATCACTGGGCAGTTGTGGAATATGCTGTTCAGAGTCTGCTAAGCATGGTACGCGATCAAGATTGGTAATATCAGTCTCCAGTTGCGACTCTGGATATTGAGTTTATGAATTCCTGAAGACTACAAACCCATATTCATTGACTAGTCACTCATATTCCCTTAATGGTGGTTTGATTTCTTGAAAAGCTACATTCTCTTTTAACTGTTGCAACAATTCTAAAGAGCAGGATTAAGTGAAGGTCTATGACTCATCAGATACAATATGGCTAAAGTATTAGTTCAGGGGCCAAAAGCTGTTTTTTTTTTTTTTTTTTTTATGTTCCTTTCCTTGCTCTTCATGACTTACTATATTTTTAATGTTTCCCTTTTGACAATACATTATGCACTATATGGCCAATATCCACCCCTGTTTTCTTTATACATTATAAATTGCACCTTATGCTTCTTTGGAAATCCAAATAGAAGTTTATTTATTTATTTATTTATTTTGTGGTACTGGGGATTGAACTCAGGACCCTGCACTTGCCAGGCAAGTGCTTATTCTGCTGAGCTCCCTGGCCTCCTGAATAGAAGTTTAAAACCTATGAAAGTGAGAACTGAATGTGGCCAAGCTACAGCAGAGGCTGAGGAAAGGAAAGATAAAATAGTAAGAAATCCAGTGATACTGAAATATAGCCCAAATCATACCTGGGGTAGAAAAGAAATAAAACTGAATGATAGAGAAGTAGCTGTAAATCATGTAGGGTTGGGCAGGGGAAAAGCAGAGAGAATAAGTATCATTAAAGATCATCTGGGCACAGCTGGAGGATAAAGAAAATGTAAGGGTCAGAAGATTTGAAGTGAAAGAGAATTCTTTTATTCAGTCTTCAGATACAAATACTTACTGCTCCCTTTGGACTGGTATGCTTCTGAAGCCTGAGCATTCAATAATGAACCAAACAAAATCCTTTTTTTCATAGACATTGTGCTTTAGAACTAAAATATCCCCCCAAAGTTTCATGTGTTTGTCAGGTGATTGGATCAGAATTCATGCACTGATTAGTTCAGGCATTGGATGTGCTCTTAGGAGGTGGGCCCTGGCTGGAGGGGGTTGACTGCAGGATGTGACCTAGAAAAGTGTAATCTTATTCCTGGCTCCTCTCATCTCTTCCTGTGTCCTGGCTGCTGGGGGTAAGTGCCTTTGCCCCACTATGCCCTTCTGCCATCCTTTTTCTGGTTTGGAGTCACCGAGCATGGACTGTAGCCATGGTCCAAGATTAGCCTCCTTTATATTGTGAGTTCCAAGTACTGTGTCCAGCAACAGGAAGGCTAGATAACAAAATGGAATTAAATCCTATGGACAGTCAGTAAGGAAGAAAAATGCTGAATGATGTGAAAAAATAAAAATACAGGATGAATTTTAGAGTAAAGCATTCTACAGGTAGAGAGTGGGATAGTTCCAGTTGGAGATGGATTTCATATAAGGTGTCCAGGGAAGGCTTCAGTGAGGAGTCAGCCCTGGAGGAAACCTTCAGGTGCTTGCTATGGGCATTCTAGCAAAGGGGACAGGGATTCCATAGCTCATGGGCATATCTGTGAGGGGCAGATCTGTGTTGCTCTGGCTGCACTTGCTGGCTCTCCATAATCTAGGACTTCTCTCATCTAAAGTTCCAAGACAAATGTAGTAGAGAAGAACCTATGCCCTTCATAACTTACCTGCACGTGAGGGTCTTGTGTTTGTTGCTGATCCAGCCACTGTATGTGTATATTTCTGTTTATTCTCTAGGCCTTCATCTTGTTTGAATTTCATTTTCTGAAGGACAAATTTGTCCTTCACCTGGGTAGAGCTACTGATCTGTTCTAAATGGATTTGTGTCAATTTCACTTATAGCCATGACTAGCCTGTGGTAACTTCTTTATTCACCTGAGTGATACTTTGTGAATTGGGTCTTTCTTTTCACCAAAGCAGGCAATTATCCAGACAGGTGTAGTTCCCCAGTCACCTCGTTGCTTCCCACTATCAGTCTGCATTTTTTCTATGAAATTCTCCCTGAACTTCAATAAGATTTCATTTAGCCCTTATTAATTACTTATTTACTTCTAATTTGAAAATTTTTATTTCCTAATCATGAAAGTGAAATTATTTTATAAATTATTGCATTTCATATATCTTTATAATTTAAAAGCTGAGAAATTTTTAACATGTAGATTAAGAGAATAAAAGTGTCTGTATTCAGCAAAAAATGTACTGCTTCTTTTTTGCATATATCTCACTTTGCAAAGATTCAGTTTTATAAAACTGAGATCCCACACTATGTCTTGTTTTGTACACTGGGCATTATGTTCCCAATGTTTTCCCATGCCATTATTTTTTCTAACGTGGGTTTAATGACCCTGCAGCATTCACTGGTTTAGAAATGTTATAATGTAATCATCCCTTACTTTTGGTGTTTAGAATAGCTCCGGTTTTGTTTTGTTTTTTAATTCAGAGAGCTCTTACACAGATGTATCCCCAAACTAAATTGTCCAAATGCATGTAGTAATATTACAAATTGGCTTTATGAAAAGTTTGATGAGTTTATCCTCCCACCAACAGTTAAAGGCCTCCAGCCCATTTGTTTTCATTTGGATGTTTGGTTTTCCTAAGTGGTTGGTAAACCCTTAGAGACCCAGTTCTGAGCACCTTTCACATCCTGTTTCCCAGAGTGGGACAGTAGAACCACTGGCCCATGAAATGATTTCTGTGGGATGACTTTAAGAGACAGAGGATCACTTTTTATTTGAACATCGATGAGCAGTATGCAGAAAATGTAACTAAAATATTCAAACTATGCCCAGTCCAATTGCCATCTCAGCACACCCTGCTTATAGGGCCCACATGGCAGGCCTGGGGATCGAACCCCTAACCCCTGTGCCTGCTTGAAGGTGCTTTAATCTGCTGAGCTATTTGACTGACCCTAATAAATATTTTGAGTTTAACTAAATTTACATACTTTTATGTATTTAGGACAGGGTCTACAGAGTCTATAGGGTCTCACTATGTAGATCAGACTCATAGTGATTCTTCTGTTTTCAGCTTCCCAAGCACTGCGATTACAGGCACGTGCCACCATGTCCATTCCAGAGATCAAACCCTGGTGCTTTAGTCTGCTGAGCTATCTGGCCAGCCAATTGATCTAAATTTAAAAAGTAGTACAGTGGAATAAGCGCTTCCTTGGCAAGAGCAAGGGCCTGAGTTCAATCCCCGGTTCCACCAAAAAATTAAAAAATAAACAAATAAAATAAAATAAAATAAAATAAAATAAAATAAAAAGCAGTAAGCAGATTAGTTGAAAAGCACTGCCATCACTCACTGCCAAAATGTACCTATCATTTATAGAAGTTAACCTTACAACCTAATATGAAACTAATTGTATATCTCTGAAAATACTTTTATAAGTACTTTCTAGCAATCAAAGGAAATTAAAAAAATTTGAGAACCTATACACATCTCTGTTTTATTATTTATCTGTAGAAAACTATGTCACACCGAAATAACATATGTTTGGAGACTATTTCTAACGCAGGCTCTGAGATTCTAGTGATCTCTATTTTATGTCCTTTTTTGAAGTGGCAGGAGGAAGGACCTGTAGTTTGTGCTCTATAATCCAGAACCTCATTTAGGCCCCAAGGATTTGTGTGGTGACATAAAATACTGCAGTAGCATAATGGCTGTGAACATCAGATGTGAGGACAGCAACTCGGGAAACATGGCTTGTGGGCGCCTGCTTCAGAATCAGATGTGTGTTCACGGTTCAGACCCTGGTTTTTTCCCAGCCAGCTGGCAGGCTGATGCAGACTGAAATCTAAGAGCTGCATGGAGAAGAAGGGATTGAAGTTCTCAGAACTTCTGATGTCCTGGCATAAACAATAAACAAACTTCCTGGAGCCAGAAGAACTCTCTGCAAACTGCCAACAGAAATGCTGCTGCTGTCACTGGCCAGCTGTGACATACAAACCTGGCAGACACCTCCACACAAATACACACTCATGTACTTGCTTTCCACTCTCTGTATGTACTATACATTGTGGTAAGCTAGATGGAAATCATTAACTTAGGGCCCTTTTATTTTTCCAGTATGGAAATAATAGAAATTAGAAGTAAAATAGGGGGGCTGGTGAGATGGCTCAGTGGTCTAAAGCACCTACTTAGAACAAGCTTAGCAAAGCACAGGGACCAGGGTTCAATCCCCCAGCACCACAT
>NW_004524811.1:3101128-3115336 GCF_000260255.1 Octodon degus
AAAAAAAAAAAAAAGAAGTAAAACAGGATCTTTAGAACCGAAATTTTGATCCCAGGAAGTTTCCTGAGAATTATATAGAACCATCAATTTAAAAGACCAAATCTTAATGGTGCCATAAAAGGTGTAAGCTCTGTATGTCACTCCTGAGTGAGGATTCTCTGAGCTTGGAAACTTCCAGGCTAGAGTGTTGACATGGCTGACTTCCTGCTCAAGGTTCCAGTTGCTTTTTCTTTGCCTGGAGTCATTGTCATTTCCCTGCCTCAGGAGGTAAATATTCTAAACTAAATAAAGGTTCCATGTGGTTGGTTTCAGAGTACTTTTATTTCAGGACTTAGGCTGAAATCCAGCACTTAGGCAGTAGAAAATGCCAGCCTTGTATTGAAAAGACAAAACAACACTAAAAAGAAGAAAAGAGTTTGAATCCAGTTCCTAGGGCAGCTTAGATTTCTCAGAACCTGCCAGACTTTTTCTACTACTTAGGCAACTGTTGCCATGCCTGGGAGGCTGACTCTTCTAACAGCAGTACAAAAAGCAGGTGTGTGTTCCTGTCCTTAGTAAATAAGTTTCAAAAGTACATTATTGCAATTTCTTTTTCCAAGCATGTTGATCAGAACTCTGTTGAAACAAAGGAGCCAGCCACCTGCACCTTTAAGCACATATTAAACACAAAGAACAGTGTCAGGGGGCTGCTCCCACTTGTTATGGAAATGTTTCACCAGTCAGAAGTGCTTGGGATTTTTGTTGCCTCAAACAAAGAATTGGGCAAGAGAAGCCAATAATGGTGTCAAAAGTTTATTTGAATACATATGGAAAAAATCAGTTCTGCAGAGCAAACTCGGACCAAACAAAGAAAAAGAAAGCTACAAGCAAAAATGAAAGTACACGCTGCATTCAGACACAGTGTGGGCTACTGTGCAAACTGGTGTGCTGCTGTGACCTTCCGTGATAGTGCCTGGTCGTTTTTATGCTGTCTACAGCTCCTGGGAGCTCTGGAGATGATTGCAGATCGCACTTGTTTCCCAGCCAGCATTGCCAGGCCTTAGCTCATACCTGCGCTATGGAGCCAGAAGGCACTTTTCGCCCAGGTTCCAAGTCCAGGGTCTTCTGCTGATCACAGGAACAAAAGCAAATGTCTTATGCCGAAGCAAGTCCTGAAGGTAGGGTTATAAAGAGAGGGCATTACTCTCCTGAACACTATAGGATTTCTGTCTTTATCAAAGGGTAGAGAAGTCTTCTCTCAAATAAAAATATAGACTGCTTCCAAAATTTAGCTATTATGAACCGTGCTGCTATAAGCATGGGTCTGTGAACATCACTGTAGTATGCTGTCTTTTACTCTTGTGGAGCTGCCGAAAAGCAGCAGCTGCATCTCATGTAAGCCTCATTTACTTTTTGGAGGACTTCCCTGTCCTGAACCAGCGGGTCAGTCGACAAAGGTCACCTGGGGGAGGAGTGGGGAATTGAGGAGGGGACAAAGGACAGGAGATGCAAAGAATGGAGACAAGACAGGATTCTGATCAAGTCTTGCTTTATTCAGGGGAGGTGCTGGGTATATATAGGGAGTGTAGGAATGAGGAAGTCTCTGCTCTAGGGGGGTCAGCAGGTATCTAGGCAACAGGGGAAGGTGCAACCCTTGGGCATAGCACGTGATTCACGGGGAATGGGCAAGGTGGGAAGGACCATAAACTTAACTCAGCAGGGGAATAGAAACTTAAGAAGACGGCTGACACTATTATAAAATGAATACCAGTTAATGGCCTCCCACACTTCCCCTGGTGGATATACTTCTTTACATTCACACAAACAACGTGGCATGGTTTCTTACTGGCAATGTTGTATTTGTCATTAGATTTCTTGATGATAGCCATTCTTTCTGAGTAAGATGAATTTACTTTCTAGTCTACCTTGAGATCAGAATACTAAGTGAAAGAAAAAAGAAACACATGCTTCAATAACATAGGGTGCTGGAGACATAGCTCAGCAGTGTAAGTGCCTGCCTGGCAAGCACAAGGTCCCAAGTTTGATCCCTGGTACTGAAAAAACAAAACAAAACAAAACAAAACAAAAATCTTTGGCTAGCTCAGCATTCTAAAGTGCCTGCTTAGGCAAGCTTAGGCAAGTGTGCAGGGACTGTGGTTCAGTCCCCTGCACCACATGCCACACCAGCCTTGCCCCCAGGGTGGGCTGAGCTGCCCCCCCAAAAAATATGGTTTCTCTCATATCAGAAACTCTAAATACATTGTAAATGAAAAAGTCAAAGGATAGGAATTAGGAAGATAAATCTTTCTCACATGGGAAGGAGATCAAGACGTGGAGGGAGGGGAGAGGGAAAGGTGGGGACAAGGTTGAAAACAGGAATTAAGATGTGCTGTTTACAAGTATTAGCACCCCTGAAGAAATGTGAACGTTGTGCACTGTGAGTGTAGTAACAAAGCAAATAAACATACTTGAATATGTGAACAAAAAACCTAACGACAAAATAAAAGTCAATGGGGCTGGTGAGATGGCTCAGTGGTCTAAAGCACCTGCTTGGAACAAGCTTAGCGAAGCCCAGGGACCACAGTTCAATCCCCCAGCACCACATGCCAGCCAGTCCCGCCCCCTGGTGGGCTGAGCTGGCCACACACACACACACACACACACACACACAAATAAATTTAAAAACAAATAAACAAACAAAAAAAACCACAAAGTCTTGGGCCAGGGGGACAGCTCAGTGGCAAAAGTGTGTGACTGGCATGCACAAGGTCCTGAGTACCACAGTACCACAAAGAAGAAGGTGAAGGAGAAGGAAGAGGAGGAGAATGAGGAGAAAAGGAGAAGGAGGAGAAGAAGGAGGAGGAGGAATAAAGTCTTTCCAAGATACGGGTATAAAATTGTTTTCATATGAAGTCTGCTGAAGTCCAAATTCATAGACTCCAGAAATACATTATATGAAGGACGCTTACTTGAGTTTCTGGATGTGTTAATTACACTGATGAAAGGTCTTTCCTCCTAAGAGTTGGTTTTTTTTTTTTTAAATAGATGCTTGCAGTGTGTAATGACCACCTTCGTCTTGGGGAGTTGGTACATGGACATGACACATCTGCATCCTTTTTATTTCCCCTCCCTTCATCTCTTGCCCTCATTGTGATTTAGTTTTATATATTTTATTCCCTAGTCAAGTGATTTTTTTTTTTTTTTTTTTTGGTATTTTTAGGGAAGGGTCTACAGGGTGTTCAGGGTCTCACTACTAGATCGGACTTCTGGTGATTGGCCTGTTTACAGCCTCCCAAGAGCTGGGATTACAGGTGCACACCACCACATCCCGTCTCAATTGCTGTCTCAGCACCCTCTGGGGGTAAGGCTGGCATGGCAGGCCTGGGGATTGAACCTCGAGCCCCTGCTCCTGCTTTCAGGTGCTTTAATCCACTGAGCTTTTTGGCAAGCCCTCAAATGATGTTTTGAGAGCACACCATGAGACACAAGGTTACTGGAGAAAAGCTGGGGCATGAAGCACCAGCAAGCCCACCTGGGGGCTTGTTAAACTGGGCCACCCAGTATCCCAGCCTGGCAGCAGGTCAGGGGCCAGGACTGTTTACATATCTAAAGCCCTGCTGGGTGTCAGTGCTGCTTTTCTGGGGATCGTGCTTTGAGAAAAGCCCTGAAACAAAATAATATTCTAAGGGAAAGGAACCTGATGGAGACAGGAACGTTGGCTCAACCCACCTGTGAGGCAGTTACAGGTTTACTGAATTCTATCCCATAAAAAAATAATGTTCAGTTGGAAGCATAAAGTGATGTATTAGAATTGTAAAAATGCACATTCAGAGGAAAAGTATGAGCCTTCAAGAGGGAGAGAGCACTGTGTACCCCAGAGCTGGCAGATTTGTGTGGATTTTAGGGTGTCCCTGCAGTGGACTAACTAAGATGGGCACACCAGAGCCTCCGGTTTTGCCCACGTGGTAGGTTGTGTTGAAATGTGCAGCATCCACATGTGTTTGCCGCTGAGATCTGCTGACGTCCTGAGTGTGATTTCTGAGAATGCAGGCTGGCTGGAAAAGGGGAAAAATTTGAAGAACTGTTTTGTCCTGAAGCTGCAGATCTTCTTAGAAAGTACAAGAAAATACAATATTACACATAGTGGAGTACTGCAGTGCCATAAAGATAAACTAGTGACTTGTAGGAAAATGGATGCTGTAATAAATCAGACATACGTGCTTAAATATCACATTGCTTTTCTGATATGAGAAATGCAAAATTTAAATAAAGAGCAAAATAAAGGATAATAGGAAGTAGGGAGAAACATCTTTCACAAGTAGGAAGGGGTTTAAGAGCTGGTGGGAGGGAGGATGGAGGAGAGTGGAAGGAATGAGAAAAGAAATTAAGATGTGTTCTATACCTTACCAACTCCACACAAGGAACATAAACATCATATACTGCACACATGTACTAATAAAATGTTAGTTTTTTAAAGTTCTATTTTAATATTACAGTTTTCCTGTCTCCTTGAGCCCATCTTTTCTTGTGTCCTATGGCAGGAAAGAATAGGCAAGAATATGCTTTACATATATATACTGTCCATGCTATATCCTGAGAACATGGAACATGGGTATTAAGCAATCTGTGTTGCTTAGCATTTTAAAATTTCATTTCATTTCACTGTTCTTGGGATAAACCCTCCAAATCCTGCCATGTTGTGTGGTCTGTCTTCAGCCTTCCTCTTTAGCCTCTTCACAGGACTTTCCCTATGTCCTGTCCCTCAGCTTTCCTGGGCACATTTTGCTTGCTGGAACACTGAGCTCTCTGACCACAAGTGTTCTGGGTGGACTTGCTGCATACTTATTCTAGGAAAGAATAAGGACCTCGCACAGAGGTGGTGAGCCTATGGCACAGGCTGCAGTGGACACGTGAGCCCCTGCTGTTGGTGTGTAAGCCACTGACCACAGGGCGACAGTGCACGCAGGGCCACTTTGCAAAAGCAAGTGGGTTTTGGGTTGCAGTTTGAGTGCTCGGCCTCTAAACAGTTCACTACCACTGGCCCAGCATTAGCAGGTGATCTTTGAAGGTGTCTCGCTAGATACTGCACTTGTACTTAGATCTAAAGGAAAAACGAGTTCCCAAGGTCTGAGGGAGCTGGTGGGAGAGCAGCAAGTCCAACCAGAACACTTGTGGTCAGAGAGCTCAGAGTTCCAGCAAGTAAAATGTGCCCAGGAAAGCTGAGGGACAGGACATAGGGAAAGTCCTGTGAAGAGGCTAAAGAGGAAGGCTGAAGATGGACCACACAACATGGCAGGATTTGGAGGGTTTATCCCAAGAACAATGAAATGAAATTTTAAAATGCTAAGCAATACTGATTGCTTAATACCTATGTTCCATGTTCTCAGGATATAGCATGGACAGTACATATATGTAAAGCAGCAGCCTTGGATATAAGGCTGCATGTCAGGAAGCTCATCTCTAGCCGTGCCCACATAATGGCCTTAAGAATCATTGGCCACTTGTATTTTACACCTCAATTGAGAGTCCCAAAGGTAATGTAGAATGTAGAAGGTAAAACAAGTGAAAGACTTTGGTAAGTAGGACAGATAGATCACATCTCCCTCCCCAGGGAACAAGGGGCACCAGACTGAAGCTAAAGAACCATCCTCAACAATCACAAAAACTCTGGTGCAAATGAACAAGTGCTGCGGTTGGGGTCCAGCATGCTCCCAGCAGGCTCAAAGTGAAGGGCTGGTTGCTGATGTACTTCAGAGGGGACTGGATTGGGAGAGCTCTAACTTCAACTGGATGAATCTGCTGATGAATCTTAGCTTGATGGCCTTAAGAGGAGGTGACAGAAACAGAAAATGGGGACCTAGCTGAAATAAAGAGATCACTGTGGTGTGGCCCTGGGGAGCAGCTCTTGTTCCCTGCCTCTTCCTCTTTTGCTGCTGCATATTCCTCCTTTTCCTGTCCTCTCTTCTCCTCCATTCTCCTCTCCTTCCAGCCCACCTTTCCCGTGCTTTACTTTCCCATGTGCTGCCTGCCATAATGCCTGGCCTCATCACAAGCTCAGAATCAACAGGGCCAAGTGTCTTAGAATCTGTGAGCCGAAAGAAGCCTTCCCTCCTTCAGCTGCTCTTCTTGGGTCTTTCACGGCATGAATCTGACTAACACAACAAAGGAAGATTTTTAAATCCTGCCTCAGAGATTCTGTTGGAAGTTTTAGGTTCCTGCTCTTAAATGTAACAACATACAACTTCGGGAAGTGCAGCCGAGCACTGTGAAGGGCTGGGTATGCTCTCTAAAGCTGTGGTGGATGTATTTTACCTTAGGTTACACTGCCTCTGAAGTTTGTGTTGAGTACAGAGTGTACAGTACTTGTGCTTTGCCCAGAGTAAATTCAAATTGTAAAACTAAAGAGAAAGACAGGTTTCTTTGGTATCAGGGGAAAAAGTAGATTATCTACTGCTTGTTGGTCATTATAGAAATAAGATTGCAACTCTTTGCAACTAATATTGAGATGATTCACTTCCACTCATCATCCTGTCCCCTGACTATGTTTATTATCATTTAAAAAAATAATTTCTTTCATCCAGCTAAATAGCTTCACAGGATTCAGGAATTCATTTCTTGCTAAGTTTATTATTTATGGCAAATGTCAGAACGGGAGCAATTCCCATCTGCTGAGCAGCTGCAGTTCAGGACACAAAAGTGCACCTAAGCACCTGACAGCTGAGGCTGGTTCTGTTACCCACTAAAATCAGTGGACACTCAAAGAACAAGCGATCTCCTTATTATCACTACCCTGTAGCCCCCAAACAGGGAACCTCTCCTGGCTTGGCTTTCTACACAGGAGTGGCTAGGAGAGGGAAATCTGGGCATTCTGTAGTCTACCAGGATCTTCTCCTTGTTCTACATATTTGTTTACCTCATGATTCAGTTTATAAAGAAGTATAGCATTTCTCAGTTTAATGATAATATCATCCCCGTGATCTGATGTATAATGATTTTTTTCAATTTTTATTTTTTATTAGTACTTGTTTGCAGTACATAATGATTCCATTCTGCATGGGAGATTGGTATGAATACACATCTTAATTCTGTCTCATCCCTTTTCCCTCCACAACCTCCCCTCTGCCTCCATTTCTTGGTCCCCTCCCATTTTGCAAGAGATCTCCTTATTTTCTGTTATCTGTCTTTTTATTTTCCTCTTTATATTTTGGGTATCTGATAGAATAAACTATGAAATATTTAAGCTTATGTGTCTGATTTATTTCATGAGATTATAGCCTCAAAATGAATCCATTCACCAATCCTTCTTTATGACAGATTAGTACCACATTGTGTACATAGACCACATTTTCTTTATTCATTCATCTTTTTATAGACATACAGGCCACTTCCAAGACTTAACTGAATCCCCCCACCACCACCATTTTATAAGTTGTTTCTTCACTCTGCTGGTTGTTTGCTTGCTGTCCAGAAACTTTTTAATTAGATATGATCCCATCTGTTGTTTTCTGGTGCTACTCTTGTGAATTGGGCTTGTGTTCGGAAAGTCCTTACTTACACCTATGTCTTCAAGAGTTCTAGCAGATTATTTTGGTTTTAACATTTGGATCTCTGATCCATTTTGATTTTAGTTTAGTACAAGATGAGACATATCAGGTTAATAATGTCCCTTAGTTATTGGAGACTGATTAGGTCCTTAATCTTCCTAATGAGAGTGTATAGCAAAGGCTAAGTAAAAAAAGAGGCAAATGGAATGATCAGGGCTCCAGGGAGATCAAAGCCCTCTCACAGAATTCAAGATTCTCTGGGGGCTAAGGCCAAGGCCTTCTCTGTGGCCCACATTTATTTAATTATCAGAAGAAGGGAGGGGAATACTTAAGAAGGATGATGCTACTCAAGGACTTTTACAAGAAAGGTGTGAAGTTAATCCAACCAGGTGTGAGATTCCTGAGGCTACAGTCTTTATCTAGTTGAGGTGGGAGACAGGTGTCCTTGGCTATGACCTTGTCTTATCCTTTGAGGCTTTTGGGCTTCATCCATCATTACAGGCTTACAGTGACTCACAAAGGCTCACTTACTATCAGTCTACTGCCCATCTCCAGACAAGGAGCCTAGGCCTTGGACATAGTCACAAACATGAAAAGCCTATTATTCCTGCTCAGGCCTAATTTGTAGTGGTCTCCATCAGAGATACTCAGTTTTTGCAAAACCATTTGCTAAAGAAGCTCTTTCATCTAGTATATGTTTTGGGTCCCTCTGAATATATCAGAATACACATGAATATACTAGAATTGTTTCTACATTCTCAATTCTGTTCCATTGATCCATAAAGCTGTTTTTGTGTTTGTACCATGCTGTTTTTATTCCTGTATTCTTATACTATAACTTCAAGTCAGGTATTTTGATGTTTCCTGCTTTGTTCTTGTTAACCAAGTTTGCCTTTTCTATTCTGGTCTTTTCTGGTTCCATATGAATTTATTATTTTAATTGAGTTTGCATTAAATCTGCACCCATTCTGGAAGTATGACCATTTTGACTATATTGGTTGTGCTTCTTCAGGAATGGGATATCTTTTCATTTTCTGATATCTCCTCCTTTTTCAGAGTACTATAGTTTTACTGTTTAAGTCTTCTATGTCCTTGATTAAATTAATTCCTAAGTATTTGATTCTTGATGCTATTGTGAACAGCCTTCCCCCCACCCAATTTCTTTCACACTGAGTTCATTCTTAATATGTAGAAACTCTATTAGTTTTTGTGTGTTGACTTTTGTATAATACTAAATCTGGTTATTTTGAGTCTTTTGATGGAATTTTTGGGTCTTCTATGTAACGGATCATATCAATTGCAAATAATGATAATTTGATTTTTTCCTTTCCTATACATAACCTTTTTTATTCATTTCTCTTACCTGATTTTTCAAGCTAACATTTCCAGTACTGTATTGAACATAATTGGTGATGGCAGACGTTCTTGTCTTGTTCCTGATTTTAGAGAGAAAGTGTTTAGCCTTTCCCCACCTGATATGATGTTGGCAGTAGGATTGTCATAAATGACTTTTAGAGTTGAGACAAGGTTATTCTATACCTATTTTCTTCAGAGTATTTATGAATGAATGTTGGATTTTGTCAATTTTTTTCTGCATATATTGAGATCATCATTGAGATTATCTTGTGATTTTTGGTCTTGCTTCTGTTTATTTAATGTGTTACATTTATTGATTTGCATATGTTGAACCATCTTTGCCTCCTGAGATGAATCCTACTTGGTCATGATATATGATCTTTTTGATACTTGTTGCATTCTGTTGACCAGTATCATATTGAGGGTTGTTGTGTCTACGCTCATTAACAATATTGGGTTATAGTTTCTTTTTCTGGTTGGCTTCTTGTCTGGTTTTGAATCAGAGTAATGCAAACTTCCAGGGATGACTTTGGGAGTACTGTGCTCCTTTTAATTTCTTTACTGAGTCTGAGGCATATTCACATCAGATCTTCCCTGAAGTTCTTGTAGAATTATGTCTTGGACTTTTAATATTATGTGGTTTCTTTTGTTTCACATAGTGGGTTTAAAGCTCGGACCTCTTGGTAGATTTTTTTTTTTTTTTTTTTTGTGGAACTGAGGATTGAACTCAGCCCCTTGAGCTTGCCAGGGAAGTGCTTATTCCACTGAGCCATCTCCCCAGCCCCTGTGTGGCTTTTATGGCATCTCAAGTTTATATACTGAGAAGACAGTATGTAGAACCCATTTCTTAGCAAAACTTTAGAGTTTTATTAGGGTAATTGAGCAACAGGTAGTCTATACTGGCTGAAAAACTCTGGGAGATGAGGGAGGAAGGTGAACAGATTTATTTTCTTTTCAGGAAAGTGTTCATTTAAATGGACTCTGAAAATTCTATTAAAATTACTACTGATAAGTTACAGTGTATGGTTGATCAATATTCCTTTTTTGACATGGAGATTCCTTGATAAGTCTTTGAATCATCAAAGCCAAACATCCCCATAATTTTAGTTTCTTCTAGATCTTCCTGCATATGTGGGGCATTCTGTTGCCTTTCCATGGGACATGAACCTCATTCTGCACCTCTATCCCAGATTGCTATCTCACCTTTCTTCCTCTATCTTGTCTCAGGCTGATGCCCACCTGGCATGCCTAGTTACCAGCCCAGAATCTTAGCTGCCCACTGCCTGAAGAGTGAGTTCTCCAGTGCTTATTGTTCACCATTCTCTGTTTTACATGTTATACCCTTAGAAACTCAACTCCCTGCAAGTTCTCCACAAGGCTGACATCCTTATTTCCCTTGTCTTGCACACTCTAACTGTTTAGTTATTACTTAATAAATTCTCTGTAGTAAGAAAGATCTTTCCACCTTCTACACATGACAGACTTCTCAGCTGTGCTTGCCTTGCAATTCTGGTTTCTAGAGCGAAGTAGAAATATGATTGCTAGTGTAGGCTTTGTCAACAGATGCAGATGACCAATTGACAGTAACACTTCAGCTCCTTATGCCACCATTCACCAGCAAGTCAATTTAGATGGTACAGATTAACATCACCTGGTCCATAAAGCAAGCATCTTCAAAAGTTCCTCTGTATGATACGATACACACAATTAAAGGCATTTTTTTGAGCTTAAATATTGTAAGGTTTCTCTTGTATGAGAAACCCAAACTATAAATAAAGAGCAAAACAAAAGATAGACAATAGAAAGTAGGTAGATCTTTCTCAAATGATAAAGGAAACAAGAGATGGAGGAAAGGAGAGGGAAAGATGATGAAAAAAAGAAATGAAGAAAAAGATGGAAACAGAGCTTTTATAAATAGGTGTGGGACCAAGAGGGAGAAGGAGCAGGGAAGGATGAGAAGAGTAGGAGACAAGAAGATTAGGATGTGTTATGTATGCACACCAACTCCCTATGATACACATAATCATTATGTACTGCAAACATGTACTAATAAGAATAAATAAAGGCATACATCTAATTGATATAGGGGGAAGAAATTCCTAACATGCTAGAGGTCTGGTATGAGTTAGTGTTCTCTAAAATCAAAGAATGAATTTTAGAAACAATGGAAATTAACAGCAGAATATATTTATTGGTGAAAGAAAGCCTCTCTGAGAGATAGAGTGGTCCCAAGTGGGTTGCCAAGGGCCCTCCCTGCCTTTTCTAGGAATTTTTTTTTTTTTTTTTTATAAAACCATGAGTTGAGGAGGGCCCAAGGGGTTGGGGAGAATGGGAAATCATGAGGTGGGCTTGCAGTAGGACAAAGCTATCATCAACCAATAAGATTGCAAGTATATTCACTTAGGTAAAATTGATTAAATTAGAATCAGATGGAAAAGCAAGTCACATAGCAAGCAGGCATGAAACAGAACAGGAGCTTTTCCTAGAGGGGTTGACTCATTGGTTCTTCTTGGATTTTTCAAGTTGACTGATACCTATTTATCAATCTCTGATGTTTACCATTAGTAGAAGTTTGTGGTTATGTTTGTTTCACCTTTTGTCCTGAGGTCTGACCCTCAGCAGATGTATCTGTGTCTCCCCCACAGTTGCAGTGTTTCTTGTCTTCTATACTGGCCTCTTTCTTGGAGGGATTAGCCCTGTCTGATTACCTATAATATTTGTACCTAAATTCTCTGTCTTTAACATAGTTATGAGCTAAAGAAAAAGGAGGCATTTTGGAATGCATTTGCCTTTGCTATACTTATACTTGTTCACTCAGCTCTGAATTTTCTTTTTTAATTTCTTACTTTGTCTTATATCATTAACCTACTTAATTATATTTTAACACTTTGAGTTACTGAGTTCTAATTTCTTCAACTTCAAAATCTTTGAAAAGACTCAGAAAGATTTTGCTCATGGTGAGAAAGATATGGGATTTCAGATTTCGATGTTACACAATGGATTGGCAGTTTTCTCTGCACAGAGCCAGACTATAAATATTTTTGGGGGCCGGGGAGATGGCTCAGTGGAATAAAGCACTTCCCTGGCAAGCGCAAGGGCCTGTGTTCAATCCCTGGTTCCGAAAAAAAAAAAAAAAGATTTATGAACCATCTGATTATTGTTACAGACACTCAACTCTACAATTATAGCATCTAAAGCAACCATAATCAATAAGCAAACAACAGAGTACAGCAAGATCCCAGTAGAACATTCTCTGCAAAAACAGGCAGTGCAGGGCCACAGTTTGCCAGCTCCCTGGGTAACTTGGACACTTATTTCAGAGAAAAGAGATTTTGTCAGATGCGGTTTCAAGCACAGAGACATTTTCCAACTGGGGAAACGGCCATGCAGTAGGTAGCTCAAAGGCTGCTGAAGCCACACTGTGCCATGAGACTTGTCATGAACTGGAAGAATGAAAGCTTCATTTGCTTTTCTTGCAGTGCTCACAGCTAAGCACAGTAAGATCTATTGCCCAGGTGAACCTGAAATTTCTCTCTGATTTCTGGCACCAAATGAGAACTCTAAAACTGTTTGCAAGCTCTTTGTCAGCAGTATAACTTTTAGGAAATATCCCACAGTAAGAACCCCAGAAAATGAAATCAGGATGCTCAATGACATTTATGACAGAAATATTAATTAACATAAAAATTAGAGTAATCAGTTTGGAAGTGGAACAGTAGAATAGACAATTTCTATAGAATCATTTAATCAGTGATTGTGTAGGATATGATTCTTGGAAATGTGCACATTGAAAATTCCAAGTGAGAAAAGGCCTGTACAAATTTATGTTTACATTGTCTTACATGATCAAAAATCAGCATATATAAATCTTTTTTTTTTTTTTTTTTTTTTTTTTTTTGGACTCGGGGATTGAACTCAGGCCCTTACACTTTCCAGGCAAGCACCCCGGCCCCAGCATGTATAAATCTTGGAGTGTCCATGCACACCAAGGAGCCAGAGACTGAGGGTAGTAAGTAAAGAAAAGAGCAGCAGTAGCAGGAATGTACAGAAGATGGAACACATCTCACTTTTAGGCCCTTGTGAGGTGTTGTATTTTATTGTGAAGAATGGAAAGGTACTGGATAATTTCGAGGCTTGGGAAGATGGTTAGGTTTGTGTTCATGCTGCTAAAAATACACAGAAGATGCAGGGAAGATTTTAGGAGTGAGTGACAACAACCCAGGTAAGAGACAATAAGCATCTCACTGGGCCTGTGAGGACACTGGGAAAGACAGGTGTGGTGGCATCAGTGTCTCCACACCAGAAGCTGCCTGCCTGAAGGAGGAAGAATTTATTCCTTAAGCAATGCTTCACTCTGGTGGACACACAGTTTCAAGTATCCATTGGTGCCTAGTTTAAGTTGATTAAATATTAAAAAACAAAACAACAAATGTGAAACCAAATTTGTCTCCTGGCCCCCTTCTGCTATCACCAATCTTTTCCCTTCTCTGCTTTTTATTTCTGAGTTAGCATGCCAGGGTCTGTTAAGATATTAAGAATGCTTTGGTTTTCATTGACCTACAATAAGTTAAAGTGACAAATAAAGATTCCATTCACTATTCTTTCTATCTCATACTTTTATGAACTAAAAGTGCTAGTATTGCCTTCTATTATTAAAAACTTAAGATTGATTGTAACTGAATGTAATTTTTTTTAGGGAACAACTTAATTCCTTATTGAATACCTATAACATTTTTTATGAGAACCAGAAAAATCTGCATATTTTATGTGGACAGGTAAGCTCTCCAAAGAAATTGAACATGGTTTGATTCATGGGGAGGAGGGGATTCGATAATTTTCCTCTAAAGAAGAATCACAATGAGTTGGAATCTGTAATCCAGCAGCATAAGGATAAGGGAGAAATAGGTGAGTGTTTGCCTTGATTCTGGTTTTCATTTTTAGACTGTATCACAAACTATGAGCCTTGGAACATTTGTGGCTTTCTAAACACTTGAGATTGGAAAGCCTTTTAAAATAATGTTAATGAAATATTTGTTTTCTATTTTAAAAAGAAAGTGTAACTGTTTTAAAGAGCAATTGCATTAGAAATCTGCCATAATATTTTCTTACAAATGCAACAGGATGAAAAAAAATGTTTAAAAATACAACACAATATGTAGAGAGGGATGTTCATTGTGGTATCATTTGTAATGGAGAAATGTGGAGCTATTTTAAGCCTTTATTAATAGTGGATTATTCAAATAAATCATGGTGTATCTGTAATGTGAATAAGTTATATTTCAATTAATATGCATTGTATTGCGGCTGGGGAGATGGCTCAGTGGAATAA
>NW_004524811.1:3115436-3122414 GCF_000260255.1 Octodon degus
TCTTTTAGAATATTTTGCTGAGTTTACACACCTATAATATTCAAATAACGGAACTTAGAAAAAAAGGGGTATACAGATGAATGTCCATTTTGTATCTGTGTATTCACAGTGGATGGGATAGATATATAGTTAGATTCTCTTAATGAATAGAATGATTTTTTCTAATGGTGTTTGTAAATAGGATATCAAGTCCACATCTGGTACAGCAATTAACCACTAAGAAGAATGTATGCAGTGTGTTGCTTATTGAATCTGTCCTATCGATTTGGTTTGGAACTGTCTCATTGCTGTTTATCAATAAAATTGTGGAAAAAAGAAGATAAAAATATGCAGTGCATTAATTAAAGAAACTGTCATATTAAAAAAATATCAGGGCCAGGGAGATGGCTCAGTGGAATAAGCGCTTCCCTGGCAAGTGCAAGGGTCTGAGTTCAATCCCTGGTTCTGAAAAAAAAAAAATATATATATATATATGCATTGTATCACAATAAGAACATACTTCAAGTTGTTGAAAACTAGTTCTAAAAGCTCCTGAAGCTAGAACGTGTTTTTTTATGGGATCAACTGTCGTACTAATATACGAGGTGGCCCTCGGTTTTCCTTTTCTCCATTCTTTTTCCTTTATGCTTGGTTTTAACTTGAATGCCTTGTTCTCCATAGATAACTTCATTCAACCTTGCATAACAGATATGGCTCACTTCATATACTTACAGTATCTTTCTGGTTCTAGAGAACATTAAAATTTTCTATTCCTGATTCAGATCTTCAAGTTTGATGGCCCACTGTGGAAATGAGGAAATTTACAAAGCACTGTAGCTTTTACTACTGAGTTTAAGTGGCCTAGTATATTAAATGAGATAACCCATCTCTTTATAAGGAAATGTGCCTAATTTTAAATCATCCCAGACTTGGCAGTCAAATAAATAACAAGCAGCAGTATTTATAGAGCACCTATGAATGCTAGGTGCTATGACCAGGGATTATTATGAAGTCCATTTTGCAAATCTGGAAGCCTAGAATTAAAGGTGGTCATGGCCAGCAAGCGGCAGAGCCAGACTTCAAACAAGGGTCTGATTCCAGAGTCTGGATTTTCATTGTGCTGTCAAATAAGGATAGAGTTTATGCTGTCTAACTGTTGGATGATTGGCACATGACTTTTCTTAACTTGTATATTTCCCAAAGTTTGTATAAGAATAAAAATTAATAACATTTTACATATAAAAGAGGAAACTAGATTAGATTATAAATTCTATGAAAACATATTTAGTTCTATAAATACATATAGATATATAGAACTAAGTATATCTGCAGTAAAATATATATATTCCCATTTCACTTTTTTCTGCATGATATTTCCTCCTGTTATGCTGTTTCTAAGTTAGAAATAATTATTCTAATGCTTCTCATTTTTCATAAGTATCATTTTCATGTTTTACATTTTAGTGCTTGTTCACATAATTTTGCTTGTTCTGCATAACTGAGCTAAATTCTTCCTACTTGCTCATTTAGAAATGAGTGAACAGCTGCTAAGTTTCTTGATGACTGTTTATTCTAAATTTTAGTTCAGGGCAGTTTAAAAACCCACTTTAATTTTTAATAAACAGAATTAAAGCTTAAAAATTTCACTTAATTGAGAATCAAAGTTCAGAAAACATTTTTGCACAGTCTGCCCTCTGTTGGACATGCCATTACAATGTGACTTACTCGTTCTGCCAGGTGTATGTGTTACTAACAATAAACAAATGTTTCAAAAACCCATTCAAAATTTCTGAAGGAAAATGAAACCAGACAATTTCCTTTATTTTTTAATGTATTAACATTGCTTATGGGCTTACTTTCTACAACTTCAGTTAGAACATGTATCTTCTCTAAGGACTACAAGAACAGTTATGAAGACTATTGATTTCTTCCTTAGACTGAAGATGGGAAACTAATCATTGAAGGAATGCTGGACATTTTTTGGGGAGTAAAACGGCCTATACAGCTGAAGATACAAGACGACAAGCAGATCTCTTCTTATACTGTACAGAAGTTCCCAGATGCTTTTTCCACCAAAGGGTAAATTATCTTCATGCTTTTAATTCTTTTGATGGTCTTCATATTTCCTTTTATTCCATGTGCTTTTAGAGAGGAAAGCTATGTTTGTTTGAATATCTATCTATCTATCTATCTATCTATCTATCTATCTATCTATCATCTATCTATCTATCTATCTATCGATACACAGCTTCATATAACCCTCCAGCAGCCCCATGAATTAGGTTTCAAAACCCCTGACTCTTCAAGGCCAGGTGATTTATGACAGGTACTGTGCAGCAGAACAACTCTGAACCTTTGTTTTCTGAGATCTGCAGCCTGTGCTCTCTGCTCCTCTGCTATACTTTTCCTGGAAGTTTGCACTCCTTACCTGGAAGAGACAAACTGTAGAGGCAAAACTGAATTAGCTGTGACCTGATTTAAAAAAAAAGTAAATTTAAATTTCCCCTCTTCTTGAAACCAAGGGCTATCCCTACTTCTGGAAGAGAGGCATCATTAAGCTCCATCTGATGGTCGTGCTCTTTTTTGAGAGAGCAGAGCAGAGCAGAGCACGTTTGAATTGAAGTGCACAGAACAGCTCCCTGTCTAGGTTATGCAGCTGTCCATGATATCCAAGTTGAGTGTTTTAAATCATCCCTTAACAATTTTCAGAAAAATGTCCACAATATCCAAGTTGAGTATTTTAAATTTTCCCTTAACAATTTTCAGAAAAATTAGTAAATATTTGTAGCAAAAATATTTATAAAACTTCTTTTTCTTTTTCTTTCTTCCTTGTTGATCCTTATCTTTCTAGAAATCTCCATTATGTACATGTTTTGAGATACTCAACCTTCTACATTCTGCCTTCTGTCTGTTACTGGATGAGTTCAGGTTCTGTAAGAGAATGGATGGAGACAGAGCAGTCCAATCAGATCTCTAAGGACACATAAGGAAAGCAAGTTATTACCTTGATGGGAATCTGCACACCCAATCTCAATTGCTGTCTCAGCATGCCACACCCCACCCCACACCACCAGGGCATGCTGAGACAGCAATTGAGATTGGGCGTGGTGTTGCACGACTGTAATCTCAGCTCTTGGGAGGCTGTAAACAGGTGGATCACTATGAGTGTGATCTAGTAGTGAGACACTGAACATCCTGTAGACCCTTCCCTAAAATACAAAAGAAAAAAAAAAACCAAAACCAAAAGAAAAACCCTCACTTATTATACATACACACAGACATACAGAGAAACAGATATGCAACCCCCACACACAAACATGATGAAATTTCGTGTGAAAATTATTCAGCAGTTCTTTTTTTTTGACACACATAGTATGATTTCAATATAGAATAGCCAAATTCATAGAGACAAGAAGAAGAATACAGTTTACCATGAGCTGGGAGGAGCAGGGAGTTAGTGCTTCGTTAGTAGAGTTTCATTTTGGAATGATGGAGATGTTCTGGAGACGGATGGTGTGATATTTTCAAAACAATATGTCTCAGTTACTTTTCTTTCATTGCTGGGATAAAAATACTCAGCACCCAAATTAGCTCACAGTGGAGGTTTCAGTCCATACTCTGCTGGCTCCAAGGCAGCCTGGCACATGGTACTCAGCAGTTCTTGGTGAGGGTCAGCTGAATGTTTAGGCAAGACAGTACAATGTAATTAGGAATGGCTTTCCCTAACCTCTTTTTCTCTAATGGAATGTATAGTCATCTAAGGTACTATTTACATCAATCCAGTCCTAGACATCTTCATTCTGGTTACAACCTTAAAATGACTCATTTAAGTTCTTAGCTTCTATTAAGTTGTATAAAGAAACTGACTATATCCTCATGGTAACCCTCTCCATGCTCTTTTCCCCATACTTTTTCCAGCCATGGGAAGAATTTAACATCTCTCTTGCCTCCAGAGGGGATGGTGTTGTCAAAGGTAGAGACAGTGCATATTCCAGGGCAGGAGGGCTGAGCCATGTGTCTTTCAGATCACTCTTTGAAAGAATTATTAGTCCTGTAATGCTGGTTTTTAAAATTATGTTAGAAGTGACTGAGGAGGTATCAGCTGAATGGGCTTGTAGAAGCTTAAAAATTCATCAGTTCACTTGAGCTAAAACCCCTTGTAATTCTTTGCTGAGATGACTCTGTACATAGCATTTTGATCTCTGATATTGACACTAAATGTTCTTTCTTTCTCTCTCTCTCTCTCTCTCTCTCTCTCTCTCTCTCTCTCTCTCTTTCTTTCTCCTTCTTTTTCTTTCTTTCTTTTTTTTTTTGGTGGAACCAGGGATTGAACTCAGGCCCTTGCACTTGCCAGGCAAGTGCTTATTCTATTGAGCCATCTCTCTATTCCCCTCCCCCATGTTTTCTTTTAGGAACTTCTTTTATTTAAAAAAAAAAAAAAAAAGGAGGAAAATCCCAGCTACACTGGGACTATTTTTCTTGCACTATTATTTTTTTTTTAATCTTTATGTCTAATATCTTTCTAAAATCAGCATTGTCATACTTGGGACAAATGTTATGTTTCAGATCTGAATTGGCCCCCACAGCCTCATGTGGAAGATGATTGGGTCAGGCAGGTGATTTGCAGTGAAGAGGTGGGGTCTGGTCAGAAGCAGTGGGCAGTGGCACAACCCAGAAGGGTATTTCTCCCTTCTTGAGTCCTCCCTGGACTGTCTACTTCCCTGCTGCCATGAGGTAAGCAGCTGCTCTGCCACCTGCTGCCCTGCCTTGGAGCCAGCTGGCTGTGGACTGAAACCTCTGCAAACTGTGAGCCCAAATGAACCTTTCCTCTTATAAGCTATAGGTGGTAGGTATTTTATCTCAGTGACAAACTGATTAAGACAAGTCATGGGAGAATGAGATCAAGCATAGTAACTACCCAGATACACATTTCAAGAACTTCAGGACCACTTTTTTTTTTTTTTTTTTTTTTTTTTTTGGCGGAACTGGGGATTGAACTCAGGCCCTTGCGCTTTCCAGGGAAGCGCTTATTCCACTGAGCCATCTCCCCGGCCCCAGACCACCTTTTCTTATAATGTGTGTAGGCAAGTGACTGCACACTATTTGTCTGCCAAATTTTCACCTCTGTTTTGTTTTACAAATCATTAGAATCCTTCTTAGGGTTGAAATTTGCAAATGGTATACATCCTGAGGTTTGGTCAGACCAACACAGTCTTGTATTTGATATTAAAGTTCCAACCGATTCTCCCTTGAAAACTCTTGTAACTGCCCTTGAGCCTAGTAATGTCCAAAACAGTACAGGGTAGCACGCACATCAGAGCATCCAGAGCTCAAAAGTAGTCTTCTCAGCTGTGGGTAGCATAGGGGATCAGACAAGAAATGGTCTAAGCTTTCTAGATCATTTCTGCTTGTGAGCAACACAAACTGTAGGAAACTGTAAGAAACTTAGGAAGGTGTCTGTCTAGTTTCCTAGAGTCACCAAGAATTGTGTTGCACATCCATGCTCCACTTGCGGCAATGCTCATATTGCCCATAAATAGTATTATGGTCTTTGCCTGTTTCATTTCTGCTTGTCATTGATCTTCTGTCTTTTCTGTCATTGCTAATTCTCTCTTTTTATCATTAAAACTTGTCCTTTTTGGTTACCAGCTATGGAGTATGGTAATATTCTTATATATCAAAAGAATAATTTGGGTCTGAGGAGTGCTTTGAGTTAAGCCATTATATGCAGTTCTTGGAGTTTATGATATTTATTTTAGTTGGATAGCAGAGCTTGCTGGAAAATTTCTTAGACAACATAATCCTAATAGATTTGTTATTTCTTATGGCAATTGTGAGAAACAAATGATGTAATAGCTATAAAAGAGTTCATGATATAATAGCTATAAAAGATCAAGGGAAAAAGATGTTTTTTTTTCAAATTCACTACTTAGTATTAATAAACATTTTTTAACACTAATGCCATTCAAGTACAATTAATACCAAAAATTCCTATGAATAACTTTTTTGGTCATAAAACACTTCATACAGAAGAGACCTAGTGGGACTGACTGTTCCCATAAATAATAAACACCCATGTGTTAAGAGAGAGCCAGGAGTAAGGAGGACCCCCAGTGGGCTCATCCTGAAATGGATACAGGTGATGGTCATTACTGTCATGACAACAAGGATGAGAATATTGTGATAATTTTAAAATGCATACTGAGTCTTTACTATATCCAGAGCACAGTCTGAAGATTTTTTACATAAATTATTTCATTTAATCCTTACAACAGCCCTAGCTTATCTCGTTGTCAGTTCTGTTTTACATGGACACCAAAGCCAAGGAAGGATAAGTAACTCCTTTCAGGCTAGGTAAATAGAATAAAAATGAATATTGCCCTGCTGTAAACATAAGCTATTGTCTGGTTTCATTTATTCTACACCCTACAATGTGTTTACAATTGCTAGAATTTTTTATGAAATCACAATTTTGTAGTGCAGAAATTTCTCTTACATTTTCTTATTTTAGAAATTTCATTCATTGGGGACTTTTAAAACAGTCACAAAATTAATAATAAAATAAAATAGTCACAGCCTCTATTTTATATTTATTTAAATGTATTTGGTTCAGTGTCTCACTATGCAGCCCAGATTCATAATGATACTCCTGTTTTCAGCCTCCCCAGCGCTGGGATTACAGGTATACGCCAGCATTCCTGGTCTCGGTGGCTGGTTCAGCATACCCAGGGGTGGGGCCAGCATGGCATGTGGTGCAGGGGATCAAGCCTGATCTCTGTGCTTGCCTAAGCAGGCACTTAGTCCACTGAGCTATCTCACTGGCCCATAGCATCTATTGTAGGGTCTAAAATTTAGTAATTTTTCCAACCATATGTACTCATCACACATTAGTGGATCAAATACTTACTACTAAACTCCGGATATTGTGTGATATTTTTGTAACAGTGGATCATATTGGCTCCCTCCAATTGATTCACACATGCATTTTTATTTTTTAAA
>NW_004524811.1:3122681-3131223 GCF_000260255.1 Octodon degus
TATTTTCCTTCATTCTTTTCTCATTCTAGTTATTCCTTCCCTTTTAATCATTTCTTTTCCTTGCACATATATACATTTTATGGAACCTGTATAACTTTGTGTTTCAAATTGGATGTGAATTATTGCTAAGATGTGAAGGTACACCCCTCAAAAGTACAGAACTTTTCTAAGTCACATACTGATTACTCCATTATGAATATAAGATTGATATTATCACACAATTGTGTAACTTTACATAATATGTGTATCTACAAAGTTCACATGTATTGCACAATATTGTAAATCTGAAAAGTGCCATAGGCTTTAATGCAGATAGAGTTGATATTACTTCCATGATGTATTGCTTTACAGGAGAATGGCTCGCTGGGGGCAATTTGATGACCTTTATCATATTTCTGAGCTGGATAGAACCCAGATTCCAGTGTCTGATACAAGGAATTCTCAGGATGGTTAGTACCAAAATCTTGTTAATGGGAGAATTATTTTTTCAACCAGTGTAAACTATAATACCTAAATATTTGCCTTTCATACACCATTACTTAATAAACTCTTATTTTACATGCATACTTCTTTAAAACATAGTACTAGAGTGTTACTAGAATGCTCATATGATGTTTAAGAACCTAATGTGGCTGTATACAAATATGTTATTTTATTTTCTTATTATTTGTAGTGTATTTAGTACAGGATCTACAGGGCCTCACTACGCAGATCAGACTCATGGTGATCTTCCTGTTTTCAGCCTCCCAAGATCTGGGATTACAGATGCGTACCACCACATTCATTCTCAAATACATTATTTTTAAAAAAAATCATCAAGTCACTGATCAGATAGAACTAATGTTTTGAATAAAATTTATATCCAAAATTATATATAAAATTGTTTGATATTTTCACAAGAATTAATATACTTTATTATATTCTCCTTAGTTTTGACATTGGACCAGACCCCTCAGATCTAATCCTACCTCTTTTCAGAAGATGAACATTTTATGTAATAAATATTTAAATAACTCTGCTGCTCAGAAAGAAGCAGACACTATCACTTTTTTTTTTTTTTGTGGTACTGGATATTGAACTCAGGACCCTGCACTTGGTAGGTAGGCGCTTATTGTACTAAGCGATCTCCCCGGCCCTACTATCACTTTTACATTTGATAGTTATTCCAATTTTCTTTGAAAGAGGAATCTACTTAAATATAAAATCATCTTACATCAAACTCAACAACCCAAGGGACAATGCCAGCTCTGTGGCATGTGATATTAGTTGTAGTATCGATGATGATATTGATTCTAATGTTATTGGTAGTTGCAATTGACTGCAACTCCAGTCAGTGTTAGGAATGGTGTTTTATGTGATTTTTTTCTTATAATTCTCCTATATAGATATCTAAGTAGGAGCTGGTAGCTAAACTGTGGGGTGGAGCAGCAGGGTTCTTATACATGAAGTGGGGCTGCAGTATTACCAAACCAGGTTCAGGCATATCTATATATCCTGCTAGCATTAGCTGATAAGTTTATACTAAGGACTTCTAATGTTTACTTTTTTTGTTTAAAAAATTCTGTTTTGGCCCTTCGCTATCTCCGTGAAAACCCAGATCTGATAATAAACATGATATTCCTTCAGAATTGCCTCATCTTTGTCTTATGGGATTTGGCATCTTGTTACATACTGTATGGGTTTTTTTTTAATTATCCCTACAAAGACACCCATTAAACCAAGAGAAATGCCAAACATTGGCAACAAAGATAAAAATCTATATTTAATCACCAGTACTAGAGAAAGATAAAACATTACACTCTTCTAATTACAATAGAGTAGTATTGAAGAATCTCAAAGTCAAGTAGAACACATATGCCACCAGATGGCCCTCTTCTTACATAAGAAAATATTATTTGAGGAAATAAGAGACGGTGCAGGAAACAGCTTTGAGGCTGGGAAGATGGCTCAGTAGAATAAGCTCTTCCCTGGCAAGCACGAGGGTCTGACTTTAATCCCCAGTTATGCAAAAAAAAAAAAAAAAAAAAAAAGGAAACTTCTTTGAATTTTTTGCATGTTAGCTTAGAAATACATGGTAGCTAACCCACTTTCACTGAATACTCTGCCCACCCAAAAGATAGCAGTTCAGTCCAATGCTATGCTATGATTTTATATTCTAAGACCTGCTATGGAAGTTGGAAAGACACAGTAACCTAATGTTGACTAGTAGTCACTGTTGAACACATATGCCCCTAAACAGTAGGTTGATGGTCAAGGAAGGGGAAAAATCACCACATCCCTTGAGTGTGTGATAAAGAATGTGATGCAAATTGTCTCTCTCATATATCTAAAACACCATACAAAGCGTTTGCCACTTTTGCTTTCACAAAAGTTGGGAACAAAATCATAAGCTTCTACATACCATAAAAATGGCTTTGGTTCAATATTTATTTATTTATCTATTTATTTATTTTGTATTTTAGTAAGGGTCTACAGGGTCAACAGGGTCTGCCTGTGTTCAGCCTTCCAACTGCTGGGATTACAGGCGCATGCCACCACGCCCAGTCTCCATCTCTGTCTCAGTGCGTCCTAGGGGTGTGGCCAGCAGGGCATGCCAGAGATCAAACCCGGGCCAAAGTCTCTGCCTAAGAAGGCACTTTAATCCACTGAGCTGCTTGGCCAACCATTTAATACTCATTTTTTTGAACCGGGGATTGAACTCAGATCCTTGCATTTGCCAGTCAAGCATTTATCCTACTGAGCCATCTCCCTGGCTCCTTTAATACTCATTTCTAAGTAAGGGTCCAATAACCTTGAAGCCAAGGTAAAACAAGACCCTGACCTGACCCCATTACTTATAAGCACTATGTTCATAAATAAGTCTCTTAAGATTGTAAAAGTCTATATAATTTACCTTTTATTTTATTTTTGTAAATAATTTTATTGAGAAACAAATAGCAATGAGACAGTTTCAAAATCGAGTAGGAGAGTTTCAATAATTAATACATTGCATATTGTTGTCTTCTTAGTGGTTATTCACAGTACAAGATGCTGACAAGATATCCTGTCCAAACACTGTTAGTATAAATCTTTCTTCTCATTGAATTAAGAGAATAGCTGTATATCTATCCTAACTATGTTGTATATACAGATGCAAAGTGTTCATTTGTATCCCCTTTTTTGGTTTAGTTTTGTCAGAGAAGGCTATTCCATTGTCATTTAAATATTGTAGGTGTGTGAATTCAGCAAAATATTCCAAACTAGTCCAACAATTTACCTTTAGTCACAATAAATTCAGATTGAAAGAGAGTGCTCAAACCCTACACATAAACTCATTGTGATCTTTTCTGAGACATGGTTCTTTGCTGGAATTTGCTCTCCAGTCAATCTTAGACAATGTTATGTAGAATATGTATCTGTCTATGTATTACCATATAGTAAAGGGCAATCTTTTAAACATCTTGAAAATGCTAATAGTTCTAAAATTAATGAAAGCATATACCAATCTACCCAGGATGCAAGATAGGCAGCTAAGTGATTTTGGCTTTTAACTTTTATTCTTTCCAGACTATTTATCTTATCACAGCAGTACTCTGAAGCCATATGCAGATGAAGAGCCAGAATCCCCACTGCTCTATAGATGTATGAGTGAAGCAGCACTGGTGAGAAAGCCCCCAGTGACAGACAGAAAGGACAAACAGGCCCACAGGGCCTCTATTAATGGACACTTCTATAACCATAAAGTGAGTTACAATTCTACTAAGGTGATCTAAATTATGTTGTTTTATACTAACAATATTGTATTTCTCAGTTCAGTTCACAATTTAAGAGTACAAATGAGTAAATTGAGGTTCACAGAGGTCAAGAAATCTGTCATGCTGCTTTTAAGAATTCTGAACTTGAATTCACAATTGTCCAACTCTAAAACCTAAGGTTTGTTTCATCAGTGAAATGATGGAGACTTCAAGGTGTAAAGTGAGTTGACAGAGTTAACCCTAGAACCTGTCATTTGAATCCTAACCTAGTGCTGCTGTCATGTCCTGTGAAGCTTCATTATATAAACAATACCAGACTACACATCTAACATGGCTTCATCTCAGCTTACTGCAGGGTGAACATATATTTCTCCAGCAAGCTCATGAGCTGCTCATTTGTGGCATAAAGTGACTCATCCATGTACAACCCAATTTCCAGGTTGAATTTTCTTACTAATGTTTGTTTCAGACATCTTCCATATATTTTCCCATAAAGATTTTCTACATATCCATGTTGTTTTCTTATACCAATGGAATATACATATCACAAATCTATGTCTATATCTGTATCTATACTGACTTCCAGTTTAAGACATTGATTTAACATTCCGTTGAGCCACCCCAAAACCCAGCATCTTCCTAGCTGGACCTACCTATCTCCTGGTAAATTTTGGAATACCTGCAAATTGCACACATAAATGAAACATGGAAACAAAGCTTTACTTAATATAATTTTTCCTTTGTAAATGAATATCTCATGACATTTTGTGTCTACTTTCTTCTATATAAGGAGTATAATGTTTTTACTTTTTGGTACTATCCTACACATAGTTGCATTTCTTCCACGATAAATGTCCTGAGGTATACACGTACTATCAGCTACTTACCCATTCACTCTTGCTTCCTTCTATTAATTTGAACATATTGTAGTTGTATCATAGAATTTAAAATTAATTTTATTTAATCATAAGAATTAATAAAGCATTTAGAATACCTTTGGTATACAGTTAGGACTATATTAAATCAAGTTATTTGATTGTATGGTATCCTTTGGAATAATATCATTTCAGTATTTCTATATTCTTACATTAGGTTCAAGATACTATTATTAATTTGATAGAACTTTAGGGACTAATAAGACTTTTTTCCCTAGACATCAATTTTCACCCCAGCCTTTGGATCAGAAACTAAAGTCAGAATAAACAGTAACATGAGAACTGAAGAAGTAATCAAGCAACTTCTCAAAAAATTTAAGGTAATCTTTATGACTAAACATATATATATATATATATATATATATATATATATATATATATCACAATTTAACTATAGGCAATTAATTTCACTCTTCTGACAAGACCAGTGAACATGTGCATATAAATTGGGTGTCAGTTCTCAAGGATTTTTCCCTTTTTATAGCATGTTGCTAAATATGCCCTGAGAAAAGAAGGAAGAGAAAATTATGTCATATATACACATATATATGTATGTATAATTATGTTAACATAATTATAGTTCATTGAAAATATTGATTTGTGTTTATATTGATTGATTTTTGCATACCTACATCTTGTAATTTGAACAACTACTTTGAAGACAATAGTATACCATATATTAGAAATCACATTATTCCCAGTGGAGCAGAGTAAGTTTTATGTCTGCAAGTAAAAAGGGAAGTCAACACACAAATGCATGATTTCAGTCTATCTTTGAAAACAAAAACAAAAGCAGAAAAAAAACATGTTTGGTCTTTTTTCCCCCATTGACAGATTGAAAATAGTCCTCGGGATTTTGCTCTCTACATTATTTTTGCAACGGGAGGTAAGAAAGTTTTATCACTTTTTACACCTGCTCTTTGTGTATTAGCCAATATAGTTGAAAGAAGAGCAAATTACCTCATGTGTGCAGGGAAGGGATGAAAGATCAGAGAAAGGGAAAAGTTTTTTGCTGTTGTTTGTGTGGGGATTAGTGCTGGGATTTGGAAGTAAACCCAGGAATTTGCACATATCAGACCATGTTGTACTGCTGAAATGGCTCTAGAATGCTAATCATATTACTTTATTTCAGAGAAAGAAAACCTAAAAATAAGGCACCCTTAAAGACAATTTGTATTCTTATAATGAAATAGAGTTTGCTTGCTTTTGACTGAATGGAGATCATAACCCTCTGTAATCCGCTGAAAATTCTCTGAGATCTGAGAGGAACCAGGTGCTTCTACATCTCCCTTTCTGGCTTTGCCTCCTCAGGCTAGCTGTTACTGTAGCTCTCCAGTCAGTCATCACTGAGTACCATTTCCCTCTGACCTCAATGTTTCACCTTTCTTACTGAGCACAAAGCTGACATGCTGTAGTTGTGCTGTCTTTTCCTCAAAAGAGAGGTGTGTTCAGAACTTATCAGGGATGTTTTGGGACTCACACAGGCTAAGTAAGAACTCTTTCATGAAGCTATGTCCCTGGGATATGTGTTTTTAACAATCATGCCAGGTGATGGGCTGCAGGCTTATGAAGTGTGAGACCTTGCTCCTCAATATCAAGGCTGGAACAAACCAAGAGAACTAAACCAAGTTAACATTGAACCTACAGGTCAAAAGAAGATTTTGGGACATGATGAGAGAGTAAACTATCAGGGTTCCCTATTGCTTTGAAAATTGTAGGGGAATGAAAACAAAAAGCTCTGACTTCATGGAAGCGGCAGTTGGTAGTGACAGTCTAAATGTGCTGATGCTTTTCAGTTGCAGAACCTTGCCTCACTTTTTCCTGTGATAGGTTCAGCTGGGGGATGAAAACAATCTTCACTCAGAGGAAGAAAGTGAGGAGCAGGGAGGGAAGAATGAAGAAAGATAAATAAAGGGCACTTATTTTGGAAACACTTCATTTTGATAAAAATGTAGTCTCAGATGTGAAATTACTTTGACAGAATGCTTGGAGTACTTTTCTGATAGGAGTATTTATATGATAACTAGGAAATTTGAGTTCTTGGAATATATAAACTTTCATGTTCTATCTCATTTTTTATTTTATAAAGAGAGTACAAAATAGTATTAAAACAGAAACATTAGAAGGATACAGCATTACACTTAACAAAATAATACAAATTTCACAGCATTTATTGTAATGCATAGTGTTGTGTTCCAACCAGTTATACCTATTACTAGATATATGCATACAAAATTAGAAGAAGAAAGAAAAAATAAAGAAATTAAGAAATTTTTCTGTTCTTAAGAAATTAAGAACAGAAAAAGGAGAAACAATTGAAAAAAGGGAGACAAAGAATTAGGTATTATCAGCTCCTTTCCATAGACCAGCGGAAATCCACAGTACAGTTGTCCAAATCATCTTGTTTACATACATAGATATATCACTTTCCCCAACTCTCTAACCTTCTCCTAAACTCAGCAATTCTTTTCTTTTGAATAAGTTCATTCCCTTTGCCCAGTGTTTAGATTACATTTTCTCTTTTAAGTTATCACACTAAGGAGACAATATGATGTTTGCACATGCAGGTCTGATTTATTTCACTTAATAGTATGGTCTTTACTTGTATCTATTTACCAAAAAAAAACTTTCCAATTTATCCTATTTTATTTTATTTATGTATTTAGTATAGGGTCTCCAGGGTCTCCAGGTTCTCCAGGGTCTCACTACACAGGTAAGACTTGTAGTGATTCTCTTGTTTTCAGCCTCCCAAGAGCTGGGATTACAGGCTTACTGGGCCTGAAATTGTAGGATTACTGAGTGCCACCATGGCCAGTCTCAATCATCCTCTCAGCACGCCCTGGGGACAGGGCCAGCATGATGTGCCAAGGATGAACCCCGATTCCTGTGCTCTACCTATGCAGGCACTTTAGTTTGCTGAGCTATCTGGCCAAACCCTGAAATTTATCCTATTTATAGCTGAATTGCATTGAAATATATCTTCTTTATCCCTTACTCAGTTGATGGGTATCTGGGTTGTTTTCAGAATTTGGCTATGACAGATTGCACTGTTATAAACACAGGTGCACATATATCACTGTGGTGTGATGTTTTCAATTTTTCTGGAAAGATACTCATGAAGGGAATAGTTGGCTTCAATGGGATCTCCAATCCTAGCTTTTTAAGGAAACTTCACACTGATTTCCAAAGTGGTTGTTCTACAACCACTACATTCCCACCAACAGTGGGAAGGGTTCCCTTCTCCACACAGCCCCTCCAGCATTTGTTATTGGCTGACATCTTTTTTAAATTTTATTTTTATTTATATATCTTTTTTTGTGGTACTGGGGATTGAACTCAGGACCCTGTGCTTGCCAGGCAAGTGTTATCTCCCCAGACCCTGGCTGACATCTTAATATTAGACACTCTTTCTCGGGTGAGATGGTATCTTAGTATTATTTTAATTTGCATTTCTTGAATGACCAATGATGTTGAACATTTTTTCATATATTTACTTGCCATTTGTGTTTGTTCTGAAAAGTGTATTTTCATCTCAGATGCATTTTTGAATTTGGTCTTTGAATTTAGGGGACGTGATTTTTTAAAAATCTCTGTGTTCCAGACAGAAGTCTTTTTGTAGAGAGATAGTCAGATATAATTTTTCTTCAATCTCTTTTCTTAGAGTACCATAACTTTCACTGTATAAATCTTTTATTTATTTTGTGAGACTGATTCCTAAGTATTTCATGTTTTGTTTTTGGTGTTTTGCCCATGATTTTATTTTTTATTTTTTTCCACAATTTTATTGAGAAACAAATAGCAATGAGACAGTTTCAAACCAAATTGGTAGGACAGTTTCAAAAATTAACACATTGTATACATTCTTCCTAGTGG
>NW_004524811.1:3131323-3142687 GCF_000260255.1 Octodon degus
ATTCTATTTCTTTCCTAAATTGCTTATTCAGGGGTTCCATCATTTTTATATTCTGCTCTATTTTTTATCAGTGTATTCTTTAGAAGCGCTTAGTACTTCTTTGATTATAGTTATCAGTAAATTTTTTAGTTCAGAAATTATTTCTGATCTGATTTTTTCTATACCTTTGTGCAGTTGTTTCTTTACTGCCAACACTATTATTTCAGAGATATATGGCGTGTGATTTCCAGTTTCCTCAATGCTAGTGTCTTCTGCAATTATACTGGGTGGATTCAGGGCCTGAGACTGCATTTTGTTCCTTCTCTTTGTCATTTTGTATACCACTGTCTTCTGACCTTTGGTGTAGAGCTTAGATAGAGTTAATACCTGAGCACCAGGTCTGGGTCTATGAAGTTCAGATTCCTCTAGGTGGGTGTTGTTTGGATCCGGCTGCTGTGCTCCACTTCTTTCTGATGCTGTCGTTAGAGTTGAACCCTTTGTGTCTCTCTGGCAAGATGTTCTGCTCCTGAAACAGTTGGGTTGGTCTTTCCTCTAGCCTCTTTTCAGGGAGATCTGCTGAATTGTTCTGCACTGGGCCTGCACTCTGGGTCAAATGAGGATTCAGTGGGCCCCAGGCAGTCTCATTCACACACTGGACCTGTGTTCTGGGTCTATTCAGGATCTGGCAGCCTGAGGCATCTAACTCACACCCCGGGCCTGGGCTCTAGTGTCAGTCTTATGGATGAATTGGCCATTGCTTGACCAGTTTGCTCTCTGTGGAAGCCTGAGAGAATGTTTTCTGTCCAGGCGACTCTCCTTAGGTCCATTCTCCATCATGGATCACTTTCCTCTGTTACTTTATAATCTTGAACAGAAAATTTGGGACACCACTGAGTTATAGGATGCTACAGAACAGGTTCTCTTATGTCCTGAGTCCTCCCTGACCTGAAAACGCCACTGGATTTGATCAATAGTTTTTCATAGTACATCAATCTGGGTCAGAAATTATTTTCTTCCAGGATCTGAAATACTTCACTCCAAGATCTTCTTGATTTGATGGTTTGTGTTGAGAAATCTAGCATGATTGTAATGGGTTAATTGTAGGTGATCTGTTTCTTCTCTCTAGCAGCTTTTAATATTCTATTCTGCTGAATTTCAAGATCATAATTATTATGTGTCTCATTGTAGATTTATTGTGATTATGGCTGTTTGGAATTGTATATGCCTCCTGTATACTGGGTTATTTTCTCATGTTTGGAAAATTTTCTGCTAATACTTCTCCCAATAGTCTTTTATGTCATTTGTGTTGTCTCCCACTGCTTCACGATGCCTATTATTCTTTTATTCTTTTTCCTTGTGTCATCTTATAACTGCTGAATTATTACTTCCTGGATCCTTGTTAATTTTAAGAGATCTTTTATCTCATATTCATTAGTTTGCAACACTGTCTTCCATGTCTTAAAGATTATCTTCAGTTTCATTCAGTTATGCCAGCTTTCAATGAAGTTCTTAATTTCCTGGATATCTGTTTGAATTTGTTTCATGTATTTAATTGCTTCCTTGTGTTGTTCATTCAATGTTTCCATCATTTTTATATTCTTCTCTATTTTTTTATCTGCATCTTCTTTAGCTGTGCTGAGCAATTCTTTCACAATTATTGTCATTTGTTTTTCGACCTGAGAGATTATTTCTGCTTTTATTTCTTCAATAACCTGATGGACTTGTTTCTTTACTTCAGTTGCTTTTATTTCAGAAATTTCATGTGTGTGATTTTCAAGTTCTTACGTCTTTGTCTCTTGGATTTGTTTTATATGGGCTGGAGGATTCAGCTTGCCTTTTGCTTCTCTGTTTTGGCATTTTTCAAGCTCCCAGAAATCACCCAGGGTTAGCCGTCATGGGAGAGTAATGAGGCATTTGTCAGTGAAGTTTCTGCGACAGTGGAGAGCAGCATAGGATTCACCAAGGCTCTCACTACTAGTGGGAATAACTGGTTGATACTCAGCAAAGCTTCAGTGTGGGTGGTGGGTGTAGGCTGGAATCACCAGGATCCCATGGGACACCCTGAATCCTCCTAAGTTCTTGAAAGTTTGGACCGGCACCAGCACAAGGTGCACACCTGCACACTTGGGGGCCAAGGGATTCAGCTCCCCAGAATCCTGTAGGCTGCCCACTGTCCTCTTAAGTTCTTAAATGGAGAGGCCAGGTACCAGGAAAGTCTGTGCCTGCATACCAAGAGCCTCCAGATCACAGTTCTCGAGTTCCATGGGCTGCTCAGTCCTCCTAAGTTCTTAAAATGTTGGATCAGCACTAGTGTAAGCTCCATTCCTGCAGGTAGGGTCAGAGCTTACCAGATCCTGCCAGCTACCTAGAGTCCTCTTAAGTTCTGTAATGGTGCCAGTTAAGATTTGTGCCTGAGTGCTCTGAGCCCACAGATCGAAGCTCTCTAGAGCCTAGCTCTATCTCAGTTTTATAACTGAATGGATAAAACCCACAGATGAATGGAATGCTAAAAGTACTGAAAACAGTGTATCTGTGATTTCAGGCATCCATAATCCATCAGGGTCTTGTGACATATTCCCCATACATAAGGGAGAAAGATGAATGATCACCCCTTTTTTGAGGAATGATTCTAATTGCTTTTATTTCAGATCTTATTTGTTTCAAATGTGCCAATGAAATAAAACAAATGAGAAAATTATTTTTCTTTTTTTCTAGAATGACCTACTGACTATAGATGACTTTTTTTTTTAATCTGCAGAACAGAGACAGCTAAAGAAAACAGATATTCCACTGATGCAGAGGCTCCTGCAAGGCCCTTCCAGAAACAATGCTCGCATTTTTCTCATGGATAAAGATGCAGAAGAAATCAGTAGTGATGTATGGATATCATGTTTTTGTTTTGTTTTGTTTTCCTGTCCTTCCTCACTCAGCACTTTTCATAAAAGCTCTGCTTGCTTTTTTGGTTTTTCTTTTTCAGGTGGCTCAGTACATTAACTTTCATTTTTCTCTCTTGGAATCCATTCTTGAAAAACTAAATGAAGAAGAGAAAAGAGAGATTCAAAGAACAATAACAAAGTAAGGCATGACTGCATGCAGGCATATGGTCCTTTAATAGGTTCAATGCACAAAATTTGCCCAATTTTTAATACTCTTCCTCTCTTTCTCATTTTCAGATTCAATACAGAAAAAGCCATTTTATTGAAGTTTCTTCAGAGTAAATGTGCAGTAAAAACAGAGACAACAGTGTAGCAGTGCCGGCCAGTATTGCTATATCACTTTAAAAATGTCAGATATGTTACTGTTTGGTAAACGTACAAAGTCCACAGTTGCATTCTCATACTTATGATCTCAAATCTGTAGAAAACAGAATGCCAAAAAAACCTGTTTCTCTTTTAAGAGATAGGTTAACTAGAGTTCACAGTTGGACTAAAATAAGATTGATTGTAGTTTCAGTAATTGAAAAAATCTTGGATACTGTGTATACCAAATATCTAATGATATTTTACCAAATATCTAATGATAAAACTTGTAAGTAACTTGCATTTAAGTGGCATATTCAGATAGCATACTGTTTCAACTTCTTTTTTTCCTGTATTTTAGGGAAGGGTCTACAGGGTGTTCAGAGTCTCACTACTAGATCAAACTCATAGTGATTCTCCTGTTTACAGCTTCCAAGAGTTTGGATTACAGGCATGCACCTCCACACCCAGTATCATTTGCCATCTCAGCCTGTCCTGGGGGAGGGGCCGGCATGGCAAGCCCAGGGATTGAACCCTGGCCCCTGCACCTGCTTGTAGGTGCTTTAATCTGCTGATCTATTTGGCTAGCCTTTGTTTCAACTTCTTTTCACTTGAACTTAAAGAAAACTGAAGCATCATCAACCAGCTGAGAAATGATGAGAAGCAGATGCTGCCAGTTCTTGAAATTAACAAGAAGTGCATTCATATACCATCAAGGATATGAGGGTGAAATACCATAGCTCTAGCATTTTCGGAGAATATGTGACTGTATATAGGTTGATGGTTTTGAATGACTGTAAGTCTGAAGATATCTGTTCTTTGGGAAAGAATAGATGATGGACTCAGTTAAGAAATACAGATTGTAATTTTCTCAACCTTGGCCCTTTCTCCCCTTTTACTCTGTTCTAGTGATTACTTTAAAAACTATTACTAAGCCCTTTAAAATCAGTGTAATTCATTTTCTTTACTTGTTCAGACAAATATCCCAAAGAGACTTACTATATTGCATTTGCCAAATAAGTCTTGGCCACAGATACCTTTTGGTTTATGAGCGAAGACAATGGACAAAGTAGGAATGTGCAGCTCTGCTAGGCAGGTATTTGGACTCGGCCATCCTGGCACCTTGCTATTCTACACTTGAGTTCTGCTCAACTCAATTTAGAAAGCAATGCAAGAACAAAGCAATGCTACCCCTGTAATCTATGATTATAGCTATAAATCTATATTGGAATAAAATTTTGTGCAACATTATTCCATTCTCTAAGCTACTTCCATTTACATTTCTCCTAATCATTTTAATTTGATTCATCACATTACATGTACTGAGAAATAAGGTTAAATATGTACTAAACCCAGGTGAAACCCTGTGAAATATTTGTAAGACAATACCAATAGTTTTCAGTATCACCAAAATCTAAACTAGAGAAAATTAATGTATAGAATGCTTCTTATCCTAGAAAAATCCAGTAAGACCTAGAGGCTTATCTTTTTATCTTGGTTTCATCTCACCAAGATAAGCAAATGGAATAATTGAAATTCAGTTTATTTATTAAAAAAATTAAGGTAGTGTCAATTGCCTTCTATAAACATGACAGAAGATTATTTTTCAATATATGGAAAGTCTACAAATTTCATAAGAAAAATGCCTTACATGGGAATAGGGGAACATAGATAGTATGTAAAGAAAAATTACAGAAGAAATGCAAATGGCTATGAAATGCAAAGTTATTTCTTCACAATGATCAAATTTATTAGTCTGTGATCAACCAATAGACAGAAACCATGCACTAATTTTAACACATAATTCATTATTCTATAGTATAAAGAATAATTATTAAACTCTCTGGCATAGTAACCCACAACTATAGTCTCAGATACTTGGAAAGCTAAGGCAGGAGAACTGAAAGTTGAAGGCAAGCCTGGGCAACATGTTGAGACCTTTGCTCAAAATAAAATTTTACCAGAGTTGGGGTAGGATCTTGCCTCATACATGCAAGATCTTAGGTTGAACCTCTAATACTACAAAGAGGGAATCATTAGGATATGACAAGGTTGAACTCTAAAAGGTATCTTAAAACCAAGGGGGCAAACTTGTAAAAGGAAGAAACATTTCTGAATTCTGTAGAGATGGTGAGATTGCAGCCACTGGATAGAAGTTTGCTGGTTGTCCAGGTCTGAGCTGCACTTCACTTGCCAGTGATCAGTAGCAACCCTCAAGGGTGTGGACAGCTGAGCATGCAGAAGGACCTGGAGCTTTGTTAAAGGTGAACACAAAGGTCAGGGGCACTTCTCTAGATGTTTCTGGACTAGGAGCTGGAAGGACCTCTTGTAGGAATCTCATGTAAGTGTGTGATTTGGACTGGGGGATCTTTGAGGCTGTACAGAGCAATTGTCAGGAAAACTGCTTGCTGGATGGATGGCCATGAAGGCCCCTCTCTGTGACTGTGCACATTTATGAGATGTTTGCAGATAGTAGCCATTGAAGCTAAGCAATAATCCTGTACTGGGGCTCCAGGGTGTACCACTAGTGGTCAAATCAAAAGATGAAAAAGCAGGCAGGGGCATAAGTGCTGAAAAAAGATGCATGCCACTGACACATAGCACTGGAGAAGCCACTCTGGCAGAGTAGTGGAGGAAGCCATCCTGCATCCAGGCGCCTGACCCACCAACCTCTGAAAATCGGAAGACTTCATCCTTCTGCAGTATTGTTCTTGTACCCTCTGCTGACATAGCATGGCATCATGTAAACCACAAAGGAAGCACTATATCCATTCTCAGACATGGCACCAAGTAATTTGGAACTGAGAGACAATAAAACAGTAATTATCATATCAACAGCATGCTAGACTTTTAGTACTTATTCAACAAATCACAATGAGATGGACACTCAAAAATGTGGAAGAAGTATAAATACAAGCTAATGCAATTTTTCTTGAATACAGATTGTAGTAAATTTATTCTATAATTTTACTTGTAGACATTTATCATATGGAAATAATCGTAGGTGTAAAGGCATTCTGCAAATGTATTAATTTTTTTAATGGGTACATTTTACAATTCTTTTTGTTGTTGCTAATGGGAATCAAACTCAGGATTCTGCACTTTCCAGGGAGGCAGGCACACTGCCACTGAGCTATCTGCCCAGCTTTGCAAACATATTAATTGCACTGTTAGTTATTGTGATAAAAGGAAGTAAAGAGCCTACATATTCAAAAATTAAGGAAAAAGGGTTAAGGAAGGAAACATTGAATGTTATAAGAATTCTGTTTTCTAAAACTTTATAGAATTAAATTCTTATGTATATATAAATAATATATACATATATATATATCACAAATATATACTGTCCTTAAGATTTATTTGTGTTTATATGTATGTACACACTAACTATTAATGAATGCACACACTAAACAAAAACATGTTAAAAGTTTTTAGGTTTAGACTGTGGAATTATGGTTGATTCATTTGTTTCTAACTTTGCTAATTTATTAAATATTTTTAAATGAATGTGTTTTTTTAAATCTGGAAATAGGCTGTGATTTAAAAGTTGTGAACAAAAAAAGAGGGAAGGGAGATGGAATGAAGAGGAAAAAAAGGAAATAGGATGTGTTACGTGTATGTACCACTCTACACAAGGAATCTAAATTTTATATGCTACAAACAAAATAAGGAAGGAGACCAAGGAGTAGGGAAGGGGGAGAAAGATGGGGTGATGTAAAAGGGGTAGAAAAGGGATTTGGATTAGTTATATGCATGTACCAACTTCCCAAAGAAAGGTAAACGTATACCACACTCATGTACTAACAAACTAAAAGTAATAAAGTGACAACTACATGTAAGCACAGAATTCGCTAAGGTTAGAAAATGTTTAAATGAATTGTTCAAAGAAGATACTAACACCAGCCAGATAGCTCACTGGGCTAAGTGCCTGCTTAGGCAAGTGTAGAGACCAAGGTTTAATTGTCAGAACCACATGCAGTTCCAGCCCCGCCACCGTGTATGGTGATGAGCGCCTGTAATCCCAGCACTGGAGACTGAAAACAGGAGGATCACTAAGAGTCCAAGCTGGGTAGTGAGACTCTGTACCAAAAACATTTTTAAAAATGGTATACTAACATCACTTCTGTGGTAATTTAAAAACATGGCCATAAAGGCTTTAACAGTTGTCTTTTCAAAAGGTGGAGCCTAATCCTCACTGCAGTTGTATTTATGGGGTTTAATGTAATGTTATGTGGACACATTGTGCGATAGGTAAATAAAGGCACTTAAAATATCACTTTGTGTACTCTTTTAGCAATTAGGTACTTCTAACAAAGAGAGAAAAGGAGAGTGCAGCTTTGTAGACTGGATCCTCAAAGTCAGTGTTTTCTTCCTTGCTTCTCTCTCAGATCATTTGCTCTGGGGAAAATCAGCTGCTAGGGGTGGACTAGCCCTGGAAAACGTCCCACCTGAGGAGCCTGAAATGTTCTACAAAAGCCAGCGAGAACCTGGGGCCGCCCAGCAGCAGCTTGGTGAGAGGCTGAGCTGGAAGCGGACCTTCTGCTCTTGTTCAAGCCTTCAAATGACTCTTCTGGCCTAAACACTTGATTTAACTTCATGAGAGACCTTGCGCCAGAGATTGCAGTGCACCCACTTCCTGGATTCCTCATCTGTGCACACTGCTTGAGAGAGATGTTTGTTGTAATGTGCTGCTAAATTTTAGGATAACTGCTTGCATAGAAGTTGATGACTAATTCAACTTTTGAGATAAAAATCTATTTCAGTTATCTTGACATAGTACAAGCCCATAATGTATTGCCATAAATATTTTTCTTATTATAGTTGGTGAAGTTTTATTATCAGTTAAAATTAAACTCTAGAAAATATACATTATGCTTATTAATAGTAGAAAATATGATATTCTTTGTACATTGTATTGTGTCTTGTGTATAGAAGGTACTTAAAAATCAAGTAAACTAATGAATTAGTAAATGAATGATCTGAATATTTTTATACAATTCAATTTACAAATATGGCTTTTTCACAAGTTCGACCCAGTATGACATAATATATAAAAAATTATACTACATAGTTTTCCCTCAATATGTGAATGTATTTTATTATCTCAAGGCTCTATGAAAAAATATTCATTTGGGCAGTGTTGTTATGGAATCTGATGTAGGTTGATCTGTATTGGTTTTAGTAACTGAAGAAGAAATAATTCATTTGTAAGGCAGTTGATGAAATGGCAAAGTAGCAGGTGTAACTGTTGGATTGAGATATATACATAAGAAAGGTAAGATGGAATCCAGTTAGGGAGGGTAGACCCTTCAATAACATCCACTTGATTTCTAAGTTAGAAATTTTTCTTATTACTAATACTACTTGCCATTTGCTTGACACTGTAATCCTTTCATCTATTAACTGACTCATTATTTCCTCATAAAATTTTTCTTTCAAATCCATTTATAGATCAGGAAAATAAACCAACAAAAGATTAAAAGATTTGCCTAGGACTTCATAAAAGAAATAGGATTTGAGCCTATGGAACCAAAATCCAAAATTTTAATATTCATAATCTATATCCTTTCATAGACTACTTTCTTTCAAGCTGGCACTACTTTACATTTCTTCACTTGTGAAATGCAAACAATACTATAATAATCCCTTAGCATCCAAGAGGTTGGGTTCTAGGTCCCACCTCAGATACCAACATAAAGGCTTCTCAGGTCTCTCAAGTAGAATGCCATAGTTTTTACACATAGCTTACCCACATACTCCTTTCTAGATTACTTACAATTTATAATATAAAGAAAATACTATGAAAAGAGTAGTTATATTGTACTATTGAGAGAATAAAGATAAGACAAAAATTCCTTATGTGTTCAAAATATTTTCCTTCTACAGTTGACTGAATCCATAGGAGGACAGCATATACCTACTTACTTAGATGGTTAAGAGGGTTGTATGAATAATGCATGTAAAAGTTGGTCTTCTGCACATAAATTTGACAAGCAGTAGCTGTGTTGTAATTAAGCTAGCATATGCACCACTGTTCCTTGTCATCTTTGTCATCCACAAAATCTTATGGCACAGAGCTATGTCATTCTCATCTTAAAAGCAGCCAGAAGGGTCACTCGCATTCCTGGAAGTACCTTAACACATCTCTATCTATTGAAGCCATTCTCATTCTCATCCTGAGCCAGGGTCCCCTCTTCAATGACCCTTCTTGGTCTCTGTGGCAATATATTACCTTGAAGCCTTGTGTTTAACTATCTCAGTCATGTTCTTGTGGGACTAGAAATTTGATCTTTTCTTCTTATAAATTTTTATATGAGTATGTCATATAAATTCATTAGTGGTTTGGTCTTACTGTATTCATATTGTTTTTCCCTACAACAGCAAGCATGAAATATTAAATGCATTAAATAGCCAACAAATGAATATTGCATTTTATTTGTTAATGTGTTTGAAAATGTTAAAATCATTGCAAAGAGGAAAACAATTATTTCAAATTGACTAAATATCATTTAAGGAGAATTAAAGTTTTATTTCTCCAAACAAAATAATTCATTGATTTAGCAAATATTAAAATATTACTGCTTATTTTGTAACACAAAAGAATCTGCATGGCAGCTGATCTCAGTCAGGAGTGGATCTTCTCCCTGCCCTGCTCCTGGGCTTACAGCATCACTAGGGTTGGCTGAGTCTTCTTCACCAACAAGGAGGCCAAGAGCACCACCTGGAACTGGTAGCAGAACACAGATTTGCTCTCTACCTTAGAAGAAGTACATACTTTTGAGGGTGCGAGATAGTATATAAAGTGCTACTGCTTTACCTTCTTGGTTGTGTCACAAGAGCAGTTTCTTTTTTATTTTTATGAAGAATATATAAATTAGTAAAAAAAAAACCCATTAGAAATGATACAGAATTTCACTAAAGACAATGATAGGAATTAAACAATGGTTGCTATATTGAATATTGTCATCTTCAAATTAGTTTCTCATATTGCCATATATAAGCCTGTAAGATTGGTCAAAAATTATAAAAAATTTAAAAGGGAGAGAAAAAAATATGAGCACTGCTTCTTTCAATAAACCAGCAGAAATCAGTAGTACAATTATCCAAGTGATCTTATGTACACACATACATATTTCTTTTTTCCTTCCTTTTTTTCTTTTCTCTTTTTCCTCATCCCCATTGTTCCTTCTCTTTGAACAGTGTCTTTCCCTTTCACAGTATCTATTGTAATTGTCAGATCCTATTTGCTCTTTTAAGTTCTTACAATAGCAAGACAATACTATGTTGACATATGTGGATCTGGTATAGTTCACTTTTGGTCTCTAGTTGACATATGTGGATCTGGTATATTTCACTTATGGTCTCCATTTAACTATAAAAGTCTTGAGGCTCTGGGGAGATGGCTCAGTACAATAACACTTCCCTGGCAAGCACAAGGGTCTGAGTTCAATCCCTGGTTCACCAAAAACAAAACAAAACAAAACAAAACAAAACAAAACAAAACAAAAAAACAGTAGAGTTTATCTTTCTTAATAGCTAAGTATTACTCCATTGCATAAAAATACCAAATCTTTCTATCTGTGCTGCATGTGATGGGAATTTGGGTTGTTCATTTATGACAAAGTATGCTGCCATGAACATGAGTGCACATATATCACTATGATATGATATTTTCAGCTCTTCTGGAAAAATATGCAGGAAAGTAATAGCTGGGTTCAATGGGATCCCTAATCTTAGCGTTTTTAGTAATCTCCAAACTGATTTCTATAGTGGTTGTTCTAGTCTACACCCTCACCATCAGTGGAGAAGGATTTCTTTTTCCAAAAATAGCTTCTTGAGTTTACCACAAGCAACAACAAATCAGCCTCTCCTTATTTTAAATCCATTGGAAAATAACAACTTGGACAGCCAGCCAAATAGCTCAGCAAATTAAAGCACCTGCAAACAGGTGTAAGGGCCAAGGGTAAGATCCCCGGGCTTACCATGCCAACCTCCCCCCCAACCAAATACACTGAGATAGCAATTGAGATTGGGCATAGCTCTTCCTGTGAGTGGCCTTAAGTGACCTGTGAAAATGGTTTGCTACTCTCTCAACCCAGAAAACACCACAAAATGTGACATGCAAATCTTTTCTTTTTTTTTTTTT
>NW_004524811.1:3142787-3147791 GCF_000260255.1 Octodon degus
TCCACTGTGCCAGTCTATTTCTCTTAGTTGGTGAATTGAGTCCATTTACATTGATGGTTAGAATTGAGATATATTGACTTATGGTTAACATGTTATTTACCTGTTGTCGTTTACTCCTTTTTCTCCTGTTTTTAGTGGCTTGCCGTATTTAGTTGGCTGCTTCTGATCTCATTCGTGGAGTTCTGAATGTTTTGGTCCCTCTCTAGAACATCTTTTAGTAGCCTGTGTAGGGTTGGCTTTGTCATCATGAAATTCTTTAGCTGGTCTTTGTTATGAAAGTGTTTCACTTCTCCATTAAACTTGAAGGAAAATTTTGCAGTGTGTAGTAGTCTGGGCTAGAATTTGTTTTCATAGAGGACCTGGAGTACTCTGCTCCATGCTCTTCTTTCCTTCATTGTTTGTGAAGAGAAGTCAGCAGTAATTCTGATGGGTTTTCCTTTGAATGTGATGTGCTTCTTTTCTCTAATGGCTTTCAGTATATTATTCATGTGCTGAATTTCTGGTATCTTGACTATTGTATGTCGCGGTGTGTTTTTCATTGGGTTGAGATTACTTGGCATTCTGTATGCTTCAGTTACTGAATATCTGATTGTTTTCTCATATTTGGGAAGTTTTCTGCTATTATTTCTGCCCATATTTTTTAATGTCATTTGTATTGACTCCTTTCTCATTGATGCCTATTAGTCTCACATTGTTCATCTTGGCATCATCTTGCAGGTGTTGGATTATTTTTCCTGCATTGTAGTGTTTTTAAGAGATCCTTTCTTATCTTTTCACTAGTTGAATCAGCATCTTCAAGTTCTGAAACTCTGTCCTCACTTTCACTTAAATGGTTTTGCAAGACTGTGATTGAGATTTTAATTTCCTCTCTATCTCTTTGACTCTCCTTCATGTGATCTATTTCTTTCCTGTGTTTCTCATTCAAGGAATCTGTCACTTTTCTAATCTTCTCTATTTTTTTTTATCAATGTCTTCTTTAGAAGCAGTTATAAATTCTTTATAAGCAGTTATAAATTCAGTTATAAAATCTGACGTGGTTTTTTCAGATTGGGTTTCCTCCCTATGTTTCTGTAGTTGATTCTTTACTTCAGATGCTATGAGTTCAGAGAATTCTTTTTTATTTCAGAAAAGAATTCCACTCTGAATTCCTCTATAACTTTCCATTGTTGCTTATTTACTATTGAAGCTATTAATTCATCCATTTGAGCTGAGCTAGTAGAAACGAATTGCACTCTGAGATCCTCTATGACTTTCTGCTCTTGCTTAGTTACTATCAACACTATTAATTCATCCATTTGAGCTGAGATAGTGTCCTCTGCACTTGTTCTAGTTGGGCATTGGGTTTCCTCCATATGTTTTTGCATTTGATTTTTTACTGCAGATTTTATTAATTCAGGGATTTCTTTTTGAATGTCCAATCTGAGTTCCTCTATACCTTTCTGCAGCTGTTTCTTTATTTCAGAAACCATTGATTCATTGATTTCAGCTGTGTGATTCCCAATTTGTTCTGTGTTAGTGTCCTCTGCACTTGTTATGGGTGGGCTTGGGGTCTGAGATTGCATTTTGCTCCTTCTCATTGTCCTTTGTGTAGCACTGTTTCTGACCTTTGTTGTAGATCTATGTTGCAGTTTTAGGCTTAGCACCTACTGAAGTTCAGGTGTAGATCTACAAAGTTTGTATTTATCCAGATGTGCCTGGCTTAGGTCCGGCTACTGTGCTCAGTTTCTTCCTTTTGCCACCCTTTTTGGGTGAACTTGTTGTGCTCCTCTGGCAAGATGTTCTGCTCCTGTACTAGCTGGATGTTTCTTTCCTTTACACTCTCTGCAGGGATTGCACTTGAAGGGTTTCACCCCAGGCCTGTGTGCCAGGCCTGAGCTGAGTCTCTGGAGGGGACAAGGTGGAGTAGGGGGGAAAGGCAGCTCTCCCACACATTCACTGGGCCTGGACAAGCCTGAGTCTGAGGGTTCCCAGAATGGACAGAAATTCCTACTCTCTGGGTGGGGTGTGGGGGGGATACTAGGGAGTGATGGGGTTGTCCCAAGAGGGTGAAAGAGGGTGTCATCCACGCTGTGTCTGGGCTGGTACCCATAGGTCCCACTGGCACATGGTAGCGGGAAGCTCTCCCACACACTCACCGGGCCTGGGCTAGGACTCAGTATTTCATGTTTTTGGTGTTATTCTGAAGAGTGTGGTTTCCCTAGTTTCTCTCTCAGTGTATTTGTTGTTTATGTACAAAAATACTACTTATATTTGGGTGTTGACTTTGTATCCTGCTACATTGCTGAATTTGGTGACTAAATCTACAAGACTATTGCTGAAGTTTTTTGGGTCTTCTCTGTAGAGTAGAGTATCATGTCATCTGCACATCATTTTATTTTCTTCTTTTCCCATTGTTATTGTTTTATTTGTCATTCTTGTCTAATTGCTCTGGCTAATGTCTCCAGAACTATGTTGAGTAGGAATGGAGACAGTGGACATTCTTGTCTTGTTCCTGATTTTAAAATGAAGGCCTTGGGGGCCTGCCCATTAGCTCAGTTATTTAAGTGACTACTTAAACAAAGCAATCAGTATGCTGTAGTTTGATCCCCAGATCCTCAAGCCTTACCATACCTGCCCTGAAGGCATCTAAGCCAGCCAAAAAACAAAACAGAATAAAACAAACAAGCAAACAAACAAAAAAACACTTCTAAAATGAAGGCCTTCAGTTTTAGTCCACTTTGTATGATTTTGACTGTTGATTACCCCCTCCCCTTCAATACCTGTTCATTTTTCATAGATGGTTTATCAGGTTGAGGTATAGACCACCTATTCCTATTCTCTGTAGGGTTTTTATGATGAATAAGTGTTGGAATTTACCAAAAGCATTTTTTTAAATCTATTGAGATGATAATGTATTTTTTTGTTCTTGGTTCTATTGAAGTGTATTACATTTATGAATTTGTATATTTTGAACCATTTGTGCATTCCAGGGTATGAATCTTCCTTAGTAATGATGTGTAATTTTCTTGATGGCATGCTGCATTATGTTCACTAGTATTTTGTTGAGGATTTTTGCAACTATATTCATTAGAGAGATTGGCCTGTAGTTCTCTTTTTTTCTTTTTCTTTTCCTTTTTCATTCTTTTTTTAATCTTTCTCTCATTTTAGAACTAGAGTAATACTTGTCTCAAGGAATGAGGGTGGGAGAATTGCTTCTCTATTTTATTGAAGACTTTGAGAAAAGTTGGCATTGAATCTTCTCTAAATTTCTTGTAGTATTCTGGGAATCCATTGGGACCTGCGCTTTTCTTTGTTGGTATGTTTTTATTACATTTTCAATTTCATTTCCCATTACTGAATTATTCAGGGTTTGTATATCTTCTAGACACAGCTTTGCATTTCATATATGCCTGGGAAACTATCCATTTCCTCTGTATTTTTCATCATGTAAGAGTAAATATTTTGAAATAGGTATTGATGATCTTCTGCATTTCTCTAGGGTCGATAATGATTTTACCTTTTTCACTCCTTATTGCATGAATTTGGGTTTTTTCTTTCCTTGTATGGTTGAGGTTGGCTACAGGTTTATCAATTTTATTTCTTCTTGCAAAGAACCTACTTTTTGATTCATTTATTCTTTGTATTTATCTTTGTTGCATTGCATTAATTTCTGTGCTAATTTTTATATCCTTCTTTGGGCTTTGGGTGGGACTTGCTCTTCTTTTTCTAGGTGCATCATGATATTGTTTATTTGGGCTTGTTTAGTTTTCATAATGTGTGAATTTACTATTATAAACTTTCTTTTTAAGACAGCTTTCATTGTTTCCCACAGGTGTCAGTAAGTTGTAGCTGCATTTTTGTTTGATTTTAAATATTTTTAAAGTTTCTTCTTTAATTTGTTTAGGAGGTTGTTATTTAATTTCCATGTGATTATGGTGTTTTTGTAGTTTATTTTGTCAGTAATTTCCATTTTCATTTCACTGTGGTCAGACATATGCATGGAATAATTTCAATTCCTTTGTATTTACTGAAGAATGCTGTCTGTGCTAGTATATGGTATGTTTTGGAGAATGTTCCATGTGCAACTGAGAAGAATGTGTATTCTATTGTTGCTGTGTGAAACACTGTAAAAGTCTACCAAGTCACTTTCTTCACAAGTTTGGCTTATTTTTGTTATTTCTTTGATGATGTTTTGCCTAGTCGATCTACCTCTGTGTAACAGTAGTATGTTTACATCCCCCATTGCAATTGTATTATTACTCATTTGATTTTTTATGTCTGGTAAAATGTGTAGTTGTATGTTCCTAGATTGGGTGTACATATATTTATAATTGTTATCTCTCAGTTTTCCTTAACAAGTATGTAGTGCCCTTCTTTATCTCTCTGACTTATTTTTGGTTTGAAGCTGATATTGTCAGCAACCAAAATAGCTACTCCTGCTTTTTTCTGATTGCTTATGGCATGGAGAATTGTTTTCCATCCTTTGATGTTTAGTCTATGAATTCTGTTTTGATTTAAATATGTTTCTTGTATCCAGTATATTGTTTGATTTTGTTTTGTAATCCACTCTGCTAGTCTGTTTCATTTGATTGGTGAATTGAGGCCATTTATTTTGATGGTTACAACTGATACATATTGGCTTATCTTTGTCGTGTTATTTTCCTGCTGTAGGTTCAGTCCTTTTTCTATCTTTTTAATTATTTTTTTTGTTTGGTGGCTCTTTTCTATTTTTGTTCAGGCTGTGATCACTTCTGTCTTTTTCTAGGTTTCTGTCAGTATTCTTTGTAGTATTTTTTTCTCATAATTTTATTGAGAAACAAATAGCAATGAGACAGTTTCAAACATTGACAGTTTCCAAATTGGTAGGACAGTTTCAATAATTAACACATTGCATACATTCCTCCTAGTGGTTAATTGGTGTACAAGATGCGGATATGATATTCTATTTACAAACACCATTAGAACAAATTCCTCTATTCATTAAGAGAATGTAACTATATATCTATCCTAACCATTTTGAATACA
>NW_004524811.1:3150422-3153056 GCF_000260255.1 Octodon degus
TTTTTTTTTTTTTCCTTTCTTTCTTTTTTTTTGGTGGAACTGGGGATTGAACTCAGGCCCTTGTGCTTAATCAAGAGGTTCAAATCTTCACATTCATTGGAAGAACATGCATGAAACTGCCCCAGCCATCAAAGGTATCTATATCCAAAATGCCACCAAGTATCTGAAGGATGTCACATTAGAGAAACAGTGTGTGTCATTCCGGAATTACAATGGTGGAGTTGACAGGTGTTCCCAAGCCAAACGGTGGGGCTGGACACAGGGTTGGTGGTGCAAAAAGAGTGCTGAATTTTTGCTGTACATGCTTAAAAATGCAGAGAGTAATGCTGAACTTAATGGTTTAGATGTAGATTCTCTGGTTATTGAGCACATCCAGGTGAACAAAGCACCCAAGATGTGCTACCATACTTATAGAACTCATGGCTGAATTAATCCATCCATGAGCTCCCTCTGCCATATTGAGATGATCCTTACTAAAAAGCAACAAATTGTTCCTAAACCAGAGGAAGTTTCACGGATGAAAAAGATATCCCAGAAGAAACTGAAGAGACAAAAGCTTATGGCACAGGAATAAAGTAAGCATAAAATAAATGCAAATAAAACTAATATTGTCTATTTAAAAAAAGAGAGATTGGGAGTGGTAGTGCACCTGTAATCCCAGATCACTACGAGTCTGATCTATGCAGTGAAACTCTGTACACCCTATAGACCCTCCCCCACAAAAGAAAAAGAGAAAAAGAAAAAAACAACTTGGGGAAGAAAGGGAGGAGGAGGTAGATCCGTATGGCCCAGGAAGGATTTGATGGGGAAATTAGAGTCCACAGAGAAAAGACACCAAAGTGTAGAAAAAAGAAGGGGCAATCTATACTTTCTCCCTTATTCCTGGCTGGCAACATGAGAAGAGATTACTTTACAGAGACACAATGAAAGTGGGTGACTTTCAGGCCTCCAAAGAGACACATCAGTGCAGCAGAGCAGTGGATGCTGTGCACCACAACCGCTGTGAGTGACTCCAGTTGAAGTGACCACTGTGTCTCCTGGAGAGTGTCTGGTCAGATGCCACTTTAGGGAGAGCCTAACTGAACCTGGGACTGAGAACAACTGCAGGTTGGCTTCATTTTAGGGCTCAAAGTGTGAAGCTCCCACTGAGACTGGGTGAGGGAAAAGCATGGGAGATGTCCACAGTTAGGTATCCATGGTCAGGCTGGCAAGAGATACCCAGAGTATTATAAGCTAAATGACTCAGGCCCCAACATTATAACTAGAGGTCTGGTTTAGCCTGGATTACCATAGATTTGAAAGTCTCAGAAACAGCACCACATAATCCTATGGCAAGCCTGCTAGCATTATCAAGCATAAACCTGGGCTCTGACTACCTCCTTTATCTGCCGGCAAGAGCAGTGTCATACCTTGAATTAGACACTGTCACAGAACCATAAACCCCCACAAGATAATAAGAGGCTTGAAATCACAGAGAAAAATTTATTTTTTTCTTTATTTTCAGTTTCTTTGAAAAATTTGTGTTTTGTTTCTTTTCTATGATTGTTTTTATTTCTTTGTGAGGGTGAATACTGTAAATTTTTTGTTTTATTTTGTCCTATGCTTTTCATTCTTTCCTTCCTTCCTGTCTTCTTTACCAGCATCTTGAAGCTAGGTAATCTCTTTTGTCCTTCAACCTTTAATATAATCTCTTTTGCTTCTTTAATTTTCTATTTTCCTTCCCTCTTCTCCTTTGTAAATTTTCTTCCCTGAGAGTAAAATCACTCTATTGAGTGGCTATGGAATGTATATAATTGCCTGATTTTCTTATATAACTATAGGTCTTGTGTAATTAAAATTTACAAATTATTAGTTATCAAAGTTTGTCATTTTCCAATCTGTGTTTGATGCTATTACTATTATTTTATTACTTTAGTCAAGGTGATATAATTACTGTGATCAATTGATCTTCCTTGTATCTCAATATCTAGATTATCTTGGAGACAGAAACAATATCACTGTCCAGTACCAAAGAAACTTGTTGCAAGCCAAACAGGCTGCAACATTTCATTCCTGATAAACAGAAGAGGCAGAATCCTGGAGCAGACTAAAAGCCAAAAGCCAGAGACCAGGTATGGTGGTGCATGCCCATAATCCCAGCACTGTGGAAGCTGAAAACAGGAAGATCACTATGTGTCTGAGCTCTGTAGCAAGATTCTGTACCAAATATATGAATTTTTTAAAAAAAGCCAGGTATGCTGAGAAGACATATCTGAAAAGTTATCAGTTATAAAAGAAGTCTCAATAGTAGTAATAAAGCTACATAAATTTAGGTAATTTACAAACATAAATGCAGAAAACATTTTAAAAATAGAAAATGAAACAGAAAACCAGGATGCAACCCCAAACCCCCAATTCAATCAAGGCAAATCCATGGGGTATCAAGGGAGAAGAAATCAAAACCCACCCAGCTGAATTTTGTGAAGAGGTACAGTGGAAGTAACAAAAAAGAATAAGTCAAACACACACACACACACACACACACACACACACACACACAGAAGTAATTACACAAATAATTAAAGAAAGAATGACTAGAATGAAAGAAATAGTGAATCTATAGTATATATGGATAAAGGAAAAACTACAGAAGCT
>NW_004524811.1:3153156-3161971 GCF_000260255.1 Octodon degus
AGAGAGAGAGAGAGAGAGAGAGTATCTCAGAACTATGATCCTAACTTCCACAAGGAAGAACAAGGGGTCGCAAAGGAAAAACACAATACCAGATAGCAGAAATCTGTGAAAAGTTCCTAGATGGGATGAAGACAGTACATGAGTAAAAAGAGGACATGAAACAAAAGTTTATAGCAAATGTCAATGTGCCCATGGTGAATTTCATGGAAACAGGTTTAAAAAAAATGGATGAACTTACATGGACAGTTCAAAACTTGAATGGCAGATTGTGGTAGTTAATACATTGTGTCAACTTGAGATGTCAGAAGTTTGGCAGGATTGGCTCGGTGTCATTCTGAGTGGAGGGGGCACCACCCTGCAGTGTGGGGAGGAACCACCTTAAGCCGTGATTAATCCCACCCTGAGGTGCAATTGGTCCCTTTCTAGTGTGCCTCAGGCCACCCCAGAGTGACTCAGCACAAAAAGTGTATATGAAGGAGTTGAGGAAAGCTTCTGCCCGCTTCCTTGGAGAAGTCTGGGTCTTCCTAGCACTGCTTTGCCGCTGTGCCACTTCAGAGGATCTTGATCTTTGCAGCCGTGCCACCTTAAGGAGCTCCAATCTTCATGGTGGAGCACTAGTCTTTGCAGTCAACAAAGGAGGAAGAAAGACAGGCTTGATGGAAGCCCCAACTGTTGCTCCTCCTGTGCTTTTCATTGTTTATTGCCACCATGAATGGCTGCCCTTTGCCTTAGAACAAATGGGGTATGGACTGAAACCTCCACAAACTGTGAACTAAAGAAATCTTTCCTTCCTTAATTTTGTGTCAGATATTTTTTTCCCAGCAATGAGTGAAAATTAACTAAGACACAGATTCTACAGGACATGAAATCTTTTGAAAGATGTCACACAAACATATCTGAAATAACAAACAGTATAGAATTTGTATATTTCAGAAATGACCAGTCTGAAGACAGAGTACCTGATTCAGGGATGGAATGGTGAATTATGATGAAATCAAAGAATCCAAAAAGAAAATAATAGAATAAAAGAAGACTAACGCATACCATAAAGAACAACAAAAAGTAAGGATGATTAGTGTAAGAGCAAAGCCAGAAGATAATTAGTGTAAGAACAAAGCTATAAACAACAACAGAAAAAATAAGGATAATTAGTACAAGAACAGATGGCTTCACCAACATGCTTACAGAAATTACTGAAGAAAATTTGCCAACTATAAAAATAAATTTCAAAGTACAAATGATACTTATAGTACACCAAAATAATTATGATGAAAGGAGTTCATCAAGTCATATCCTCATTAAATTCACAGATACACAGACAAAAGAAAAAAAAACTGTAAAGGCAACTAGAGAAACAAACAAACAAACAAAAATCACATATTAAACCAACTAGAATTACAGCACATATCTCAGCAAACGCCTGAGGGATAGAAGAACTTGGAGTGAACTATTTCAAGCCTAAGAGTGAAAAAAATCCTAACCCAGGTTAACTTGCCCAGTAAAAGCTGTCCTTCAAAATAAATGGAAAAATAAGATATTTCTGTGGGAAAAAACTAACTCAGAAGATATATCAATGCTAAACAACCTCTAGAGAAATCATTTAATAATATTCTCAACAGAAAAGTGGAATTGGACATATCTCAAAAAGAGGAAGCTAATAATGTCAGTGGATGAGAAAAGGAAAAGTGAAACAAACCACATGCCAACAGATAAAAATCATTTAATAATATTCTCAACAGAAAAGTGGAATTGGACATATCTCAAAAAGAGGAAGCTAATAATGTCAGTGGATGAGAAAAGGAAAAGTGAAACAAAATCACATGCCAACAGATAAAGAAGACAATAATAGTAACTAATCAATATGTATCAGTACTATCTATCATTGCAAACAGCCTCAACTGTCCAATAAAAAAACATCATTTAACAATCTTCCAAATCAAAAAATTCAATCTAGGTGTGAGACCTTTCACCACACCCACTGGATACCTCCAGCTTGAGCCTAGGCAAGGCATGTGAGTGGGAAATTCCATTGTGCCCACCTGATTCCTTTAGGCTCAGCCCAGGCTGGACATATGTGGGATCATCCACACAGTCATGGAGACCTTCTCCATCAGACAGACTTGGTGAGAAAATCTGCCACTGAAGTCCCTGCAGAGAAGCTAGGGGTCAGAACCACCCAACTAATCCAGGAGTTGAATATCGTGCCAGAGGGACACAGTTGGTTCACTTCCATTGGTTGCAGCAGGAAGAAGCTGACCACAGCAGCCAGACTCAAGCCAGGCATATCTGGATGAGTTCAAACTTGTTAGATAAAGACTTGTTAAACAGAGACATTTTGCTAGACCCAGATCTATGAAAGCATCCGCTCTCTTTCTCTCTTCATTGAAAGAGGAGTCAACATGTGACTGGGGTGAACTATTTTTCTGGAAGACCCAGTTATATCAAGGGGAGGTGATCATACAGAACTTGGGGGAATTAACTTAAATAAAAATTCACAATTGAAGAGCTGCTTAGGTACACAGACATAATGTTTGCTCTTACAGTCTAAAATATAAACCCAATAATTAAAAAAGTTTGTCAATTGCAAAATATCACTACTGGTTATTAGTGATCCTAATTTTAGTTCTGTACATACAAAACTATAACTGCCTTACCAGATAATCTCTCTTGGGTAAGAATTTTGGAAGGTGATAAGGTTATAGCTGCACTAAATCACTACATGAAAGGTCAGAGGACAGTGTTATATAAAATGACAAAGAGAAGGGGAAAAATCCATTTTCAGGCCCTGAGCCTACCCAGAGTAAATGCAGGAGAAAGTAGCATAGAACAAAATTGAGAATCATGCAGCTGAAATCTCTGAATTAATAGCGTCTGAAGCAAGAATCAGCTGCAGAAAGGCATAGAGGAAATGAGATCAGAAATAATCTCTGAAGTAAAAAAGAAATGATAACTCTAATGAAAGAATTATTAAGGGCTTCTAGAGAAGATATTGATAACAAATAGAGAACAGAAAAATGATGGAATCTTTTTTTTATGATGGAATCTTGAATGAGCAATAGAGGAAAGAAACAGTGTGTGAAGCAGATTCAAAGAGATATAAAGGAAATCAAAACCTAAATCACAAGTTGGAAAGACTATTTGAATGAAAGTGAAGATAGAGTTTCAGATCTTGAAGACAACATTGAAGCTACAGAAAATGTAAGAAAAGATCTGTTAAAAACAACTAGGATGAAGGAAAAAAAATGATTCAAAATCTGCAAGATGATGCAAAGATGAACAACATGAGATTAATGGGTATCAATGAGAGTCCATACAAATGATATAAAAAGAATATGGGCAGAAGTAATAGCAGAAAACTTCTAAATATGAGGAAACAATCTGACATTCAGGTAAGCAAAGCGTTTAGAACTCCAAATAACATCAACCAAATTAAAACCACACCCAGGATTATAATAGTCAAGATCCCAGAAATCCAGCACAGGAACAATATACTAAAAGGCACTAGAGAAAAGAAATAGACAACACATAAAGGAAAACCCATCAGGATAATGGCAGATTTCTCCTCACAAACCATCAAGGTAAGAAGAGAATGGAGCAAAGTACTTCAAGTCTTTCATATGAGAACCTGTACTGTAATGTCATGTACCTTGGTAGTGTCCCAAATTTTCTGATCAAGGAGATTATGGGGCCAAAGAGGAAAGTGATCAATGACATAGAGTGTGCTTAAGGAGAGTCACATGGAGAGAAGACATTCTCTCAGGCTTTCACAGAGAGCACATTGGCCAAACAATGGCCGTGACTCATCCACATGGCTGCACTGACAAAGGTTCTACAATCTGAGGTACAGGATCTCAGGATAAATCCTGAGGGCATTTCACTGACATTATCACACCAAAAAGCTACAACTCTTATTGCACAGGTCCTGCTTTACCTTGGTCTTAACCATCCAGTAGAAAAGTATGAAGACGAAATATAGGAAATAAAGCCATGCTATTATGTTGAACTGTGGGGGACTCAGGTCAATAATTTCTGACATTGCCAGTTAAACAGAAGATCCAATGCTATTATGGGATACTGGACTCTTTTAGAATATTTTGCTGAGTTTACACACCTATAATATTCAATAACAGAACTTAGAACAAATGGGGTATACCGATGAATGTCCATTTTGTATCTGTGTATTCAAAGTGGTTAGGATAGATATATAGTTGCATTCTCTTAATGAGTAGAATGATTTGTTCTAATGGTGTTTGTAAATAGGATCTCAAGTCCACATCTTGTACAGCAATTAACCACAAAGAAGAATATATGCAGTGTGTTATTTGTTGAAACTGTGCTTCCGTTTTGATTTGAAACTGTCTCATTGTATCTGTTTATCAATAAAATTTCGAAAAAAAAATCAAATTCCAACCCAAATTATAACCTGCAGAATTTTCTTTCAAGTTCAGTGAAGAATTAAAATACTTCCATAACAAAGAACAACTGAAGAATTTCATGATGAGAAAGCCAACCCTACACAGACTACTGAAAGATTCTAGAAAGGGACCAAAATGAGCACAGCTCCTCAAATGAGAATGGAAAGAACACAGCAAATATGGTAAACAATCAAACACAGGAAAAAAAATTGGTAAACAAACAGTCGGTAAATAACATGTCAATTGTAAGTCAGTACATCTCAATTATAACCATCAATGTAAATTGACACAATTCATCAATTAAAAGAAATAGACTGGAACAGTGCATTAGGAAGCAAAAACTAACAATATGCTGTATGCAAGAAACACACTTAATACATAAAAAATTCATAGCCTGAAAGTCAAAGGATGGCAAACAATACTACACACCTCAGCACCTCAGCAAAAAGCAGGGGTAGCAAGCCTGTTATCAGTCTCAACTTCAGACCAAGAATGATCAAATGAAATAAAGAAGGCTACTACATACTGGTTAGGGAAAAATTCAAGAGGAAGAGGTAACAGTCATAAATATGTATGCACCCAACATAGGAGCACCTAGCTATATAAGATAAATCTTAATGGACATGAAAAATCTAATATTCAATATCACAATCTTAACAGAAGATGATAATACCCATTTATTAAAAAAATGTCCAGGAGACAAAAAATTAGCAAAGAAGTACCAGAACTTAGAAGAAATGGACTTACTGGACATATACAGTGTTCCACCTAACCACAGCTAAATACACATTTCTTTTCAGCTTCACATGGGTCATTCTCTAAACTAGACCAATACTAGTCCATAGATCATGCTTAAGTATACACAAGAAAACAGAAATTATCCCATGCATATTATCTGACCACAGTGCAATGAAACTGGAAAGAAATAACAAAAGAAACCAGAAAAAACCCATAAATACATGGAAATTAAACAACACTCTCCTCAGTAACCAATGGGTTACAGATGAAATTAAACAAGTAATCGAACAATATCTACAATTCAGTGAAAATTGAATCACAACTTATCAGAATTTATGGGACTCAATGAGAGCAGTTCTTAGAGATGTAGACCAAACCCAGGCCCAGGAAAGGTGTGGGAGAGCTTCCACACTCCCTGTGCCTGCTGAGGCCTTCTGGATGCAGCCCAAGCCTGGTGTGTGAATGAGACCTTCAGCAGTGCTCTTGGGACCCCTATGAAACCCTTCAAAACCAGCCCAAGCTCAGCATGTGACTGAGAACTTCCATGTTCCCCTTTCCCTGCTGGATCCCTGCAGACCCAACCCAGGCCCACTTGTGAGTAAGTACTTTTGTCCTGCTCTCTTAACATAAATATTGCCTTTGGCACAACTAAATCAAAACTCTTTTGAGTGCTAAAAAAAAATGAAGAAAGAAAAAAGAAGGAAAATTTCCTATTGGATGGAAGCTTGTGTACCCTTAAAATATTTACCATTTTGATAGGGGGTATACTGAGCAACCACATTCCCCTCAAATATCTCAACTCATGTTTCTTGTTTCATTGTTACTATAAATGCCACAATAAATAAATGACACATTTCCTATAAATACCAATATTGTAAATTCACAGCATATCCTGTGGCAACACTTTCTGTCTTTCTGTCAACAGTTAGTTGCTATCCACTTTATAAGTGTGAAAACCACCTGCCTATGGACTGGTAATGTGACTAGCAAAATACACATATGGGAAAGGACTTCTGATACAACTGATTAGAATATCTAAACAGAAGGAGAGGCAGAAAAGGGCAAGAATTAAGTTGAAAAATATTAAAAAGCAAAAAATATATTAAGTCAGTCATTCCTTACTGATAATGAAAATAAAGTTCTTACTGATGTCCTGAGACTTTGTGGGTAGAGTAAGGGATTCCATCAGAAAGAACAACAAAAAAATAAAACCTACATGTTTTAACTTGTGCATTTTTAAAAATGAAATAACAGTCACACATGAAAGCACTATGGCTGAGGAATCAGATTTTTATGTCCCATGAACACCATTAATTAATGAGTAACCTGTGCAATCTGCCTTTGAAATACTGTATATTTGATTTCTATTGATGACATCACAGAATTTCCTGCTAATTATTAAGTAGAAAAAAGTCTCTTTATTTCATAGGAAAAAATATACTGAGATATTAAAATGTCCACTGGGTAAGTGTTCACAGTACCTATGCAAACAGACAAACAAAAAAAAATCTTTATTTTTTTCCATAATTTTATTGAGAAACACATAGCAGTGAGACAGTTTCAAACCAAATTGGTAGGGCAGTTTCAATAATTAACATATTGCATGCATTCTTACTAGGGGTTAATTGCTGTACAAGATGCGGACTTGATATTCTATATACAAACACTATTAGAACAAATCCCTCTATTCATTAAAAGAATGTAACTATATATCTATACTAAACATTTTGAATACACAGATACAAAATGGATATTCATCTGTATCTCTTTTTTTGATAAATTCTGTTATTCAAATATTATAGGTGTGTTAACTCAGCAAAATATCCTGAAAGAGTCCAGTAGCCCATAATAGTATTGGATCTTCTGCTTGACTGGCAATGTCAGAAATTGATGACCTGAGTCCCCTACAGCTCAACAAAACAGCACGGCTTTACTTCTTATATTTCATTTTTATACTTTTCTGCTGAATGGTTAAGACCAAGGTAAAGTAGGACCTATGCAACAAGAGTTGTAGCTTTTGGGTCTGATAAGGTCAGTGAAATCCCTTCAGGATTTATCCTGAGATCCTGTACCTCAGATTATAGAACCTTTGTCAGTGTCAGCCATGTGGATGGGTCAAGGCCATTGCTTGGCCAAGGAGTTCTCTGTGAAAGCCTGAGAGAATATTTTCTGTCCATGTGACTCTCCTTCAGCACACTCAACATCATCGATCACTTTCCTCTTTGGCCCCATAATCTCCTTGATCAGAAAATTTGGGACACTGCTGAGTTACATGACGTTACAGTACAAGTTCTCATATGTCCTGAGTCTTAATTGACCTTGGAAGGCTAGGGCCAAAATGCTGGCTTTCCTTGCAGCCCTCATTTTTCTCTAATATCGGTCTGCAAACTTAGGTTGTTAACCATCTAGAAGACAAGCTTATTGTTATTACCATACAACCTAGGCTATTAAGTTTAACCCATTTTTCTGAACATCAAACATCTTAGGCATAACATGGAACAGGTATTTTTCATCAAGTATTGATATGTTGAACTTTAAGTCCCTACAGAATATGATGAAAAAACATTTAAAAATTAGAATATATTTTAAAAATATTCACAAAGAACTATATAATTCTTTTTTTTTTTTTTGCTCCTTGAATGCCTTCAGGGCACTTTGGCATGGCTGGAGTGTTGTGGGGATCGAACTACAGCAAACCGAGGCTGCCAGCATTGTGGAAGCAGCCACTTAAAGAACTGAGCTAGGGCTGGGCCCCAAGAACTATATAATTCTTATGTTTGCACATAAGTCCAAAAAACTAACCATATACAACCTTGAAGTAGGACAGTCCCTCAACATTCCTCTTCCTGTCTATTGACTTCATTCACCACCCACTTCTTTTTTTTTTAGGTACAAACCTCTTTTTTTTTAAGTCAACAGAAAATGGAAAATATGGAAATATACTTTTTAAAGTTTCTAATACTAGGAGAAGATATCATACAATGTCTTTTTAAATAAATTGTAAGTCAAAGATACAGTATGGGCAAAATTTAGATTAAGAGCAAATTTAGATTTAGAGCAAAATTTAAGATTAAGCAAATTAAGAAAATTAAATGATTCAAAACAATTGAACTAAGAAAAAGTTTTCATGATAGCAAAGAAGTACTAAGAGTAAAACATAAGATAAATACTGGAATGGCAAATAAACGACCAGCACTTCTAACAGTCTGAGGATAGGATATCGCACAAAGTTCTAATGTGTTGTGGACACGCATAATGTTACTGGTTGCTAGGCATCACTTGTGGCAGTGAGCTACAGCTATTTCTTTGAAATCCACCCTGTAGACTCAAGCCTTTCCTAAATTGTTTATTCAGGGGTCCCATCATTTTTATATTCTCCTCTATTTTTTGTCAGTGTATTCTTTAGAAGCACTTAGTACTTCTTTGATTATAGTTGCCAGTACATTTTTTAGTTCCAAAACTATTTCTTGTATACCTTTCTGCAGTTGATTCTTTACTGTCAACACTATTATTTCCGAGATATCTGGTGTGTGATTTCCAGTTTCCTCAGTGCTAGTGTCTTCTGCATTTGTACTGGGTGGACTTGGTGCCTGAGACTGCATTTTGTTCCTTCTCTTTGTCATTTTGTATACCTGTCTTCTGACCTTTGGTGTAGAGCTTAG
>NW_004524811.1:3162071-3175393 GCF_000260255.1 Octodon degus
TGCATTTTGTTCCTTCTCTTTGTCATTTTGTATACCTGTCTTCTGACCTTTGGTGTAGAGCTTAGATAGAGTTATTACCTTAGCACCAGGTCCAGATCTATGAAGTTCGGATTCCTCCAGGTGGGTGTTGTTTGGATCTGGCTGCTGTGCTCCACTTCTTTCTGCTGCAGGTGTTAGAGTGGAAACCTTTTTGTCTCTCTGGCAAGGTGTTCTGCTCCTGAATCAGCTGGGTGGTCTTTCCTCTAACCTCTTTGCAGGGAGTTCTGCTGAAGGGTTCCATGCTGGGCCAGGCCTGCACTCTGGGTCTGTTCAGGATCCCGCGGCCCGGGTCGTCTCACTCAATCGCCGGGCCTGCACTCTGGGTCATCTCACTCACTCGCCAGGCCTGCGCTGTGGGTCTGTTCAGGATCCCGCGGCCTGGGTCCTCTCACTCACTCACCAGGCCTGCGCTCTGGGTCTGTTCAGGATCCCGAGGCCTGGGTCCTCTCACTCCCACCCACTTCTTTTTGAACAATCATCTATGCTAGAGACAGCAGAGCAGCAAGTGACATGTCATGACAAGCAGCCCATATTCACAAGACCAGAATGACAGGCACTCCAAACATGAAACTACTATTACAGATAACCATCTTCAGTGCAGTTGCTTAGTTCATAGGTATCAGTATATATAGTTAGAGTGAGAATCTTTCCAATTAAGTGCTAGATTCAAAAATCTTCTGGAGATTTTCAGGATCATTGCCTTGCTCATCTTCTACATATAACTGTATAGCTTTTCACTGTCATGTTTCCTAGCTCTTCTCCTTTCCCTCTCTTAGTTAGTCCTCAAGTTCCTGCTTTCCTTTTACTTGAATTATACCTTTCTATTTGTATTTCTTCTTTTGAGTTCTTATACTAGGGAAACTATATGATATTTACACATGTGTTACTACAACAATTAAAGAAAAAGAACTAGAAAACAATACACCAACAGCAAATACACCTAAAAAGTTATTAATCTTCAGTATTATTCAAGAGAACTTAAAAATTAATGAAATTCATATATCTGATAGGATTAGAACAAAGAAAATAATAAAAAAATCTGAACCTGAATTTTTATCAAATTGAGTGCTCATGTAATGAAAAATTTTGGAAAATAAATCTATCATAAGGATTCATAGTCCTTAAAATAGTCACATCATGTGATGATAAGTTTTTGCTTAGGAATATTTACACTGCATGATGATGGTATGGGCTTGACATATATATTTGTTATGTTCTACACTTGATTTGTTAAATGGTATTATCATAAATGAATATTAAATTTTATCAAATATTTTTGTCTTTATTGAGACAATTATCAGTATTTTTTCTTTTATTTTGTTATGTGGCTATATTCTACCTCTCAGTTTATTGATGTTGAGCCATTCTTTCATTCCAAGGACAAATCCCACTTACTCAGAGTGAATAATCCTTTCAGTGTGCTGCCTAATTCAACTTGCTGAGGATTTTTGCATCACTGGTCAATGAACATCTTGGACCATATCTTTCTTTCCTTGCAATACCCTTGTCTGGCTTTGATATCAGGGTAGTGTTGGTCTTATGAAATGGATTTTGAAGAAGTCTCTCAACTTTTGAGGAGTTTGAGAATGATGGGTAATAATTTTTGAAATGTTTGATAAAAGCACTGAAGCCAGCCTATATAATGTGTCTCCTCCTACATGGATAGAATATTTGTACATTTATGGTAGGATCACTTAAACCAGGTAGGACTTCCAACTCTGCTTTTGGTAGCAATCAGCCCTGCTTCATGGGTACACTATGCTATTTGCTGCTATCTGATCATCATTGCTAGAAGAGAAACAGAGACACTATGCAGGTCTGCATTCTGGTTGCTATAAGCCCTATCTCCTTTGTTAGTTTCTAACAGATTCCAGACAGATTAGTCATGTCTTTACCCTCATGATTCTGCACAAGGCTGTGTAGAAATGTGCCTCTTAAGAAAAGCCCCAGGATTCTGGATGAGCTAGATATTCACCTCCAGTTCTCTTTCTCATTTTCATAACTATGGACCAAAGAAAATCCTACCCAAGCCACTGCATCATCCAGTAAAAGGAACATTGCAGTCAAAGTTGCTTACTAGCTAATCACTAGTAAATTGAAGAGTTAAAATTGTGCAATGAACTCATAACTCAAAATTCAGATACACCTAGAAGACATCTATGAAAACTAGTTATTTCAAGGGGTTGTCAATACTAGAAATAAACCTATATATTATAATCAATTTATAAACACCAAGATGTGGAAACAAGATACAGCCTCAGAACTCCAGCTCATCAAAAGCAAATCCAGGGAAGCAATGAGGTAGAGCAAATCCAAAAGTTACTTGCCTAAACTCTTTGAAATGCTAACAGCAGAGGTAACAAAGCAATGAATGAAACTCTAGAAAAGAACAAATAAGAAATAATTGCTCAGATAATAAAGAGATGATGGCATAATGAAGGGAATGATTAGTGAATGTAGTATACATACAGGTTTTTAAAAAGACAAACTTAGGAAAGTGAAAGAAACCACAAATTTCCAGCATAAAAAACATCAATTTCATAAAACACATATGCAAGAGATTAAAAATTCTATTGAATATATGTTCAGCAGATTAAACAAATATGAGGACAGAACATTAGATCTAGAAGATAGGTTTTTAATTAGTGATCATGAAAAGAAAGATCTTTTAAAAAAAGCAAGGGAACATAAAAAGTCGATACAACATCTGCTAGATGGGCAAAAGAAAAAAACCCATAAAATTGATTTCAATCAATGGAAAAAAATCAGGAAATAGTATCAAGGACATAAAAGGCTATTCAGAGAAATAATGGCAGAAAATTTCCAAAATATGGAAAATGAACCTGACATGCAGATAAGTGGTACATAGAACTCTAATTAGTCAAAATAAACAAAAACGGCACCAAAGTAGATAATATTCAAGTTTCAGAAATTCAACACAAGAACAGAATATTAAAAACTGTTACAGAAAAGAAACAAATCACTTGTAAAGGAAAACCCATCAAAATTATAGCAGAATTATCAACATAAGTACTTAAGAAAAACTTGGACTGAAGTTTCTCAACCCTTAAAAGAAAACAACCCAGATTAATGTACCCCATAAAACTCTTTTTCAAAATTGGTGGAGAAATAAGACAGCTCTGAGAGGAATAATATTTAAAGAAATTGATAAGATCAAACCAGCACTCCAGAATGTTCTGAAGGGTATTTCAGAAAAAGCTAATGAAGACTATAATTCTGTGAACCCCAACTGAGTGAATTCCCCAGGCAAAGCAAGTAATTAAAAAGAGGAGAAAGAAAGCAAGTCAATAACAGGAAATTAATATGACAATAATAATAATAATGTTGAAGGATAAGTCAATACATACGAGTCATAACCATCAATATAAATGGTATAAATTCACCACACAAAAGCAACATTGGCAGAATGGATTAAGAAATGAATCAAAAATTATGCTGCATATAAAGAATACATTCAACTCATAAAAGAAATTCATAGGTAAAAAGTCAAAGAATGGAAAACAATACTGTATGTAGAAAAAAACCAGGGGTTATGATCTTGAGAATATCAAGCCAAGACTGATCAAAAGAGAATAAGATTTTCACTACATACTTGTTAAGGGAACAATCCAAGAGGAAGAGATAACAATCATAAATATATGCATCAAATAGGAGCAGATTCAACATATAAATATATTAGTGGACTTTAAAAAAATCAAATAAGCCAGTCTTACATGCCCATATGTAGTAATCTGAGCAACACAACTGAAGATAACAATATAAAGTATAACAACCATTTTTAATTTTCTGTTCTTGTTTTGAAATTCTGTACCATTTCTATTGGTCTGTGGTGCTTTGTTTTTGACTTTATTCTTGTTATTTGGTTTTTGTTGTTTTCAGTTTGAAAAAGAAAGAAAGGAAGAAAAGAAAGAGAAAAAAAAGAAATAGATCAAATAAGTACCTGTAATGGGGAACCTCAGTATCCCACTCTTAACACACATATCAAATAGACAAAAAATGCACAATGAAAGAAAGCAGAACTTAACCAAATTTTTGAAAAAATAGAGTTACTAGATGTCAACACAGTGTTCTACCCCACAACATCTGGATAGACATTTTTCTCAGCCACATATAAAACTGTCCCAAAAATAGACCTCATAGTAGTTCATATAGCAGGTTTAAGTAAATTAAAAGATATTGAAATTATCTCATGCATATTACTTAACCATAATGCAATGAGACTGGAAATCAATGGAAAAAGAAACCACAAAAACAGCATAAACATCTTTCTGAACAACTGATCAAGGGGTCACTGATGAAATTAAATAACATATTAGACAGTTTCTAAAATTAAATGACAATGTCAATACAGTATACTATACTTTCTGGAACAAAATAAAAGCAGTTCTACAAGGAAATTGATAGCAATGAATTCCAATATCAGTAAAACAGAAAAAGCTTAAATAAAGAACATGATATTCAATCTTAATCTACTAATCAGTCAATAAATTTAAAGATATAGTGAAAAACCTACCAACAAAGAAAAGTCTGTGTCCTGATAGATTCACTGGTGAATTCAATAAGATATTTAGAGACCTAGTGCCACTACTCTTCAAATTCTTTAATGAAATTGAAAGCAAATGAATACCCTCAAATATATTCCTGGAAGCGAGTATTGTCCTTATATCAAAGCCAGAAAAGGATCCTACAGAAAAGCAGCACACAGGCTAACATCTTTATTGAGCATAGATGCAAAAATCTTCAATAAGATACTGCAAATAGAATGAAATAAATCATCAAGAATAACATGCACCAAGACCAACTAGGGTCCATTCCAAGGATGTCGGGGTGGTTCAACATACTCAAATCAATAAATGCCAGGGAAACACAACCAGGAACAAAAAATCACATAATTATCTCAATAGATTTAGGAAACTCGAGATCCAGTCCTATCCAAGGCCCGGTGATTCTGTGAGAGAGCTTCCGGCTACCCTGCGCCATCGGGATCTACTGGTCCCAGCCTAGGCACAGCGTGGGTGAGACCCACTTCCACACCCTTGGGACACCCTCCACCATTCTGAGCATCTCCCCCACCCTGCCAGCCGAGTAGGAATTTCTGCGGCATTCTAGAAACCCTAGATCCAGTCCTAGCCCAGGCTGGGTAAGTGTGGGAAAGCTTCCCACTACAGTGCACCAGTGGGGCCTATCGGTCCCAGCCCAGGCATAGCATGGGTAACACCCTCTTTCACCCCCTTGGGACTCCCCTGACCACTCCATAGCACACCCCACCGTGGCCGCTGAGGAGGAGTTTCTCTCCTGTACCGGAAAACCCCAGATTCAGTCCTAGACCAGGCCCAGTGAGTGTGTGGGAGAGCTGCCTCTCCCCTCTACTCCAACTTGTCCACTCCACACTCAGCTCAGGCCGGGGGATACAGGCTTGGGGTGAAAACCTGCAGCTGTAATCCCTACAGAGAGTGTAGGGGACAAAATCACCCAGGTAGTCCAGGAGCAGAACATCTTGCCAGAGGGGCACAATAGATTCACCCCCAAGGGCAGCAGCAGGAAGGAGCTGAGCACAGCAGCCAGACCCAAGCCAGGCAAAAATGGATAAATCCAAACTTTGTAGATCTGCACCTGAGCTTCAGTAGGTGCTAAAGTTATAACAGCACCGAAGGTCAGACAAAGGTCAGAAGACAGTGCTACACAAAATGACAACCAGAAGGAGCAAAATGCAATCTCAGAACCCAAGCCCACCCATAACAAGTGCAGAGGACACTAACACAGAACAAAGTAGGAATCACACAGCTGAAATCAATGAATCAACATCTTCTCAAATAAAGAAACAGCTGCAGAAAGGTATAGAGGAACTCAGATTGGAAATGAAAAAACATTTTATTGACTCCTTCCTTCTCATTGATGCCTATTAGTCTCACATTGTTCATCTTTGCATCGTCTTGCAGGTATTGAATTATTTTTTCCTGCATCCTAGTTGTTTTAAAGAGATCTTTTCTTACTTTTTCACTAGCTGCAATGGTGTCTTTCAGGTCAGAAAGTCTATCTTCACTTTCACGCAAACGGTTTTGCCAGCTTGTGATTGAGGTTTTAATTTCCTGTATATCACTTTGAACCTGTTTCATAGATTCTATTTCTTTCCTAAATTGTTTATTCAGGGGTTCCATCATTTTTATATTCTCCTCTATTTTTTTATCAGTGCATTCTTTCTGCAGTTGATTCTTTACTGTCAACATTATTATATCCGAGATATCTGGTATGTGATTTCCAGTTTCCTCAGTGCTAGTGTCTTCTGCCTGAGACTGCATTTTGTTCCTTCTCTTTGTCATTTTGTATACCACTGTCTTCTGACCTTTGGTGTAGAGCTTAGATAGAGTTATTACCTTAGCACCAGGTCCGGATCTATGAAGTTCAGATTCTTCCAGGTGGGTGTTGCTTGGATCTGGCTGCTGTGCTCCACTTCTTTCTGCTGCAGCCGTTAGAGTTGAACCCTTTGTGTCTCTCTAGCAAGATGTTCTGTTCCTGAATCAGCTGGGTGGTTCTGGCCTCTAGCCTCCTTTCAGGGAGTTCTGAAGTGTTCCCTGCTGGGCCTGTGCTCTGGGTCTATTCAGGATCCGGAGGACCCCAGGTAGTCTCACTCACTGGCTGGGCCTGCGCTCTGGATCTGTTCAGGATCCCGTGGCCTGGGTGGTCTCACTCTCCGGGCCTGCACTCTGGGTCTATTCAGGATCCTGCAGCCGTTGGTCATCTAACTCACTCACTGGGCCTGCGCTCTGGGCCTATTCAGGATCCTGCAGGCCCTCAGTCCTCTCACTCACTGGTGGGTCTGCGCTCTGGGTCTGTTCAGGATCCCTCAGGCCCTCGGTCATGTCACTTACTCGTGGGTCCTGTGCTCTGGGTCTATTCAGGATCCCACCAGGCCCTGGGTCGTCTCACCTGCAATGATGTCTTAAAGGATAGAATGTCTATTTTCATTTTCACTCAAACGGTTTTGCCAGCTTGTAATTGAGGTTTTAATTTCCTGTATATCCCTTTGAACCTGTTTCATATATTCTACATCTTTACTATATTGCTTATTCAGGGGTTCCATCATTTTTATATTCTGCTCTATTTTTTTATCAGTGTATTGTTTTAAGTACTTAGTACTTCTTTGATTATAGTTATCACTACATTTTTTATTTCAAAAATTATTTCTGATCTGATTTCTTCTATACCTTTGTACAGTTGTTTCTTTATTTCCAACTTTATTTTTTCAGAGATATCAGGCATGTGATTTCCAGTTTCCTCTATGCTAGTATCTTCTTTAATTGTACTGGGTGCACTCAGGGCCTGAAACTACATTTTGTTCCTTCTCCTTGTCATTTTGTACCACTTTCTTCTGACCTTTGGTGTAGAGCTTAGGTAGAGTTATTATCTTAGCACCAGGTCTGGATCTACAAAATTCAGATTCCTGCAGGTGGGTGTTGCTTGGATCTGGCTGGGGTCTGGCTACTGTGCACCACTTCTTCCTGCTGCAGCCCTTTGATTTGAACCATTTGTGTCACTCTGGCAAGATGTTCTGCTCCTGAATCAGCTGGAAGGTTCTTGCCTCTAGCCTCTTTGCAGGGAGTGCTGCAGAAGGGTTCTACAATGGGCCTGCCCTCTTGTTCGAATGAGGGTCTAGTGGGCCCCAGTCCATCTCATTCTCATACTAGGCCTGGGCTCTGGGTCTATTCAGGATCTGGCAGGCCCGGGTCATCTCACTCACAAGCCGGGCCTAGGCTGTGGGTCTGTTTAGGAACCCTGAAGTGCTTTGTTACAGAATAATAATATCATTAAGCTTGTCTTCTGGATGGTTAACAATTAAAGTTTTCAGACCAAAAATTAGAGAAGTAGAAGGGCTACAAGGATAGCCAATATTTTGTGCCTAGCCCTCCAAGGTCAGTGAGGACTCAGGACATGAAAGAACCTGTTCTCTGACATCCTGTAACTCTGATGTTCTAAATTTTCTGATTAAGGAGATTATGATGACACAGATGAAAGTGATCAATGATGTAGAGTGTGTCTAAATAGAGTTACCTAGAGAGAAAGCATTCTCTCAGGCTTTCACAGAGAGCAAATTTATGAAGCAATTGCCATGACTCACCCAGATGGCTGACATTGACAAAAGATCGACAAGGTACTGTACATGGTTTCAGGGTAAATACTGAGGGGTTTACTGACAGATATAAAAGTTACAATTTTAGTTATATAGGTCTTGTTTTTCTTGGCCTCAAGCATACAGCAGAAAAGTATAACCTCAAGGTATAAATACTAATGCCATATTAATATGCTGAACTGTAAAAGGCTCAAGTCAACAACTTCTGATAATTGTCAGTTCTGTTGATAACCCAAACTATTGTGGACTAGCAGAGTATATTAGATTATTTTGCTGAATCCATTACCTACAATATTTGAACTGGTGTAAAGTATGAAATGTTCCTTTAAAGACTTCTCTAAATACAGCTTCTCTAACAGCAATGGAACACCCATCTCTGACAAAACAAAACAAAAAAAGGAACTATAAAGGAAAGACCATTTTGTAGTGAAAAAAAAGATATAGGTATGTACAAAATAGCATACATATACAACTACTTTCTCTTAGTTCAAAGAGAAGAATGATTTGTACTATTAGTATTTAGACAAGATATGTCTGCATCTTATGCTCTGAATAAATACTAAGAAGAGAACAATATGTAATATATTAATTATTGTAACTGTCCTACTAACCTCTTTTGAAAATGTCTCATTGTTCGATGATGTAGAGTGTGCATAAGAAGAGTCACATGGAGAGAAAACATTCTTTCAGGCTTTCACAGAAAGCACATTGGCCAAGCAATGGCCATGTCTCATCCACATGGCTGACAAAGTTCTACAATCTGAGTCACAGGATCTCAGGATAAATCCTGAGGGGATTTCACTGACCTTATCAGACCCAAAAGCTACAACTCTTGTTGCATAGGTCCTGCTTTACCTTGGTCTTAACCATCCAGCAGAAATATAAGAAGTAAAGCCATGCTGTTATGTTGAGCTGTAGGGGACACAGGTCAACAATTTCTGACATTGCCAGTCAAACAGAAGACCCAATGCTATTATGGGCTACTGGACTTTTTTAGAATACTTTGCTGAGTTTACATACCTATAATATTCAAATAACAGAACTTAACCAAAAAAGGGTATACAGATGAATGTCCATTTTGTATCTGTGTATTCAAAGTGGTTAGGATTGATATATAGTTACATTCTCTTAATGAATAGAGTGATTTGTTCTAATGGTGTTTGTAAATAGGATATCATGTCCGCATCTTGTACAGTAATTAACCACTAGGAAGAATGTATGCAAAGTGTTAATTATTGAAATTGTCCCACCAATTTGGTTTGAAACTGTCTCATTGCTATTTGTTTATCAATAAAATTATCGAAAAAAAAAAAAGAAAAGAAAACGTCTCATTGCTATTTTTTCTTGTTGAAATTAAACTTTTTAAAAAAAATCTCAAAATTCCATTTAATCCAAAAAGATATCCACGGACTACACATTAAAGGATAGCCAACAACATCTCATGCAACAGTAGCTAAAATACAAGCAAGAGTGGCAATTTCATTTTTTAAAAAAATTTTTAAAGTTTTATTTTTTTGTGGAACCGAGGATTGAACTCAGGCCCTCGCGCTTGCCAGGTAAGTGCTTATTCCACGGAGCCATCCCCCCTGGCCCCAAGAGTGGCAATTTTAATATCAGACATGGTAAACTTTAAGTTAAAACTGATTAAAAGAGACGAAGTGAAAAGACATCCCACAAATTGGGAAAAAAATCTTAACCAACAATCACTCAGATAAAGGTCTTTTTTTCTAGAATATATAAAGAACTAAAAAAAAATTAGGTGACCATAATTTAAAGACCCAGTACAACAATAGGCATCTCAGATGAATACTTGCTTCTCAGAGGAAGAAATATGAATGGCAAATAGATATATGAAAAAATGTTCCACAATACTGGCCACTTGAGAAATACAAATTAAAACCACACTGAGAACACATCTCACCCCCAAAGGAATGTATATCATAAAGAAATGAACTAATAACAAATGCTGGCAAGGTTGTGGGCAAAAAGAAACCCTTCTCCACTGTTGGTGGGAATATAGACTGGTACAACCACTATGGAAATGAGTATGAAGACTCCTCAAAACAGTAGGACAAGAAATCCCATTCAGTCAAGCTATTCCCCTTTTGGGTATTTTCCCAAAAGAACTAAAAACATCATACAATAGTGATATATGCACACCCATGTTTATAGCAGGACAATTTGTCATAGCCAAATCTTGGAAACAAACAAAATGCCTATCACCTGAGGAATGGATGAAAGAATGACAAACTTGAGGACTTTATAAGTGGATGCTACTAGAGGTTATATTCATAAGTGAAATAAATCTGATGTACATCTGTAAATATCATAATTTCTAACTAGTTTAAGAACCTCAAAGAATAAATAAAACCTGAAAGGTATAATAGATATAGTAAAATGGAAAGAAACTGAATTTAAGGATTAAACAACAAAGATTAGCTAAAGGAAAAAAGGAAGAGGGGGGAAATCATGGAAGTATATGTACAGGATACCTAAGATGACTGTACTAATAATTTTCATCAGTTTTTTTCACTATTTTATGTTCTATTTTGTGCAGATATTACATAAAAATTTCTTGTGATATTTTATTTAGGAGCAAAACTTTCTTGCCAAAAAAGAGTACACTTTTAATGTTTTTTTTTTGTAGTTATACCTGACTTTGTAAAATATAATTATATTAGATGAACCCATTTAAATGGTCATTGAAGATTTCCACAAAGCAGTATCAATCTTATATCAGGTTTTATATATATATTTTTTCATGTGTGTGTGTGTAAAAGACAAGGAAAAACTAATATAAAGTCAACAGAATGTGGAAATACACATTTCAAAGTTTCTAATACTACGAGAAAATATCATACCAAATCTTATAAGTAGATTTTATGTCAAATAAACAGTACAAATCATAAAAAATTAAAATTAAATTGTGAGTCCAACTAAGAGGCCAGAATGTAGTGTATAATATATATGAATCTGTGATCAATTCAGAGTACTCATATAGTATTTGATTAGGTTAATATATACAAAAATATCAACTAAGAAATAGTTTTCATGATAGCAAAGAATTACCAAGATTAAAAAGTAACAAAAATACTGGCATGGCAAATATATGACCAACACTTCTAACAGTTTGGGGATAGGATATCGCACAAAGTTCTAGTATGTGGTGGACATGGACAGTGTCCATGACACTTACTTGTGGCCAGTTGTCTCTTGTGAGACTGAGCTACTGCCATTTCCTTGATATCCACTCTGTAGACTCAGATAGAATCATGACCCATAGGGCACAGGAGAAGTTCATTTGTAGAGTATACTGATGGAAATATTTTGCTGCTGTGTATAAAAGAATAATTGAAAGACTGCTGTTGTATATCTCTTTTTCCCCTGTATTTAATTGTTTGCCCTGTTTGGTGGGTTCTTTCCATTCTCATTCATGGGGTTGTGGTCATTTTAATCCCTTTCTAGAATTTCTTTTAGTAGTCTGTGTAGGGTTATCATTGTCGTCATTAAATTCTTCAGTTGTTCTTTGTCATGGAAGTATTTTACTTCTCCATTAAACTTGAAAGAGAGTTTTGCAGGGTATATCAGTCTGAGTTGGAATTTGTTTTCTTGCAAGACTTGAAGTACTTTGCTCCATGCTCTTCTTGATTTCATGGTTTGTGAAGAGAAATCTGCCATTATTCTGATGGATTTTCCTTTAAATGTGATCTGCTTCTTTTCTCTAGTGGCTTTTAGTATACTGTTCCTGTGCTAAATTTCTGAGGTCTTGATTATTGTATGTGTGGGTGTGTTTTTAATTGGGTTGATGTTATTTGGAGTTCTATCTGCTTCATTAAACTGAATGTCAGATTGTTTCCCCCTATTTGGGAATTTTTCTGATATTACTTCCATCCATATTCTTTTTATTTCATTTGTCTTGACTACTTCTTTCTCATTGATGCCTGTTTGTCTTATGTTGCTCGACTTTGCATCATCTTGCAGTTATTGAATTATTTTTTCCTGCATTCTACTTGTTTTTAAGAGATCTTTCCTCACCCTTTCTCCTGCATTTGTTCTCTTGGGCCCAAAACCTGAGAGTGCATTTTGCTCCTTCTGTTTGTCATTTTGTATAGCACTGTCTTCAGGCATTTGGTGTAGAGTTTTGGTAGAGTTATTACCTTAGCACCAGGTCTGTGTTTGCCAAGTTCAAACTCCTCGAGGTGGGTGTGGTTTGGGTCTGGCTGCTGTGGTCCAGTTCTTGCTGCAGCCCTTGGAAATGAAGCTAATCTGGCAAAATGTTCTGCTCTTGGATCAGCTGGTTGCGTCTTGCCTCTAGCCTCTCTGAAGGGAGTTCTGCTGCAGGCTTCACACAAGGCCTGTTTGGTGCAGAAGATGTCCATCAGTTTTTTAAGAATAGCAGTTAAAGCTTAGAATTTTCACCTTGACTATCTGTATGCTGATATCTGCAAGCTAAGCAACTACAGTGAGGAAAGCAATGTGTAAACTATGGTTTATTACCTCTTATCTTGATCTTCTGAATGTATACATTTTAATGTTTTATCAATTATTATTATACTCTTAAAAATACATTTTTAAAAAATTAAAAAAGAGGGGCCAGTGAGTAGCTCAGAGGACTAAAGTGCCTGCTTAGGCAAGCTTCCACAATGACAAGTACCGCAGTTTGATCCCTGGCACCACATGAAACAATAGCCCTGCCCCTAGAACTGGTGGAGTTGGCTAGAGTCTAGGGGTGCTAGTGCCTGACTGTAATCCTCCTGCTGGGGAGGCTGAAAGCAGGAGGATCACCATGAGTCTAAGCTATATAGTGAGACTCTGAAATAACCAAATATATTAAAATTAAAAAAAATAATAGTAAAGGAAAAATACAAGAAAAAAGGTCTATTGAAAGTGTTGGAGATGACTGGGTCCACGGGATCCTGAACAGACCCAGAGCGCAGGCCCGGAGAGTAAGTGAGACGAACGAGGCCGCGGAATGCTGAACAGACCCAGAGCGCAGAGGACCCGGGCCCGCGGATCCTCATTCAACCCAGGCTGCAGATCCAGCAGGGAACCTTTCTGCAGAACTCCCTGCAAAGAGGCTAGAGGCAAGACCCACCCAGCTGATTCAAGAGCAGAACATCTTCCCAGAGAGACA
>NW_004524811.1:3176888-3184637 GCF_000260255.1 Octodon degus
TGTTGTTTATTTATTATTTCTTGTCTATATCTTGTAATATGAGAAACTACTTTGGCAGTAACAATACACAATGTACTAACCATTGTTACTCTCCTAAAATCTTGTTTTGACATTTTATACCATTGTTTTTATTTTTTTCTTTAAAATAAAAATAACTGATGTCAAAAAAAGAAAAAAATCCAGAAAAGTGCCTAGTCATACATATTTGATGGAGCTATAACGTGATATAGCAATTAGAAACAAAAATGTAACCATTTTTTTGGTAATTGAAAGTGTAATTACACAATATTTCAGCCAAAGAATTCTTGGGCATGTGTTTTAGAAAAGGAAAGCATATATTCACATAGAAATATATACAATAGTTCATTGAAGTTTTATCTTTTCCACCTGGTATACTGCTCGCATGTTGCTCAGATAAAAAGGTTCAAAATTGTGGTGCACTGATGACTCAACAATAGAAAGGGGCAAACTGTGAATAACTTGGATGAACTGCAAGGAAGTTATATGAAGGGAAAACAAGCCAGTCTCAGAATGGTACTCAGCACTGTACGGGACCCTTCAGGAAGTTTTGCTGGGGTAAATGGTGGCGTACTGAAGGGTGTGAACAGAAACAGCAGGTAGTCCTGTGGTGCTGAAAGAGATGAACACCTTGGCTATAATTTGATAAGACCAAGGTGCGTACTTTAACATTTGCAAAGAGCATTGTCTCTGTCACGCACACACCACGTGCAAGCACAGATATAAAGGGTGCTTGAGTGAGTTGTGAAAACTATATAAACTCCAGAGAATAGATGGACACGAGCTTCCTGGTTGCCATGTTGTACTACAGTTATGCAAGGTGTCATCACTGGGGAGATTGAGGCAAGGATGTGTAAGACTTCCTTGTGTGTTATTTTGTGACTTCCAGTTAATATATATTTAGAAATAAATGGCAAGAAAAATAAAAAAGAAAGTGTTAATATTTAATTTTTCATCCAATCTTGCATAACTATATCTGTTAATTTATAGGCTGAAGTCAAAGGATGGAAAATAATACTGCATGCCCCAGCACCTCAGAAAAAAGCAAGGGTAGCAATCCTGTTCTCATATAGTCTCAACTTCATTTTTTTAATGAACAGAATATATTTATTGAGGTAAAGAAAGCTCCTGTTCAAGAGAGGGACAGGAGGGGGGCCCAAGTGGGTTGTTCTCCTGGAAGCTGTTGCTTCCGGGGACTTTTATAATGCAAAACCATGTGGGGCTAAGCTGGAGAGAATGGAAACTCACTTAGATGGGCATGAGGTGACACAAAACTTTGGTCAAACAATGAGATTACAAGCACCATTGCTCAGTTAAAATTGATTAAATTGAGGGCCAAATGAGGAAGCGTAGCAAGTGGGCATGAATATGGGACAGGGTCTCTTCCTTTTGGGGGTTCAGCTAGTGACTCATTTGGGCCCAAGAATAATAAAAAAAAAATAAAATAAAGATAGCCATTATATACTGGTTAGGGGGAAAATTCAATAGGAAGAGGTAACACTCATAAATATTTACGCACCAAACATGGGACCACCTAACTATATAAGACAAATCTTATTGGAAATGAAAAATCTAATATCCAATACCACAATCTTAACAGGAGACCGTAAAACCCTGTTATCCAAAAAAATAGGTAAAGCAGACAAAAAATTAGCAAAAAAGTAGCAGAACTGAACAAGAGCTTGGAACAAAAGGACTTGGTGGACATATACAGAGTGCTCCAACCAACCAAAGCTGAATAAACATTTTTTTCAGTTGAACATGGGTCATTTTATAAAATAGACCACACATTACTCCATTGGCTATGCTTAAGTATATGCAAGAAAACAGAAACTATCCAATGTATATTATCTGACCACAGTGCAATGAAACCAGAAATAAACGACAAAAGAAACCAGAAAAGCCCCATAAATTTCCATTAAATGGAAATTAAACAACACTCTATTCAGCAACCAAAATGGGTCACAGATGAAATTAAATAGGAAATTCAACAATATCTACAATTCAAGAAAAATCCAAACACAAGTTATCAGAACTCATTGGATGCGATGAAAGCAGTTCTCAGAAGGAAATTTATAGCTATGACCTCACAAATTAGTAAAACAAAATGGGAACAAATAAACATCCTAATGTTGCACCTCCAACATCTAGACAGGAAGGCCAAACCAAACCCACAGACCAAAGACGAGAAGAAATCATAAAGAGTAGAGCAAAAATTAATTCAACTGAGATGAAGAAAATAGTCCAAAGAATTAACAAATAAAAAAGCTGGTTCTTTGAAAGATTAAATAAAACTGATAAGCTCCTAGCTATCCTCATCAAAAAGAAGAAAGAAAAAATTCAAATACAAGCAATAAGGAATGAAATGGGCACAATTACCACAGACCCAGTGGAAAATCAGAAGATGATGAATAACTGGTTTGAGAATCTTTATTCTCACACAATTGAAGACACAGCAGAAATAGATTCCTAGAAAGCTACAAATTATCAAAACTGAATCAAGAAGATATAACAATTCTCAATAACCAATAACAGCCAATGAAATATGAAGTGTAATAAAAAAAACAACCAACAAAGAAAAGTCCAGGTCCTGATTGATTCACAGCTGAATTCTACAAGAAATTTATGTAAGATATAAGTTCTAAACTCCTCTAACTCTTCAATGAAATTGAAAAGGAAGAAATCTTCCCAAAATCATTCCTGGAGAAAAGCATTATACTGATATCAAAACGAGGGAAAGATGCAACTAAAAAAGAGAACTACAGGCCAATCTTCCTCATGAACATAGATGCAAAACTCCTCAATTAAATGCTTTGAAATAGAACACAGCAAAGAGAAAGAAGATTATACACCATGACCAGGAGGCATTTATCCCAGGGATGCAAGGATGGTTCAATATACTCAAATCCATAAATACAAGACACTATATCGATAGAGCAAAAACTAAAAACCACATCATCATCTCAATTGAAGCAGAAAAGGCTTTTGATAAAGTTCAACACACATTCATGTTCAAAGACCTACAGAAAATTGGAATACATGACCTCTACTTCAATCTGACAAAAGCCACCAATGACAATCCAATGGCTAACATAATTTTAAACAGGGAAAAATTGAAATGTTTTACTCTCAGATCCGATACAAGACAAGGATGACTTCTATCAGCACTCCTATTCAATGTAGTTCTGGAATCATTAGCTAGCGCCATTAGACAAGAGAGAGAAATAAAAGGAATAAGAATAGTTAAAGAAGAAGTTAAATTATCATTATTTGCAGATGATATGATATTTTATCTGGAAGACCCAAAAATCTCTACCAAGAAGCTACTAGATTTGATTTATAAATTGAGTAGCATAGCAAGTTACAAAGTCAATACCCAAAAGTCAATAGCATTTCTCTACACAGATAACTAACACATGAGAGTGAAATTAGAGAAACAATACATTTAATAATAGTATCGCAGAAAATGAAATATCTTGGAATTAATCTAACTAAGGAAGCCAAAGATGTTTTCAAGTAAAATTACAATATTCTGAAAAAAGAGATACAAGATTTCAGAAAATGGGAAAATATTCCTTACTCTTGGATAGGAAGGACCAACATTGTGAAGAAGGCCATACTCCAAAAATTGCAGCACAGATTTAATGCAATTCCTATCAAACTACCACCAACATACCTCACAGAGCTACAGAAATCATTCCTAAGATTTATTTAGAACCAGAAAAGACCTAGAACAGCAAAAGCAACCTTGTGCCACAAAGAAAAGGCATTAGGCTTTACAAGTACTCACTTGAAATTATACTACAAATCTACTGTGATAAAATCAGCCTGCTACTGGCAACAAAATACACGTGAGGATCAATGGAGTACATTAGAAGATGCAGAAGCCTCTGCAAGCACACTCAGCCACCTGATCTTTGACAAATGTGCCAAACATGCTCACTGGAAGAACTATAGCCTCTTTAACAAATGGTGCTGGAAAAACTGGCTCTCTACATGACAAAAACTAAACTTGACCAGGTCTATCACCTTGCACTTAGCTAAAGTCAAAATGGATTAAAGATTTTAATATAAAACAGAAACACTAAATCTCCTGCAAGAAAAAGTTGGAAGAACCATTGAAGACATATGGGTAGGCAAAGAGTTCATAAACAAAAATCAAATTGCACAGGTAATATTTGAAAATATTAACAACTGAGAACTCCTCTTATTGAGAAATTTGTACACATCAAGAGAAATTACTAACAAAGTGAAAAGACAACCCACAAATTTGGAAAAATACGCACTTAGACACAGGTCTGTTCTCTAGAATTTATAAAGAGCTAAAAAACATTAGGGCCCTAAATTTAAAGACCCAATCCAGAAATGGGCATCTGAGATGAATACATACTTCTCAAAGGATGAAATTACAAAAGCAAATAAATATATGAAAAAATACTCCACATCACTAGCTATCCGTGAAATGCAAATTAAAACCACACTGAGATACCATCTATCCCCAGAAAGAATGCCTATGATAAAAAAAAAAATCACCCAATAACAAATGTTGGAGAGGCTGTGGGGAAAAGGAACCCTTCTGCACTGCTGGTGAGAATGTAGACTGGTACAACCTTTATGGAAATCAGTGTGGAGAATCCTTAAAAAACTATTAATGGAAATCCCATTCAAACCAGCTAGCCCTCTACTGCGAATTTTCCCACAGGAACTGAAAACGTCATATCATAGTGATATATGTGTACCTATGTTTATAGCTGCACAATTTGTGATAGCCAAATTTTGGAAACAGCCAAGGTGCCTGTCACCTGAGAAATGAATGAAAAATTTGTAGTATTTTTATACAATTGAGTACAATTCAGGTATAAAGAATGATAAACTTGAAGTCTGTATATATAAGTGGATGTGACTTGAAGATATACTCATAAATGAAATAAACCAGATCCACATGTGTAAATATCATATATTCTCCCTAGTATAAGAACTCAAAGGAAGAAATGAAAATAGAAAGCTATAACACAATTAAAAGGAAACCAAGAACTTGAGCATTAGACAATGAAGAGAGGGCAAGGAGAAAACATAGGAAATATGACAGGGGCAAAGTCATGCATTTGTATGCACAAGATGGGTAAGACAATAGTCCTGAGAATCTTCCGCATGTTTCTAAAGCTATCAGTCAATAGGTAGGATTCTCACCCTGACTAACTGTATATGATGATACCCATGAACTAAGCAACTGCACTGAAAAAAGCAATGTATAATGGAAGGGTCATCCTTGGAATGCTTGTGAATCTGGTCTTCTAATTACTCACTGTTTGTCATGACATACCAATTACAGCCATACTGTCTCTCAAGCAAATGTTTGCTTAAAAAACAAAGAGTAATAAGTGGAAACAAGAGACAAAAAAGTGATAGGACTTTCCTGCTACAAGGCTGTATATGGTTAGATTTCTAAATTTCTGTGTAAAAATACGTGACTGTTTATTCCTAATTTTTAATATTTTTTCATTTTTTACACTTTTTGTTTCATATACTGGAGGGAGTTAAAGTTTAACATATAAATACTTGATGAAAAATACCTGTTCCATGTTATGCCTGAGATGTCTCATATTCAGATAGATAGTGTGGTTAAACTTAACTGCCTATTTTGTAGGGTAATAATAAGCTTCTCTTCTAGAGAATTAACAACCTAAGTTTGCAGACCAAAAATTAGAGAAAAAGAAGGGCTGCAAGGACAGCCAATATTTTGGATCTAGTCTTTCAAGGTCAGTGAAGACTCAGAACATAGGAGAACCTGTACTGTAACATCACTTAACTCAGTTGTGTCTCAAATTTTCTAATCGTGGAGATTATGGGGCCATGATGGAAAGTGATCAAAGATGCAGAGTGTGCCTAAGAGAGTCAAATGGAGAGAAAACATTCTCTCAGGCTTTCACAGAGAGCAATTGGCCAAGCAATGGCCATGACTCATCCACATGGCTGACACTGACAAAGAATCTATAAACTGCAGTACAGGATTTCAAGTTAAATCCTGAGTGGATTTGACTGACCTTATCAGATACAAAGTTATATTTCTTGTTATATAGGTCTTGCTTTATCTAGGTCTTAACCATCCAGCAGAAAAGTATATAAACGAAGTATACAAATTAAAGCCATATTAATATGCTGAGCTTTTAAAGGCTGAAGTCAACAACTTTGGAGATTGCCAGTCTTACAGAAAACCCACTAATATTATGGGGTACTGAACTATACTGGGATATTTTGCTGAATTCATGCACTTACAGTATTTAAATGACAATGCAATGCCCTCTCACATAACTAACCAAAAATGTGGGGTAGAAATGAATGACCATTTTGTATCAGTATACTCAAAATAGGATAGATATACAGCTCTATTCTCTTAATTCAATGAATAGAGAGGTTTTTTCTAACAGTATTTGAGACATGATATCATGACTGCATCTTAAACAATGAATAACCAGTAAGGCAATAATATGCAATGTATTAATTATTGAAAATGTGCTTGCAATCGGTTGTAAAACTGTCTCATTGCTATTTGTTTCTCAGCAAAATTATTTTTTTTAAAAAGAAAAAGAAATACATACATGTTTTGTCACAACAGTAAATTTTTCATATAAATAAACAACTCAGTAGCAGACCATGGTAAGTCCCTGAATTATAAACATTTGACTTATGAACTTTAACAGAAACAAATGCAGCTCAAATTACTTACTTTTGGGGGGGAGAGGAAGGGTCTACAGGGTGTTCAGGGTCTCACTACTAGATTGAGCTTGTAGTGATCCTCCTGTTTACAGCCTCCCAAGAGCTGGGATTACAGGTGTGTGCCACCACACCCAATCTCAATTGCCATCTCAGCACACCCCAGTTGAAGGGCCAGCACAGCAGGCCCGGGGATCCATCCCCAGCCCCTGAGCCTGCTTGCAGGCACTTTAATCCTCTCAGAGCTCTCATTACTAACATTTGAAGTGAAATCACAGAAGTAGCTAATGTGTCTGTCTTACCATTTTAGGATAACTGTAAATGGTAGCAGTAAAAATAAAAATACTGTATTTGTGTGTGCATTTGCTCTTTTATGCTTTACATTGTATGTTAGTGTCAAAGGTGTGTAAGACTCACTTTATCAAACTTAATAAGTGGATCTGAGTTATGAATGCTCTCCAGGAAATATATTCATTAGGAAGTCAAGGACTTGCTGTAATGGTTAAATAAATAATGACAAATAATTTTTTAAAGGCTTATATTTTAAATAAAAAATAAGTATGTTTAAATCTAATCAAAATTATATATTCAGTGTTATTGCAACCATGTATGAAACAAAGTTCTTGAATAAGAAAAATAGTAAGGAATATATATATGTGTGTGTGTGTGTATATATATATATATAATATACATATATATTTAACTTGTATCTCTATGTGGTTGAAATATTTTAAAATTTTAGAAGAGCTCCATTTATTAATTGAAAAACAATGTATTTACCATATATAGATTTTAAACATTGCTGCTCTTTAGATAATTATTTTTAGTTATTTTTAATGGTAAATACTGCTTTATTGATGACAATTAGTACAAGTCAATAAATATTGATCCCCAAAGAAAAGCTCAGTTATTTATCATATTACTGGTCCAGAGAGAACTAGAACTGAGCCATGTAATTACTTAATTGCCTGAAATCACTCCTGCTTTTTGGGAAATGATGCCATAGCCTATTGGTGT
>NW_004524811.1:3184737-3193178 GCF_000260255.1 Octodon degus
CAGCAACACGAAAAGGAATGGGAGCAAGAATCTGAAAGGCACAGAGGCAGAGACAGAAGCCAGGACAAAGACAGAGACAGAAAAAGAGAGGAAGCCCACAAAGACAGGCCACGGTTACTGCATGGAGGGGGGGCAGATGGAAAAGTGGGCAGAGAGGGTAGAAGTGCAGAAAAGAAACCAGACAAACTCAAAGGTGAAGACCAGGAGAAGGACAAAGGTCGACAGAAAAGTAAACACAGAGAGGGGGAGAAGGACAAGGAGCGCTATCACGAGGATAGGACCACACTGACAGAGCTAAAAGCAAAAGGTAAAGTTTGCGGGCTGCTTCAGGATGATGCTTATGTCCCTACTGAACGCTGTACCTTTTTCACATCGCCATGATTGTCCCATCTTCTGAATTCTTGCCGCTGGGCTTGCAGGCCGCCGGCACATCTGCCGAGCGCAGTGCTCTGCGCCAGTGCCCTTCGTCCCTTCACACTGAACCTAGCTATAGGAATTTCATATTTTTAAAAGTTTTACATTGCTGTATGTTCAAAGATTTGTTTTATTAATATGCAATAAAGGCTTAGAAATTTTAGTTTTGATTCCTTAATTGGTAAATACGGTTAATTCTGAAAGATATTTACCTTCTCTAGTGAGTGTTCTTTATATAATGACTATTGGAGAGTCATGTGTGCTCTGTAAGCTTAAAATTGCACTGTTTTTAAAGAAACTAGAGCGGCAACAAAAGGCCAGGCAACGTTGTGACTGTACTAATCATTCAGTTGAGCAGTTTTTGACCAAGAATCAGAAGTCCAAGGAGTACTATCCCTACTTTAATCTGCGCTCGTTAAGGACACGTCGCCACACAACAGCCTTGTGGTTGGCCATTGTTTTTCTTTTCATTTTTTGGCTCTTCAGACTTGAATACTTAAGCTTGTACATGGTCTTGTGTTCTGCTGTCCTTTTTACTGTAAAATGTAAATATTTTAAGGGATATTTTGATTCTAAATATGATAAAAGAATTTCTTTTTTTTTTTAATGGTAAATACTGCTTTATTGATGACAATTAGTACAAGTCAATAAATATTGATCCCCAAAGAAAAGCTCAGTTATTTATCATATTACTGGTCCAGAGAGAACTAGAACTGAGCCATGTAATTACTTAATTGCCTGAAATCACTCCTGCTTTTTGGGAAATGATGCCATAGCCTATTGGTGTAGGGCATACACAGTTCCACCCACTGTAAGAATCGTAGTGGTCCTGTACAAGAGGGCATCAGCTACCCACCCTTTAGATGCACCGGAATTCCACTGTCCCCCTGAAAAATCTTTTGTTTCTGTGGAACTTTATTTTCAAAAATGCCTGCATGAAGCAGTGCTGATGGTCCTCTGAGAAAGCTGTCAGCCAGCCAGCAGATTCCACAGCACCTCGCTGGGTTACAGCCCACCAACTGTGATGTCTGACCACCAGGAACAAAACCTCTAAAAATGCACATAAAGGCAACACTCAAGTCACAAACTGACACCATCATGGCAGTAATTTTACTAAATAAGTATTAAATACAAATTAATTATATTTTATAATCCAATATGAATTATTTTATCTTTACTTTGTTCATTAATTCTCATTCAAAATTAAATAGAGCAAGTTTATCCTGTTCTTTACAGAAGGGTTCTTGAGGCTTTAACCCAGATCACACTGTCTGGTCACACACCCAGGTTTACCCACTTAATCTTGTAATTCCACAGAGGGAGGGGACAAACCCAAGGATGACCCCTGCCTGCAGCATCCTGTAAACTGGCAAGGAGAGCACATCAGGAATGAGCTCTTAGCTGACAAATGAGCGCTTGTACTCAGCACTGTTGAAGTGTAGTGTGCATGTAGGACAGATTTCTATTGGGAAGAAAGTGAGGATTCAGAAAAGTTTGCAGCTTAAAAAGTACAAGTTGGGGCTGGGGAGATGGCTCAGTAGAATAAGCACTTGCCTGGCAAGCGCTCAAGGGCCTGAGTTCAATCTCTGGTTCTGAAAAAAAAAAAAAAAAGTACAAGTTACCTAAAACCTCATCTCTGTGAGAAAAAATTTAAATGCACACTTCAGAAATGCTGAGTAATGAGATACAATTCCATGTGTAATCCTGGCTTTCAGTCTTTCCATAAAATGCTGTCAAGGGGAGGTAAAATGATTTCCTTGCTTAGAAATTCAGAATTTGCGTCTAAAGAAATTGAAGTTTATTAGAAGAAGAATAGAGATGTAAGAAATACAGTATATGTAAATAGCGTTAGTGACAATTTCTAACTCAGTTCTTAGCCTACAGCAGAAACTGTTCATACACATTATTAACATTTTATACAGAAGGAAGAACTCAATAGAGAAAAAGATGAAATCTTTTGAAGTTTAGAGAAAATGAGTTACCTTCTCACTAAAAGGATTCAGGGAAAAGTGGTACTGTGTTCATCCTTGAGAATTTCTGTTTATTAATTTATTAATTTTCAGTATGACTTTTGAAAAATCAACCAGCTACTTCCCTCCAGTAAACTGAAGATGATTTTTCTTTTTCAGTGCTGGAAATGGAGACCAGGGTGTAGTAAGCAAGTGTCTGCTTTTGAGTTACATCTTCAGCCCTAAGATTAATATTTTATATGAATATTTAGAAACTGTACTGTGCATGCAAAATATCTGATAGGTTTTATTGGCAGCAGCAATGGTGGCAGTGTCAGCACAGAAGAGAAGCAGGAATAAGGGGGAAGGAGAAGCCTTTATTAACCTGAAGACATGGCGAGGATTGAGGGCAGGGAGCTGGGCGGAACCTCTGACTTGAAACAGGGAGGCTGAGACTTCATGGACTTCTGTTAGGAGCAGAGTTTGAGGGATAGGTTTAGCGACACACAGGAACTGATTGGAGGCTCCCTTGTGTGTGTGGGAAAGATAAAAGGAAGTTGTATCCAGGGCTGGAGTGGAGAAGGAGGAGGAGGAAGTGGTCATTGGGGAGATAAGCTGTTGTTTGGGGGATTCAGCCACGTTGGATCAGGGCCGTGATAATTTAGCAGTCTGTGCTTGGGCGGTAACCTATCAATACCATTGTAACTTTTTCTGGTACTAATCACTGATTTGCATATATCCTTTGGAGGGGTAAAGGCCCCATGATCAACACTGGTTATATTTTCCAAAGGCAGCTGCTACTACATCGACTATCCATGCTTTCCTCACAGAGGTTTTGGCAACCCTCCCATCAAGAGAGAAAGTGTATAAACTTTCCCTGCAGGTCAGTGAGGTTTTTCTGGTGCTTCAACTGAAAGCCATGGCAGAAATGACATCTGATGCTAGCTCATAAGAGGCCAAGCAACTTTCGCTTTAGCTGCTGGTATACTTCTTGAAGCCTTCAGCTGTTCATAAGCAATCCAACTGCCCTCAGGCTGTAATGAAGCCCAAAGAAACCTAGGCAAAAAGATGATAACCTTTGCCGGGATACAGTAAGGAGATGGTGAACCTGTGGACACCCTCCTAACACCAAGTCCCAGTCTTACACAGTAGCAGCTGTTGCTGCAACTGTCTGAAAGATCATGAGCCACAGACTTCACATGAGTTACCTCCCAAATTCTTTTCTTGCTTTTGGCCTCTTTGCAGCAGGATTTTGTTATAGAGTTCAGGCTAGCCTTAAACTCACTTAGTTCCCCAGGATGTTCTTAAACTCACTTTTTAGCTCAGACTGGCCTTGAACTCACACAATTTACAATTATCCTCCTGCCTCACCCTCTCAAGTGATGGTTTTACAGGCAGGCACCACCATGTTTGGCTCTCCTGAATTGTTGACCTACAGAAATTATAAAGGATAATAAAATGATTATCATTGCTTTAAGTCATTAAATTTTAAGGTGTTTTGTTTTGAAGCAACAGTAACTAGAATATCAAATATTTATTACAAAGTAATATGTTAGATCATGTTTCTAACATATTAGTGATTATATAATCACCTAGGCATCTTGTTAAAACAAAACTCACAACCAAAGAAAAGCTTCCATTCCTATATTTCTAACAAGTCTGCCAGTGACACATGTTCTTCTGGACCAGTCTACACCTGCCGTAGCAATGCCTTGAGAGTTGGTGTGTGACTTTAATTGCAGGTATTGTAGGCAGCTGAGTTAGACAGAAATATTATAGGCAATAAGACAGGGTGAGGCCCTCAAAGGACCCAGTATGGAAGATAAGATATTTTGGAACTATGGGGGAGATAGGCACCTCTGCTGTAGGCCAGACCTTGAGACAAAAGATTAAATAAATTCAGCCACATACTTCCCTAGGAATGGACATCAGGGATCAATATTCTAAATAAACATCAATCACTTGGAAGCCAGAGACAGTCACTGACCCAACCTCCTATAGGAAAAGCCCTTGTTCATTCTTGCCTGCTTGCTACATGACTCACTTCCCCATTTGATTGCCATTTAATCAATTTTACCTGAGCAATTGTGCTTGCAAGTTTATTGGCCATAATTTTGACCATAATTATTGTCCCACCTCCTGCCCACTCTGCAAGCTCCCATGTTTCCCACCTGGGCCTGCCTCACCCCATGGTTTTGCTCTATAATAATCCCTAGAAAAGGCAGGATCCTCAGCAACCCACTCAAGTCCACTTGTGTCCCTTTCTTGGATGGAAGCTTTCCTTCTCCCAGTAAATATATTCTATTCCTAACTTCAGTTATACCTAAAACTTATTCTTTGGACTTAAAGAACATTAATTCATCCCAAGTATCTTTTGGGATGGGAATTTTCTCTCCCATGTGTCACAAACACCTGGCTTTATTTTCTTTTTGATAACACAACTCTATAGCTGTCTCACTGCAAGCAAAAAGGGTCAGGATAATGTGTCCATATAAGACACTGTTTTAAAGAAGTATCATAACTGTACCTATGTAGTTTGGAATTCAAGAGCATATGCAAACACTATTTCTTAAAACTAGAATTAATTCACTTTTGTTGACCTCTAGGACACCATGGTGGCTGAAATGAAGTCATACCATGTTTAAATATATCAAATGCAGTGATCTTGGTACTACACAGCCTGTGTGCCCAAGAAGCAACCAAGGAAGGTGGGGAAAGGAAGTCAGAAATTACAACCCACATTTTTATGGAAAATATAAGGTGCAAAGTTCAATATTCCAAGCTGAATTGTAAATGCAGGACTGTATATTTTGTTGCAGAGCAATTAAATGTAGATGTATTACTGAGTGCAGACAAGTCTTAAAGTTCTTTCTAGACTAAGAATGCTAATATCATTGTGTTAGGCAATATTTTGGGTTGTTGCTGAATTCCCAGTAATCATACCTCCTCAGAGTGGTCTGCAAAGTTTGTTCTAAACTTACCCCCCAACACACACACATATATACTTAGCTAAAGCCAGTACTGTAGATGGAAATGCAAACTAGTTTTACACTCATACTAGTTCATTTTCTCTTCCTGCTACACAGAGAACTTTTCTAGCCTCCCTTCCAGGTAAGTGGGGAGCATGAAACTGAGTTCTGAAAGATAAAATACAAATAGATATGCTCTGCAGCATTTCTAGGGGCCAGTAATTTCATTGGATAATTCTCTACTCTCTTTGTGTTGAAAAGGCATGCTCTAGATGGCATGGCTATAAGCTGAAAACATCTTGAATTCCTGAGTTGTATTAGAGAAGAATTGTCAGTCTTCAGGTGAGCTGGAAAGATTTGAACTAACAAATGTGAAAATAGCAAAGTAATGTTAAAGGCCAGAGGAAAGTAATAGTTAGATCTCCAAGCCTGTTCAGACAAGGATAGTAAAAGAAAGAATTGAGCAAAGAAAATGCCAACTGTACTCTGTCCCACATTTCCCCAGAAGCCAGGGCCAATCAAGGTTTAGGGGATCAGCAAACACTGGATCAGCTTGTATGTAGCTGAGTTAGATGGAAATATTATAGGTAGTCAGACAAGGCTATGCTCTCAGAAGGAATCAGTATCGATATCTTTTTTTTTTTTTTTTTTTTTTTTTGAACCGGGGATTGAACTCGGGCCCTTAAGCTTTCCAGGGAAGTGCTTATTCCACTGAGCCATCTCCCTCTCCCCCAGTATAGATATCTTGCAACTGTGAGAGAGATGAGTACTTCTGCTGTGGGCCAGACCTAAAGACCAAAGACCAAACAAATGCTTATCTCACTAAAGATGAGCATCTGGGATTGATAATCACCTTGAAGAAGCCAGAAAAGGTCACTAACCCAATCTGTACTGGATATGCCCCATTCTATGTTCATGCCTACTTTCTATTTGACTTGCTTTCCCACTTGGTCCTGGATTTCATCAATTTTACCTGAGCAATTGTGCCTGTAAGCTTAGTGGTTGATCATAGTTTTGTCCCTCCTCATGCCCACTCTGCAACTTTCCATGTTTCCCACACTGGGCCTGCCTCACCTCATAGATTTACTCTAATAATCCCTAGAAAAGACAGGCTCCTCAGAATCCCACTCAAGTCCACTTCTGTCCTACTCTCAGAGAGATGCTTTCTTTCTCATAATAAATATATTCTGCCCTTAACCTCAGCTGTTCCTAAAATTTATTCTTTTGATTTAGAGAATAGGAACTTGTCCCAGCTATCTTTCAGGATGGCAGTTTCATACCCCCATATCAGTCTCATTCCTGAGAAAGTCTCAAAGTCTCCTGTGGTTTTATGGACCATGCAGAAGAGAGGGTGAAAAGTACGAAAGTCCTGAGTACTGATCAGGGAGGAGAAAATTCTTTTTTATTTTTTTCCATTCATCTCACAGTAAAAAGGTTTGAGCAGAGGTGCCAGGGGAGGCCTCTGTGTATGGTCCCAGTGTTCTCCAAACAGTGGCACCTGAAGAATGAAGCTCTGAAGAGGAGAGTGGCACCTAGGCTGAGGCCTCCACGGTAGAGCTCTGGCTGGGGGTTGGGTCTGGAATCAGAAGGCTTTGGGATTGCTTGTCTGCTCTTAGGCATGAGGCCTGCTGTGGTTAGTGAGACCATGCACATCACTTTAGAGTATGAGGAGGGCCACCTGCTTGCAGTGTAGTTCCCAGTTGGTCTACCTTCCTGTCAGACGTGTTAGCACCTGTGGGTTTCTCAGTCCTTTCATCCTTTTGAAATAGGGGAATAAAACTAAATCTGAAAGATACCTGGGCTGAGTTCATGTTCTCTAAAACCAAAGAATGGATTTTAGGAACAATGGAGGTTAAGAACAGAGAGTATTTATTGAAGGAAAGAAAGCTTCTGTCCAAGAGAAAGACAGAAAGGGGACCCAAGTGTGTTGCCCCTGACTCTGCCATTTCTAGGTATTTTTGTTGAGCAAAACCATGCAGTAAGGCAGGTCTAATGTACAGAACATGGGAACTTGATTAGGTGGGCATGAGGTGAGCAAAGCTGTGATCAACCAATATGATTACAAGCACAGTTGCTTAGGTAAAATTAGTTAAATCCAGGACCAAATAGGAGAGTCATACAGCAAGCATGAATACAGAACTGGGGCTTTTCCTGCAGGGGGCTGAGTTAATGACCCTTGTGGGCTTCATCATGGTGAGAGACCTATTCAGAATATCAATCCTGGATGTTTATCTTTACAGAGGTAAGCATTTGTTTGATCATTTATCTTTTCTCCATGAAGGCCTGGCCTTGACTGACTTCCTATAATATTAAACTGCCTACAACACTGTCTCCTAAATAATTGGAAATGTAATAATCACTCTTATTTTATAGTGATTCTTACTGATTTGTCTAAAAAAGGATAAATTTAAGCCTTTCTCTTTCAAATTTAAAAATACATCTCATGTGACACTGATTGCCACAAATTTACTGCTGCCAAGAATTTGGAAACTGACTGATCATCACATTTCCAATTGGATATCTCACCATGAGTATCTCACTGATGAGAGTACCATTCTTAAAATACGTTCCCCTAGGAATAAAATTAAAAAGAATTTAAAAACAAACAAGTCATATGCTGCCTTGCCCCCATAATATATTTTCAAATTTAAATAAAGCAAAAGTTGTCCTCCAAATAATTCTGGCTGGCATATAGAACTCCAAATAATATCAATCCAATGAAAACCACACCCAGACACATAATAATCAAGATCCCAGAAATTCAGCATAGGAACAGTATACTAAAAGCTGCTAAAGAAAAGGAACAGATCACATTTAAAGGAAAACCCATCAGAATAATGGCAGATTTTTCTTCACAAAACATCAAGTTGAGAGGGCATGGAGCAAAGTACTTCAAGTCTTGCAAGAAAACAAATTCCAACCCAGACTGATATATCCTGCAAAACTCTCTCAAATATAGTGGAGAAGTGAAATATTTTCATGACAAAGAACATCTAAGGAATTTCATGATGGCAAAGCCAATCCTACACTGACTACTAAATGATGTTCTAGAGAGGGAGCAAATTGATCACAGCCCCATGAATGAGAATGGAAAGAACCCGCCAAATAG
>NW_004524811.1:3194088-3199454 GCF_000260255.1 Octodon degus
TAAATTCAGAAATTTTAAGTTTTTAAATAGTTATTGCCTACTCCTTTCTACTTTGAGAATTCTAATTATATGAATATAAGTTTCTTGGTTTTGACACAGTGAACTACTATGACTGATCTGTAAATTCTTTCTTCATTTTTATTTTGGACAGTCTTTATTGTTATATTCAGTTATGTTTGTAAATAATTCATTTTCGATTTGCAATCTATTAAAAAAAACAAATAATTCTGGCTGTTAACATAAAGCTTGGCTAAAAAATAGTTTTATTTGCTTCTACAATCTGAATTCTTGAGTCCCCTAACACTCATGTATTGAAATCCTGACCTTCTAGTTGATGATAGTAGAAGATGAGAACTTCTAAAAGGCAATGAGGCTGAGCCTTCCTAAGTGGAATTAGTGCCCTTCTAAAAGAAGTTTAGGGTAGTGATTCTTCCTTCTCACCAGGGACTACACACAGAAGGTGCCATTGGAGAATAGATTGGCTAGGATTCCAAGTATTAGAACCTTACCAGACAGAATCTGCTGGCATCTTGCTCCTAGACTTCCCATCTTCCAGTATGGTGAAAAATAAATTTCTGATGTTTATAATTTCGGTTCATAGTATTGTTTTAGTAACCTTGGTAGACTAACATATATGCCTAGGAAAAAATTTTCTGAATTCAAATCCCTATTGATATTCTGCAATCTGCATTTTTGCAGTAAAGTTATTTTTAAGTATGCTTACGCCTTCTATGACAAATAAGAACAAACTGCTAGAATCGTCACAAATATTCAAACTGTTTTCTATAAATGAATGCTTTGTCTATATTCAAACAGCCTTTGTAGCTGAAATCTGTCACTGACCTACAAATAAGCTGAAGGCAATTGTCCAGAAACTTCTGAATTAGTGAGACCTTGATGATTTGGTTATTTAGTCCTTTAGTTAGAAGTTGTCATCAAAGCAAAAACTGAAGATTAGTACTGGGGACAGAACTATAAACATTAACACCTCATAGGCTTGATTCGGCAAAGAAGTGGGCTGCCACACTGAGGGTTGCCTCTTCTCTCAACAGTAAATGGAGTCTGTTTTCTCATACTAACTACTAAAGAATTTTAAAACAAGGGAGTTATTCTGAGTTCTACTTCTACTTATAGAAAACAGAAGGAAAATAACGGAAGCCCTTTGAGTTTCTGCTTCTGTATCTGTAAAATGCCAATAAGTTCTGGTGCACTGACTGGTCACACTGGCTGGTCACGAGGTCCAGTGAAGCACTTGTGTGCAGTCCTCAGCGCAGTGCAAGGCACAGTTGGCGGTGCGTGATGTGTCATACAGTCTTTCAGGCCATTTAATTTGCTGCTCTGTTGAAGCTCAGTTTTTATTTTAAACACTATTTTGAACTGAAACATTGTCTCCCCTGCAATGCCAGAGAGGCTGACAAGGTTATTCCTGTGTGTTGCTTTGCTGTATTCACTGCCTTCCATATGTATCCTATACATTAATGTATGGCAGTTTTCAGTGATTTTGTCCAAGGTGATGACCTCTGAGAAAGCTCTGCATGCCCACACACTCTCCACCAGGCCATGTACCTTCTCTGTACACAGGGAATACTTAGATTGTAAGTGGAATTTCTGCATGTAGTAAATTTGTCTAAAGTGTTTAACATTTAATGTAGTGAGTATGTAAGAAAACAAATGATACAAGCTCAACAGTCTTCATTATTTCACATAAACTTTTAGGGAAGGTGATCTATCATTTGAGAGAAATGAATTTATTTGCATTCTTTTAAATAATTCTGTTAAATAATTGCTATTAACACTTAACTTTTCTAGTGACTATTTTTTCCTAAGATCACTATGTCTCTGATAAAATCAAGGAGGGTATGACAATGAAGAAATACTGTTGACAAATTACATTCATTAATGAATACTAGATTCCAAAGCAAGTCATATCAATCTGCTTGCTTTTTCAAAATTACAACATGCAGTCTTTATAATAAAGTAACCAATGAACACCTTTGGTAAATATTGGTCTGCTATATTTCATTTCTTGGAAATGCTTGCTGACATGTACAAAGTTCTAAAGTGACAAGGAGAAGGTAAATATATATTGTTGCACATCAAACAAGTGGTCAGGGTACATGTGTCAATGTTGGGCACATTTCAAAGTCCCTGAGGAGAGGAGTTAGGCATGTTAGGAGCAAGCCCAAGAGAATGGGTGCGTCCTGGGTGTCTGGGGTTATGTGTCTTCCATGTGTACTGTAGTGCTATTATTTCTTGAATGACAAATTAAGATGTGAAGTCTTATAATGTGCTCATGAACCACACATGGAAAGTCAGGTCTTTGTCATCCCAAAGTCCTCCCACTTAGAGCTAGAGTTCTTAGTGTTGCAAGCATCCTAAGCTATTATTTGCTCTCCTTGTCAAGTATTTCTTGGGTCTGTGGTAGAAAATAGGTAGTTAACTAAGTAGAAAATTCAGATACACATAAAAAGTCTAAAATTTTGGGATCAGAAGATGACTGATTATTACTTTATTTGTATCTTGAGTTTTCTTATTTATACATTGGGAATTTGGACCAGAAAATCTCAAAGGTTGACAGTCCATTACTTGATTCTGCTACCCACATACTCTCATTTCTGATTTCCTAAACTAATTATGTGATATATATATATATATATATATATATATATATATATATATATATATACGACACTTGTGATACATCACAGGTGTCTCTCACACCTGTGTCATATGTCATATGACATATCACAGGTAAGAGACAGAGTTACTTGAAAAATAACCACTAGGCCTGGGTGATGGGAAGCCAAAGTGACTGAAGGGAAGTTATTTTGGCCAGTTTCCACTTTCCTTTTTGGCATCCTCTAAACACTTCTAATGTTGAATGCCTCTTTTGTCATGTATCCTTCAAACTGTTACTTTGGAATCTTAATCTAAGCTTCCTGGAAGCATCAGAAGTGGATCTATAGGCTAGGCCCAACCTTTGAGTGAATGCTGCCAGCCTGTTCCTCACTGCAGACTAAAAACTCACCCCATTCTTTCTGAGCAATTACTCACAGCAATGTCACAGGACAACCCCTATCAATGGATTGGAATTGACACTGAAGGGAAAACAAAAACTGTTACGGATTCTAAATGAATTCTTCCTTTAAAAAGAAGAAAAAACTTCCCCAAATTAAATATCCATGATAACCTTCCCCTCAGAGATATTTCTGATTATTAGAATGAAATTCTTGAAGCATAAAGAGATGTTGAGTCCTCCATTGATGCTTACAGTGCGACATCAGACCATAAGCCAGACAAAGTAGGGGGATCACTCAAAGGCAGAGTGACGAGTTTTGTGATGTCATTCAATAGAGTCCATGGAATTTCTTCTTTAAGAAAGTAAATTCTTCATGCTGGTCTTTAATTTTTTTTTAAAAAAGGAAGCTATAGAAGTATAAGACATATGACAATTTTTAAATAAATATAATTTGTACAGCAAACTTATTTCTTTTCTGAATCATTGAAAAATAATTTGACAGGACCTTGGAAAGACCCCATGATCCAAGTGGTAACAGGTCACAGGCATATAGCCAGCAATCCCTCAGGAGCCATGAGGCATATCACAGTTACCAGCCTCTCTAGTGTAAGAGAATTCCTCCTACATCAGTCTGGGTGAGCTACATTCATTAGTATGAGTTTCTTGTGAGCAATACAGAGTACCATTGAGTGCCCTCCACATTCTCCCTTCTTTGGGCACAATACATCATCTGAATAAATCATTCCTCTTCCTCCTTTCCTCCTGCTGCACTGGTTCCTGCCTGGCACAGCGGTGCAAAGTGTCCTATAGCAGTTTCTTGCCATAACAGAATCCAGGAGGTGATGGCTTCCTGTATTTCAGATTTCATATCTGTTTCTCTTATGAGGGGATTTTACACAAAGCATAATCCAACATCAGATATGAAGCTGAATTAGTTAACTGTGTTCTGTTTCATTTTTGCTTTTTAAGTCTATCATTCATTGTATGAAGCTGGCTTTCTCGTTATTCTCATTATTAAGTGAGAGTGTTTGGAAAACATAGTTAGAGGACAAAATAGCTTCATGAATTCAGTGCCTATCAGCTTCTGGAAATATATGGAGTAAGTTATATAGTGTTTTCATTCCTATCTCTTAAAACCTTAGTGTCATGATGATTATTACCCCATTCATGTGAAGAAACAGAGGCTATCGAGGGTAAGGGACTTGTGCCAGCCCCTATAGGATAGCAAGAAAAGCTTGAAGCCACACTCTGACACAGGTGAACACACACACACACACACACACACACACACACACACACAAATGCACTCACCCCTTCAGCTTTCAGCGAGCACCTGAGCATGGTGTACTCCAGCTTGGGGTGTCTGTCATCCCCGTACCTGTGAAAGCATACACTACTGCTTGCTTATTGTCTTCTTCACTCAGCGGGACATAGAAACCACACCCATCTGGCTCATGCTTATGTCGATGATGTCTGACACACAATAGGATTCTAATAAATATTTGTTGTTTAAATGAGTAAGAACCCAAAACACTATGTTCTAAACATTACACCAAAAGAACTCCATGAATATCCTTATGTAGAAACATCACAGCTTTAGAGCACAGTGAGGATAATCAGGGGATGAGCTTTCTTCCTGAGTTCACCTCTCTATTGAAATCACCACCAAGCAATGACCTAGGTTTGGGTGTAGGATGGGGAGGAAAAGCTCCACTGATGCTGACACATTGACTGCTCCTAAGCAAGAGAATTTGCAAAGCATAAAACATGGCCCTATCAAGAGATTCATGTGGACAGTAGTTAATAAATATTGCTGTGGAATCGGAGAACACATACTCAAACTTCAGGTCTTTATTGTATGGAACAGAGGAGTTTATACCCCCAAATCTCAGGGAGATTGTGAGTGATACCTATACATATAAACTTGTTAGGACTAAATGAGATAATGCCTGTAAAATAAGTGGAACAGTGCCTGGTATGTCAATGACATTCAGTAAGCACTAGGACTGAATAGTAGCAGTAGACGTACTAGCAAAGGTGTGTGTGCTCAACCCCCAGCGCCTTCCCAAGGTGACAAGAATAGGATCCAGGAGTATTCTGTCCTCACAGCGGCTAATCAGGATTCTAGCTTCCAGGGAGTAAGGAAGGTACCACCAGTATGCACAAATTTTTTTTTAATTGTTCATTTTATTTTATTTTTTTCCCAAAGTTTTATTGATAAGCAGATAGCAATGAGACAGTTTCAAATCTAATCGGAAGTACAGTTTCAACAAATAATACACTGCATATATTCTTCTTAGTGGTTAATTGCTGTACAAGAAGTGGACTTGTGATCCTATTTACAAAC
>NW_004524811.1:3207073-3209163 GCF_000260255.1 Octodon degus
TCGGCAGAAATTCCTACTGGGCGGGAGGGGTGGGGACGTACGGGGGAGTGGTGGGGGGCGGCCTGAGGGGGCGGGAGAGGGTCAGGCCCATGCTGTGCCTGGGCTGGGACTGGTCCCGCCGGCGCAGGGTAGCAGGAAGCTCTCCGCACACTCACCGGACCTAGGCTAGGACTGTGTCTCCCACAAAATTGACAGACTGAATGCATGATGATTGTTTAATTTTGTGATAGGTGACACCAAGGTAAAAAATAACTATACTTCTATTTTATTGCTTGCACCAATAGCATGATTTCAAGTACAGAAGAATCCTTTTGCTGTGTTCTTCTCAGGAATGAAATTCATTACTGGAAACATAGGAAGCCTATATGCTGGTCTTTGCTGAAAAGAAAACAAATAGCGTTTTATGCGTCAAAAGAATAGGAAATGTTATAACTTAAAGCAGCTAATGGTGGCAACATGTGGTGTCTTGGATTGCAAACCTCCCTTCTGTTTGGATGCAGGCCTCTTTCCTGGCACTCCAAAGCACTGGTATATATTTTTTATATTATTGGTATATCTATGCAACACTTTGTTCCTAAAGTTTGTGATAAGGCTTACATAGAGTGCAGAGGAAAAAGCATGCTTTATATATATTTTTTTCTGAAATTATAAACACTGTACATTTCTTTTTGTTTATATAAACACTGCAGCAAGACCCTGGGTTTGTGTGTCAATTTTATCTCAGTAGACAGTTTTTACTGAGATTTTCACAAAAGGCTTATAGAAGGGCTCCTGAGGTCTGTCTCCCCATCGCCAAGTACCTCCCTCTTCTCTTTGTAGCAGCATTTGAGATGCAGCTGTCTCACCCTCTGCTCGAGACAGCTGAATGCAATGGCAGAAAGGTGGAAGAGTGGAAGCCTTTTTCAGAAAACTGCTTGCAAAGTACTGGCACAAGTATCCTTGCTGCCCCATACTCAGTGTGGCACTGACGGGGGGCACTGTGAATGCCACAGCAGCTGGATGGGCCAGAAGCAAACACTGAGGCAAAAGAGGAAAGAACTGCCACAGAGACCAAATCAATCCAAATCCCTCAGCCCAGGAGATGGAAGGAATTACCTATGGAGCTCTGTATTTCATGTTTCTTAAGTAGCCTGGCTTTACTAGCCGATGTTTTGTCTCTGAGAGGGGAAGACAAGAAAAACAACAGGAAGAAGAGTTTAACATACTGATATTTAATTTTCAAGGAGAAAGTTATCCTGAATCTTGGGTTGAAATTAAATCAGTTCAGGGCCACCAAATAGCTCAGTGGGTTAAAGAGCCTGCTTAGGCAGATGCGGGCACTGGGGGTTCCATCCCCAGGCCTGCTGTGTTGGCCCTGTCCCCAGGGAGCACTGAGATAATGATTGAGACCGGGCCTGGTGGCATGCACTTATAATCCCAGCACTTGGTCACTACTAGTGTGATCTACCTAGACCCTGTAGACCCTATACTAAATAAAAAGAAAAGAAAAGAAATTAAATCACCTCTTTATCATATAAAGAAACAATAAACATTTTCTCCCTACTTGAGGATCAACATTCAAGACCTTTTCTATACTCCAAAAAAGTCCATCCTTCCCTTTACCTGGTCCTAATACCACACTCACTTAGGTAAATGCAAGATGATTGTTAACAGCCCTTATAGAGCATATTTAAAAAATGATAATAATTTGTTCCCCCTTCCCAAACATTCTCATAGACTAGTCACCACTCAGAGAGTAGAGGATTCTCCACCAGAATCAAAGGTCTGCATGCTGGACATGCCTGTGAGAGTGTCTGAAGTGTAAGCTTTGCAATGGAATGAGTGTTCCTAGCAAAGAGGTCCTGAGGAAGGAGACTGGAGACAAAGGATGGGTGCTTCCACAGAGCCATCCAGGGGGATGACAGTGACTCCAGTCACTGGGGGACAGGAACCAGGCAACATCTTCCTACTTCTCTCCTTGATCCCTGCCTTTACTCTCCCTTATGTGTTCTCATTTGAGGGTACTGGAGAAGCTACCTCTGACAGGTAGCTTCAGGCCTCTCTCTCTCTGTCTCTCTCTCTGTCTCTCTGTCTCTGTCTCTGTCTCTGTC
>NW_004524811.1:3209263-3232050 GCF_000260255.1 Octodon degus
TCTTTCTTTCTTTCTTTTTTTTTTTGGAACCAGGGATTGAACTCAGGCCCTTGTGCTTGCCAGGGAAGCACTTATTCCACTGAGCCCTCTCCCCGGCTCCCAGGCTTCCCTTCCTGATAACCTTCTTGCTCTTGAATTCTCCCTTGAAATTGATTGTGATTTCCATAACAAGTCATTTTGCTTCTTTACTCAGACTCCAAACACAAAGCTAAGAATCAACAGTATACTAAAAATAGATATTACCATTGGCATTTACAGATGGTAAGTTGCGATTGCATTTAGATGACAGACACCGCGAAGAATGCAAGGATTAGAACGTGGGTTTTCCTGACAGCATTTCTTACACTGCGCAGGAGGCAGGGCTCAGTGCCCAGCGCCTACACGACAGAGCTGTTTTTGCATTCCAGGTGCAGCAACTGCGCTCTCAATCACAGGTCAGGCGCACCCACAGAAAGGAGAAAGGATCCTACGGGAAGTTCTATTGTATTTTAATGGCCCCGGGAACACCGCTGAATTTCAGTTAAAAAGAAATATAACTACCTCTTCACGAAAACAGGCTTCCGGCTCTGGAACCGCGCAGCACTTCTCCACCCCGCTGATGAAACGTGCCAGCACAGACAGCAGCTCCTTGTCAGCGAGCTGAGGCCGCAGCCTCACCGCCTCGATAAGAAACCTGTGGCGCAAAGGTATCACGTGGAGCTAACTGACGATCTTGTTCTGAAGTTCCTCTTCTCTACAGTGCTTGTTAAGGTATCAAATGTTTTCATTCTCAACTAGGGTGAGTTTAAAAGGTAAAAATATTGAAAGAATTTTCTAAAATTTTTATGTTAAACTTACAGAATGGACTCTTTGAAGCATTAGGTAATCAGAGACAGAATTATACAAAAACAGGAACATGTGTTAGGTCTTCGTTATGCATAGTAGAATGCATGACTACATTTTATCTGTCTAGAAAATTCACGTCCATAACAACTCCAGCTCCCTCCTATAATAGCTGAATAACGTTTCCACTACACTTGATACAGATGTTATCTAAATAGAATGAAAACAGGTCTTACTGCTTTGGCTTTGAGAGAATGAAATTAAAATTCCTGCCCCTTTGGGCATTTCTTTTTTTTTTCTTTCAAATACTAAGAGCAATTCTCAGGACAGATTTCCACATGTTCTCTCCTAAAAATACAATTCATTTTGAACCTGTCCATGAACTTTGTTGCTAGCTGCCATAATCCACATTATGAAGTCGGAGTCTATTAGGCATTCCAAGTCTAGCAAAGGAAAAGACAACTTGGGTTTGTACTTTCAAACAGGGGCAGTAAATATGCACCAGTGTTTTTCTAAATAAGAGATAGTAGACAATTTGGTAAAGAAACAGAGTTATGATGCCAAAAAGCACATACTCATTACAATAAACTTGTCACTGAGACATAGTGCACATGCAGGCTGAGGAAGAGGATGAATGGAGAATGACAGTACCTGTTTTTCTTTCCTTGGAGCTCCTCATTCTGAGACTGACACCAGTCAGCAGGAAAAACAGATAAATCTTGAGAGAGTGGGGGAGGCACATAGGTTTTATCAGCTTTCAAACTCTCAAAGCAAGGCCTTCTGAAGGCAAAATTGGCTGTACAGCAGTGGTCCACAGCAGGATTGATAGTTCGATTTTCATTTATTCCACATAATTCTCCAAGAACTAAATCTGCCTTTTACCAAGGAGATTGGAAATTGGGCATTATTTTAAAACTTGAATAGCATTTCACAAGTTACAATTCAATAAATAGTTATAAGATTACTGTTAACCTTATCCAGAAAAAATATGTGTTTGTACCACTACACTACATACAAGAAAGCTAAAGGCTGGAGTTCTAATCAGCAGTATGACAAAAGTTTAAACTAGAGCAATTTTGAATGCTTATATATGCATTTTTAATTGTGAGCAGAGAGTTGTAAACAGCCAACTCAAAGTGGCAACTAATACTGTGGTTCTTGTATCTCTTGTCCAGAAGACACGGGGCGGGAAAGGACAGTTTTCTTACAGAAGTCACCCTCTTGGGGCAAGAGGAATTGTAGCATTACTTAAAATCATACAGCATCAAGGCTGGGGTGCAGCTCAGTGTAGGGAGCTTGACTCATGTGCCCAGGACCTAACCACAACCACAACAAATAGAGTAATGTGAAGATTTTCTACATCATTCTGAAACAACATTGAGATTCCAAAAATAGTTTGTCCTAACCAGTCACTTCTAACATGAACAGGGAAAAGGGATAATTTGGAGAATCTTTGAAAAATATTTTTTTTGGTGGAACCGGGGATTGAACTCAGGCCCTTGCACTTGCCGGGCATGTGCTTATCCTACTGAGCTATCTCCCTGGTTCCAAAAAATAAATTCTTTAGCTTCTTAAGATTTTCACATGTAAGAGGCATCCATATAGCTCAGTGAACTAAAGTGCTTGCTTAGTGTCTGCTCAGTGACTAGGGTCCAATTTCCGGCATGCTGTGCTGGCCCTGCCGCTGAGTGCGGTGGTGTACACCTGTAATCCCAGTGCTTGGGAGGCTGCAAACAGGAGGATCACTAAATAAAAAAAATAATATGTGAGTCAAGGAAAACATGACCCCTTTACATGACAAAGATGAAAACAATGAAGAAATGGGGGCAGATAAATTAACAAGTAGAAATACTTTTTCTTTCTTTTTTAATTCTGTGCTCACTATGATGGTTGGCATTGTGTCAACTTGAGAAGCTTAGAAGTTTAGCTTTGCAGGAGGCGAGGGTACTCACTTTGTAAACATCCTCATGCTTTACATGAGGAGGAAGAGGGCACTAAAACAGTGTGAGTGCTACACCGCTCAGGGCAGGCGTAGCCAGATTACAATATAAGGAAGGAAAAGAGGCTGGCTCTCCCCTTTTGTTCTTGTTGCTTTTGCTGTCTTCTGCTGCCTTGAACTGTTGTCCCTGTGCCTTGTGCCACCCTGCCTTGGTGTCAGCTTCTTATGGACTGAAATCTCCACAAACTGTGAGTTAAATAAACCTTTTCTTCTTTAGTTTTGGGTGTGTGAATTTTGTCTCAGCAATGAGAGAAAAGTAACTAAGACAATTTGGTACTAGAGATGTAGAGTTATTGCTGTGAATATACCTGACCATGTGTTCAAGAGCCTTTGAGAATGGCTTGTGAAAAGAGTTTGGAAAGGTTCAGAGATATCACTTGAAATAACAGAGTCAGAACACCTTAGGCAGTTCTGTATAGGACATTCTGATCAAAGCTCAGAAGACCAGAAGGCTAAGAGAAATCCTGCAGATAAACACCAAGCTCAGGGGATTTCTACTAGGAAGAAACACTACACTGGTTGTTGGACTCCAGGCAATGTGTGTTATGGCTTGGAAAAAAGTTTGTCTCTATTTGGCTCATGTCTAGAGACTTTGCCTGAGACTAAGATTAAAAGTAGTAGACCAATTGGCAGAAGAAATTTCAAGGCAGTGAATGTAGAGATTGTGGCATAGTTGCTGTAGGGAGCTTTCAGCCAGATTTATGTACAGAATCAAGAGCAAAGAGCTAAGTAGGATGATTTAAAACATGGTGAATTTGGCCAAAAGGGAAGCTCTAGTAAAGCTATAGACTATAAAGATAGAGGTGAGATCTTCATTGCTGAGAAGAAACAAGAGAATAGAATCATGGGCTGAGGGTATCACAAGAAGCAGCAAGTTTCCACCCTTAAAACTGCAAAAATGAAAGACTTTGAGGAGAAAGCCACCAAGCACCATGTTCCAGAATGACAGCAGCATAGAGAATTTGTTCCTCAGAGCTGGATTAAAAGTACCCAGTGACCCAGGCACTTCACCCCTATAGATAAGAGAGAGAAAAGTAACTAAGATACTCACCAAATCATCAACACAGGCAAACTCATCACTTAGTGTGCAGCAGGTAATCAGAGCTGTCACCATGTCATTGCCAAGAGAGATCAGTTCTTCAGTAGAAAGCTGGGGGGCTATCTTTGTGAGCTTAATAAAGTAGCTAAAAGAACACATGTATATTTATTTCTGAACAGAAGTAAATACCATTTGCCCTTGAAATGCTACTAAAACCCAAGCCCTTCACTGCTAGATAGATGCAAAGTGAACTTCTGCTCTCACAGATAACAGCAAAATGTCTCTTTACTCTGTTCTCTGGCACCCTGTCTTCTACATCTGTATAGTTTTGCTTCCTTCCTAGCATCATGGATATATCTTAAACCTTTAGATTTCCTTACCTGTGGGTATAGGAGCTCTTGGCAGCAAATATCTTGGGTAGTAAGAAATCTCCTGCTTAAAATTCTTTATGGGGTTAGTAGATATTTTAAAGAGAAAATTTGGTAAATGCATATTGAGAATGAGATGAAAGAAACTAGAAGCTGATTTCAAATTTTCAACTAACAAGCATGGTTGCAGAATTATAGAAAACATATTTTTAAAATTGTGCTTTGTTTTAAATGGAAGATGTTTAGTTTTGATAAATACCAACTACAATGATAATTTATTAAGAAAATCTGAGTTAACTGCATATTATTCATGAATGCTCACAAGAACACTAAAGGAATAAAAAAAATGTAGTGCTAAGCAAATCTAGAATTATTTCTACAAACAATTAAAATGGGTCAAAATCCTTGGCAAACCATCTCCTTCCCGGGAAACTATTGCAACCTGAACTTTGCCCTGCCCCGCTCCAAAGCAGGGCAAAATGCATGGATCTTGGTCTGGAAATGAGAAAGCCAAGCTCAAACAGAAATTCTCAGAGCAGAGAATGGGTTTGGAATCTAGTATTCCCTTCATTTCTATCCTCATGTCTGTGAAAAACTTGTGTGACAGCTTAGTGTGTTTTCCTGACTACTGTGTTTTATTCCCTGCCAGGGTTTATGACTTGGCTATAACTGAAAGAATAATCCAGCTTTTTTTTTTCTTTTGGTTTTACACCTCGGGGAATTTTTACACTAGGTCCTCCACTTGTGGAATCAACCTACTGGTATTTCAAGCCATCCTGTCCCAAATTTTGGAAATGTTCACATTCTTGTTGTACCATTTGGAGGCTTTTCCCAGTTGTCACATTGAATTTGATTTCCTGAAAATTAAAAACAATCATAGTTACATGTCAAAGTCTAATTTCTCATCATTTTGTACTTCTTTTTGCAAATATAATTCAAAATTTATGTTGACAATGACTACATTTGATTTTTATCTTGAAGTGACAGAGAGTTGATGCCATTAAGTAAAGAAAATTGGCCTTGTGAAAATAAATGACTTTTCTACAATGACTCAGCTAGTAATTATTGCCACAAAACATTTTTAGTCGTATTTGTTTTTATCTTCTAATTATTTAGATTTGGAACTTCAAGCTTTCGATAGTTTTCTTCCAATACTTGACAGCCCCACTTCCACATGACATTGAGTCGAACTTCTACTGGTAGCCACCAGTGTGAACTACACCATGAAACTGGATGCAGAGGGACCGATTGTTCCTCCTGGGAAGAGTGTTTTCAGCATCATGGTTCATTTCAGGATCACAGCAGACTGCATCAGCTAAACTGATGATGTTGCTCTGAATCCAAACTAGACTCAGATTGATTAATCACATTTTTCTTGGAGTAAAAGCTGCAAAGTCTGGAGCAAAACTTCAATATACATTTTAAGTATTTCATTGTTGTTCCTTTTCAAAGTTCTGAATTATGATGGTCAAACCTACCATATGATGGTAACAATCAGTCAGTGTCTCTCGGTCACAGCAATCTGCCAAAAGATCCTTGTATACCCCAGCAATTCTCAAAAGTTCTGGTGTGGACAAGTCTGAATGGCTCCTTGAGTATTCATAAAGAAACCTGACATGTGTGAGATATTATATATATTAAAACTTAGAGAAAAAACAAGTCACCCAACTCCACAGATGCAAAATTGTCTGTTGTCAAAAGTCAACTTCTTCCTCTGGTTTGGTCAGAGGCTCTTTGAGGAGCCAATTTCACCGCAGAATATCATCTTATAAAAGTTCCCTTGTTTTGTTTTAGACATTTTTTAGTTGAGAGAGTAGCATTAATAAAACAATATGCATAATGCATAAGAAATAGTACATGTTGCCACCAGTAATTTAAAAAAGAAATCATTGACTACCATTTTTATGAAGAATGCATCCAGACTTCTGCTTCAGAATTGTGGCTAGGTGGCTTCCTCCTAGCTCTCAGTCTAGCATGGCAGAGGTAAAGCACAGCCTCTGACCACCCTGGCACCTGGGCACACCTCATGCGAGCTTCAGCTCTGAATCTTTGGCAGTGATTTCCACAGCCTGGTCAGAAGTGTTGCACCTTTGGTGGTTGTAGGGCAGGAAGGAAAATAAGGCTACCAGTTATTAAGCCTGGTAGAGGCTACATACCAAAGCACTATTTTATGCCCTTCTGCTACAGGCTGAGAATCCCCATTCTGAAAACCTGAAATCAGAAATGTTCCAAAATCCAATACATTTTGGGCATGGACAGGATTCCACAGTGGAAAACTCTACCTCTGATTTATATAACAAGTTATACTCAACATGCAAGTGAACAAAATTCTTGTATAAAATCCTTCAGGTTATGTGTGTCAGGTATATATAAAATATAAATGAATTTAGTGTTCACTTAGATCCCCATTCTCAAGATAGCTCATCCTCAAGATGGCTCAGTATTAAGATAGCATATTCTTTTAACATTTAATCTTACAAGAAAAGTCAGAAGTTTCTAGCACTTCTGGTCCCCAGCCTGTCAGATAAGAGACAGCTAACCTGCATTAATAAAAGGTGAAAGATATGACCAAGGTGCCATGAGAGGCCTACTGCACATTTATAAGAAGCTAATCTCCTCTTAAAAGAGAGCTGTCTTCCCAAAGTACCTTAGCAATACAGCTGAGAGTATTCATAACAGAATCTTATCTGGCCACACAAAATAAGTAAATAACCTCAAAGTTTTATGAGAACATGACCTCAAACAAGCTTTTCATAGCCAAGCAGGCCTTTTCCTCATCCCCTCTCACTTTGACCTAATCTGTGTCCTAATATAACTTCTCCAGCCTCCTACTGTCTGTTCAGCTCCTGTGGGGGATGCACACCCACCACTAAGGCAGTGGGGCCTCACCACCAGAGTCAGAACTCCTCTTAGCATCTGCTGTGATCCATGGGGGTGGTGGGCAGGGAACCCCTAAAAAATTTCTAAAAATGTTCCAAACACAAAACCCTGGGAACCTATTCTGGGATGGAAATCCTTTGTGCTTTGGGCTCAGATTTGAGCATCATCTTAGGACCGGTTTGGACTCATAGCTCTCAGTCCCTGCCCTTCCATCCCATGTGTCCTTGAGTGCTGTGCTTCCAATGTCAGTAACGCTTAGGTGCATGAAGAGGAGGAGGAAGAGAATGACAGAAATGAGAATTGCTTCCACTTACAGAGCTAATGTTAGATAAATTTTAGTCATTCTCCATAGCTCAGAAAAAGCAACATAGCAATAACAAGATCAGGAGCGTGGAGCCAGACTGGCTGTGTCATGTGTTAGCTGTGTAACTTCGGGCAAATTTCTTAGCCTCTCTGTGCCTACTTCACCATCTGTAAGCGAGAATGATAAAGGTATACTAACTTCAGTGGGACTTTAGAAAACCCACTTGGCTAGTCGATGAAAATTTAATAAATATGGAATAAAAAGTAGCTGTTTACTCAACCCAAACCTGTGTCTTCAACCCACAACTCCTGCAGAGCTCCAGGGTTATGATATAATTGTCTCATGACAGTTACTATGAAAGTAGAGTAAGTCAAGGTTCTCAGATCTGAAACGTGTGATTCCCCCACAAAGCCTGCATCTACACACGGGCACTCCAACTCATTGGATGGGAAAACCCCACACAGTGATGTAAGCTCCAAATGGGGAGGCGCTCCAAGTGAAGTTTCTAAAACATAGCAATGATTTGTTCTTTCTGTTCTGCAGTAAAAATACTTCAAAGGCATCCAATTACTTAGGATGCTTGTGGATCTGGTTCCATCCACCTCTCAGTACCACATATCTGTTGGTGCTTATATGTACCTTCTCTGAACTGGTCTGGAGGAGTCTCTGCCTGCTCTGAGAAGACAGCAAAAGTTTGTATGGCTCTGCTTTGAAAAGTCATCCCTAGATATGGCCTACCCTCGGCCATTGACAGTGACAATAGGCCTGAAATTGAACAGAGATGATTAAATAAAAACTACATAAAATCTACAGGCCACAGGCTCTTAAAAGTTTAGAAAAATGTAACCCTACATGAACAGCTTGTAACTAGCTCCATAAAAGAGGGGGAAATGTAATAGAAAATGACCCCTACACACACACACCCAGCCAACAGAGTTCAGTTAGTTCTCCAGGTAGCAGTTCCTAGGACTTCTATTTCTTAGGAAAAGCTGGTCACTGTGATGCATGGTTGATCATTATGATGCATATTATCAGAAAGAATCAAAGTCAATCAAGTACTCTACCTCTATAAACCACACCCCCTTGGTAGACCCCATAAAAACCTTTCTCCCTGAGCTTTTGAGGCCTGAAACTTTATAAGGATTGATTCCTTGTCAGTGCTGCCAACATTAAATAAATCTGCCTGCAAATCCTGGATGTCATCCTGCCTCCAAATCCTGTATGTGTAGCAGTAGGTCCGTACACATACATCTTCTGCTTCACAGAGAAGAGAGGTCCAGACCAGCAGCTATACCAACAGCTGCCTTGGCTAGACCTTCTGTGATCAAACCTCACTGCAGTTTTCTACTCTGAACCTCCAACAAGTCACTCAACTTTTTATATCTCAGTTTACTCATCTCAGAAGTAGGGAGAAATGGTACTGATTCTAGGTGAAAGTTGGGACAATTGAGGTAAATAATCCTGTGTAAAATATTTGGCGTATTGCCCAGCACATATCAATAAATGCTAGCCATTTGTTAGTGATGTTAGTGATGGTGCTATATCAGTATAGCATAGCAATGTTATTGGTAAAATTATGGGAAAAAACCCAAAATGGTTAGGATAGATATATAGCTACATTCTCTTAATTCAAGGAATAGAGGGATTTGTTCTAATAGTGTTTGTAAATAGGCTATCACGTCTGCATCTTGTACAACAAATAACCACTAGGAAGACAGTATACAATGTGTTAATTATTGAAACTGTCCTACCAATTTGATTTGAAACTGTCTCATTGCTATTTATTTCTCAATAAAATCATGAAAAAATTAAAAAATAAAATTATGTGAATATAACTGTAATTTTCAAAATTGTATGACACTCAATGAACTAAGTGGTTGCTTATGGTATTGTCCAAAACTAGCCAAAGTGGAGCAGATCTTACAAGGTTTTTCTGTCTTATCCATGCCAACAGGCAGTTATATTACCTGGCAAAGAAGTCATCTGGGTCAGTGTCTCTCTCTTGGCACATATGTTCACTGCCAGTAAATTTTGCTTCAGTTGGAGACACATTCATTGGTCTGTCATCTTTATTTGAGTTAATTATGCAGTCTTCACGTTCTGGTATTTTCTTCTCACAGCACTCTTTGATTTTACTGGAGATAGAATCTTGTTTTGAACAAATATGGCTCATAACTTGGCTCTGTACCAAATAAGAATGAGACATGACTTAATTTCCAAAGTTTCTTTAGGACTGCATCCCCCCCTAATGGAATGGTTGTGTGAAAAACCAGTCATGAGCACAACACTGGGAATAGCCTTATCAGATGATCTGATACATGATGTTCATTTAACTTTTGTATTCATGTAATAAACATGAATTTTTTTTTGTGGTACCAGAGATTGAACTCAGGACTCTGCACTTGCCAGGCAGGTGCTTATTTTACTGAGCTATCTCCCTGGCCCCTGAAGTTTTACATTAGCACAAGCTTTTGTTTCAGGATATAAAGTCATATGATTGTAAAAAATAAGCTCTGTTACCAATTCACATTTATTAGGACTGAACTGGAGAGCGGGGATACAGAGGAAGGACCATTTTGTGTTTTATATACAGAATAGTTGGGATAGATGTAAGGCTGCTTTCACTTGGTTCAGGAAAGGAAGGATTTGTAGTAGTAGTGTTTGGATGGGATGTCCTGGCTGCTTCCTGTGCTGTGGATGACCGCTGAAAAGATAACAATGTGCAATGTATTAATTATTGAGAATGCCCTATTAATCAGCTTGGAAAGTGTCTCATTGATATTTGTTTCTCAATAAAATAAAAAATACACATTTATTAAGTATTAAACTTTTAAATACTTTACTCCTATTCCTCTGATATCTTGGCATCTTACATTTTAAATAGTACTGCTTTCCCAAATGAATTCACCTATGCTTTCAGTGGTGACTGTCAGAGACAAGTCAGTATAGTCTATAGACTTGGTCTTCATTTGCGGGCTGAAATTCTATTGTCACACACATAGAAAAAAAAATTCAATAAACATTTGATAAAGGAATGGAAAAATGGAACTCAAATAAACTACCACAGTAAACACCATATACATCTTCTCAAATAAAGGATGCTTTTCTACTCATGATATCATCTTCCTAGTGGTGCAATGAATTTGTATTTCTTCCTACAGAAAATGTTATGCTGTCCTCTGTCTCTATACCTTCTCCTGATTCAGGACTCTTCATAAAGTTTGAGAATTAAGGGGAGTTTGGGGTTACCACACTTACACACTAACTGGATAATTAAAAAAAAACTGGTCCAGTCCCTAGTCCCCTTTCCAAACGTTCCAGAATGAGGCTGCATGCTCTTTTCACTCTGTTCCAGCCTTCATTGCTGTTTCTGACCTCCCTGACTCAGCCTGCTCCCACTGGAATCACTCCGTGGTTTCAGAGAGAAGAATGGGGCAAAGCTGAGGGCTGAGTTGAGAAAGAGTGGGGATCGGCACCAATGTCCTGCCGGCCACAGAGCCAGCCTGTAAACGCTCCCAATTCTCCTCAGTTTATTGCTACTCTAGGGAGAGCCTATTTTACAGTCTCAGAGGCTTCACTTTAATTTAGAAAGAAGGAAATTTGAGACATAATATCACTCCTTAATCTCACACCCAAATTTACAGACATTTCAATTACACTCTAATTTTACAATTTAACATTATAAAATGCTTGTTTCCATAAAAAGCAAAACACTACAAAAATAAATTATGAATAAATTTCCTTTAACAGGGGTACAGTTAGGAATAAAATAATTCTTTGACATCTGTTATCTACTGCTTGAAATAAAATAAATATACCACAATAGGTAAAATTCAAATATTTAATTGGAATGTTATCACCCTCCTAGTTCCAAAAACAGTTAAAGCATTCAAAAGTCGCTATGATCAAGCCTAATTTCAATTAAAAAAAATTCAAGATTTTCTAAATGAAATTGTATTATCTTTGATTGCATGGGGCAATTTACATTTTTCAAGATTATGTTACTAGGATATTACTGTAGAAAATTGCTTTAGTTACCAGAGGCCAGGGATGAAAACACTGGGTAGAAACTGCTGTCAGAACACAAAATTTCCATTTCACGAGAGGAATACATTTGAGAGATCAGGTGTATAACATGATGACTATAGCTAATAAAAATACTATGTACTTCAAAAGTTCTGACAAAGTAGATTTCAGTAAAGGACTCCCTTCACAAAAATTACAAGTATATGAAAAAATGCTCAGGTTAAGCAGATTGATTTGTCACTCCATAGTGTATACACATCAATATACCAGGTTTTTACACTATAAGTATGCATTTTTGAAAAAGAATCAAAGATACCAATATTATTTGAAAATATTTGGAAGACTGTACATAACAATCCTGATGAAATTAGAAACATAATGATAAGAGGTCATTCCTGGGCCAGCCAAATAGCTCAGCAGATTAAAGCACCTGCAAGCAGGTGCAGGGGCCCAACACCCCCCCCACCCCCCTACCCCCCCACCTGCTGTGCTGGCCCCACCCCCCGGGGCATGCTGAGAGGGCACTTGAGACTGGGGGTGGTGGTGCAGGCCTGTAATCCCAGCTCTTGGGAGACTGTAAACAGGCAGATCACTACGAGCCCAATCTAGTAGTGAGAGTCTGAACACCCTGTAGACCCGTCCCTAACATAAAAAAATTACTATGAATTATTACAAAGACAACAATATAGAATGTATTATTTTAACTGTCCTACTAACCTGTTTTGAAACTGTCTCATTGCTATCTCTTTCTCAATAACATTAATTAAAAAAAGAAGTTATTCCTGAGCTTTATTAATACTTTGTAACATCTCTATAAGGTTTGTGATATAAAAGCAACTTCAATTAAAAATAAATAAATTTTCAAAAATTATAAATCCATAAATTTTATGTTAAGATATTTAGTAATATACAGTCTCTTGAAAATAATATCATGTATGTTTTTAAAAAGATGTTTAAGGGTTTATTTGTTAAAATGTTACTTTTATTCTGTGTTATTTTAAGACACTATATTAACATTCTGATGTCATTATAATAAAGTAACCACATTAGGGCAACTCCAGAGTAACAAATAGTTGCCCTTCTTAAAAAAACAAAACAAAACAAAAATCTTCTGGAATTTACACGGAAGCATGAAAGGCCTAAAATAGCTAAAGCGATCATGAGCAAAAAGCAAAGCTGGAGCCGTGTCAATCCCTGACCTAAGCACACTACAGAGCTGTGTAACCCGAACACCGTGCAGCAGCATAAACAGACAAAAAGGGCAGAAAGCAATGGAACTGAGCAGAAGCAGGAGTAAGGCCACACACCCACAGCCAGTTGATTTCCCACAAAGGTACCAGAGCTTACTCTGTAGACAGCACAGCCTCCTCTGTAAAATGTGTGGGGAAACTGCACACCTTATCCAGATGAATGAAGCTGGACCCTTGCCTCTGACTCATCACAAAAATCAACTCAAAATAGATGAACAAAGACTTATGTCTAACACTGAAATTATGAAACCTCTAGAAAAAATAGAAAACTTCAATACTTTAGCATAGGAAATGATTTTTCAGATAATATTCCAATAGCACAAGCTACAAACAAAAAACCCCAGACAAGTGGCATTATATCAAACTAAGAAATGTCAGCAAAAGAAAGAACCCAAAGAGTGATACGTAGATCATATAAAGAAATCAAAACTTCAACTGCAAACCTCAAATAATCCTATTTGGAATTTTTTTTTTTTTTTTTTTTTTTTTTGGTACTGAGGATTGAAACGCAGGACCTTGTGCTTGCCCAGGGAGGCACTTACGCCACTAGCCACTGAGCCATCTCCCCAGCCCTATTTGAAAATAAGCAATCTACCTACACATTCCTCAAAAGAAGAAATAAAAATGGCCCACCTTGTGAGCCACAGGGAAAATGCAAATCAAAATCACAATGAGGTATCATCTCAGTTGTGTTCTAAAAAGCAAAAAAAATCAAACCAAACACTGTAAAAATGTAAAGAAAAAAAGAACTTTTTTTTTTTTTTTTTTTTGTATCAGAACTCAAATTCAGGACCTTGCGCTTGCCAGGCAGGTGCTTGGCTGAGATAGTCCTGGTGAGAAAGGAGAATTTTTGTGCACTTCTGGTAGGACTGTGAATTGGTAAAGCCATTATAGAGAATAGTACAAAGACTCCAAAAAAATTAAAAATAATTGGTCTACTACATGATCTAGTTGTGCCTCTTTGGGGTATATATCTAAAATAAGTGAAATTAGCTTATCAAAGAGCTACTTGCACTACATTTTCATTTTCAATAGCCAAGACTGGGAATCAACCAAGGTACCTATCCATAGCCATAGAAAATGGAGTATATTTACAAAATAAAGGACTGGGATAGAAGGAGGTTAAGTAATTATTGTGGTGGATTGATAGTTGATGTCAAATTGAAACATCAGCTAAACTGAATCTGCATAGTGCTGGCTATCGATGGCCCACCTAAAGATTCTTACCAAGAACAAAAAAAGGAGAACTGGAGAGGAAGTGGGGCTATTGGTTCTCCTGAAGGAGCTGGTCATGCTGGCTTTCTTGATCTGAACTCTGACAAGCTTGGGATCTTGTCCCTGAGGGGAAACTGTGGTCCTTACTATGAACATCACTTCCTGGCTTTGGAGGGGAAGATAGTGCACTGTTTAATCTGCTCTCTGTGCAGATCCATTAAAGAGATTCACATGAGACATTGTCATGGGCTCTGGTTGGACTCCCATGGGATATTGACATGTGCTGTAGGTCTTCAGGTGGACTTATGCAAGACATTGCCATGGGATCTGCACCCTCAGCTAGATTCTTTGGATCCTTAGTATGTGAACAGATTTCCTGCACTGTTTTGTATTTGATTCTTTGGGTGAGTACTATAAAATACTACTATAAATTATGTGCCCTTTATTAAATTGTTTCCCTTGCAAACCCTGTCTATAATAGTGACCAAAATAGGTTTGATCAGATATATAGTATTATTACATATTTGATCAGATATGTATTATGTTTGTGTTATAATATACATAATAGCATGCTGTGTATCACATAGATATGTACAATTAATATATGTTAATTGAAAAAATGAGTGCTAAAATCAGTATATCAGTAGGTTACTTGTTTTAGAGAGTATTTACCTGGTCACGAATGCACTGCAAAACATCTCCTGCACAGCACCCATGATACATGGAAGAAACATCTTCTAGGAGAGAGGTAAGTTCCTTAAATTCAATGTTGGGGAATTTTTTACTGAACACAGCAATGTTTCTGGAATGAGAGTTGAGAGGCACTGAAACAGTGTGATGAGCAGTACAAGAGGGTGCTCTGAGCTGAAGCAGGCTGACCCACTCCAGCAACGCTGGGTCATTAGTATTGCACAGATATCCTTATCAAATAGTTGGAGGTGGGCTGTAAGCTCCATACGATCACTCTGAAAATCTTGGGCTATTTTTATTTGACACAAACCCCCAGCATCCTATATCCAAGCAAAAAAAGATTGCAAAGAGATGGTGTTTTCCATAATTATTAAGCAAGACACTGTGTGAACATCACCACTTCCTGGTGTGAGCCTATGACAGGAACAGGCAACCCATCTCAGACTGACCAAAATATCTCAGAAGTAGCCCTTTTCTTTTTGGGGTTCTCCCCTCCCCAGTTTTGTTCTATCCTATCCTAATGAGCTGGTTCTGAGTTATCCTCATAGACACATCCACCTTGAGCCTCTGGGGAACTGGAAAAATACAACTTAAAGTTCAAGTATTTGATAATAATGGAACACAGACAAGAAAACAAAACCAGAGATAAGATACATATTATTATAAAACTCACATAGAGTTTAAGACTTTGGGTCCAAATTTCATAAGGGCCCCACAGACATATTTTTGATAAGAAGAAAATGCTTTTAAATATTGTGTAATGGGTATGGCCTGGAGGAGAAGGAAAAAAAGAAAATTCTGTTGAAACAAAGGCAAAATCTCACTATTCTCTTACTTTTAACTACATATCAACCAAACTTTTACAGAATTTTGATCAAAAACAGAAAATCTATGTGACTTTTATTTTAGTATACTTTTTTTTTCTTTTTCTTGCAGTACCAGGGATTGAACTCAGGACTTTGCATTTGACAAGCAGGCACTTATGCTGCTGAGCTATGTCCCCAGCCCAGCTACTTTTACTATACTTAGAAATTGAAAAATGTGTTTGTGTCACCTTAAAATGTACAGCCAGGGCCCTGATATCTGACTTGCACAGTGAGGACTGCATGGTGCTAGCCGGGCCCAGCAGGGTGTGATCTCCTGTCTTTGCTGCTGGCTCTGTCCCACAGGCAGGGCCTCTAGGGTCTTGCTAAGATCAACTGCCACCTTCCACTCTGGATCTCACTCAAGAAGAATCTCTTCCAATTGACAAAGAAAACAAAGCCTAAAGGGAGGCCCTGAAAATTAATGACTGTCTTATACTGGTTTTGGGTTAACTGAGTACTTAAATTAGCAGCTGGTTGCTACGGATTGGGAATCTGTGACTGTGGCAATATCATATACGGTAAAAGATCTTTGCTATAATTTTGTACTACATGAGGATCTAAAGGCCTCCTGTTCATTGGCTCATTTTCTCTTTAATGGAGCAAATCCAGTACGCACTTTTGCTTGAAAACAGTTGGCTTTCTGTTGTTCTTCACAGCAAGTTTTTGTCACCTCTTCAAAGCGAGCAGCAACGGTTAGAAGTGTAGGGGCAAAGACAAAGGAATTCCTTCTGGCAACTTCATATATGTATCTACAAAAAATTCAAAATGCTTTTTAAAGGAGACAAGCAGGAAAAGGGAACATACAAGAAAGAAATGGTAGAGAAGAAAAGGAGGAGGTGGAAAAGGGAAGGGAAAGAAAAGGACAAGAAAAGGGACTTTTAAAAATGAAAATAAGAGGAAGAAAGATTTCATATACTAGGAATGTTCGATGCAAGGTAGCATCACACAGGCCCCTTGAGGAACCTTGCAAAGGTCTTCATCATGGAGCTGCTACCTCCAAATAAGGGTAGTGATTATAGCTCTAATCCTGAGCACTGATCTAATCCTTTCATGTCCAAACAACAGTGGTCTATACACAGTCCATTCCAGATTCGAGGATCCAACTTCCTGTACTTATGTTTAAATAAGCTTGTGACAGCTTTCAAAGCAGTAAGCTTTCCAAAAAAAGTTTCTGCTTCTGCAATTAGTGAATCAAAAACAGATATCTTGAAATTTATCTAGTAATGTACTATTTACTTGAGACTTAAGAACAAAGTTGCAATTTCCCCTTGGGAAGAAGACATTCTTTCTTTTTATGTTTCCTAGCAAATAAGCCCTAAATATGCATCTCTATCATAGGGCTTATTGCATGAGAAGATACACATCACTAATTTTGAGGTCATGAAAGCAGAGTTTGAGTCAAAAGTGTTCCCCATCATGTGTTCAAAGAGGTGTGGCTTTTGAAAGGTGATTAGATCACACAGGTGGATTAACCCACTCATGATCTCACAATGGAGTGGACTATGAAAGGTAGGGCCTACCTGCAGTAGTACACAAGTACCATGCACTAACCAGTAATGCCACTGGAGTTCCAGGAGGGACCTTGCTGGACACAAGCATAGAGAGCACAGCTTCGAAGGGCCAATCTGGGCCTCACCTTGCTCTCTCTGGCATCTCCCTAGCTCTCCACTTCCTGGCTGCCATAAAGTGGTAGTTTTTTTTCCACCACTTCCTCCACCATCATGTTTCACATGGAGCCCGCTGCTGACTGTGACCCCTGAACCTCGAGCCAAATTAAATCGTTTCTTCTTTAATGTTCATCACATGATTGATGCCAGTGATGGAGAAATTGGTGAATGCAGTATCTCTCAATATCTATCTGCTCAACTCTGAACTCAGAAAACAACCTGTAGGGCCAGCTAGATAGCTCAGTGGATTAAAGCGCCTGCTTAGGCAGATGCAGGGACCAGATTCCATCCCGGGCATGCGGTGTCAGCCCCGCCCCCTGCGGTGCGCTGAGACGGTGAATGAGACTGGGCATGGTGGTACGTGCCTGTAATCCTAGCTCTTGGGAGGCTGAAAACAGGAGAATCACTATGAGTTCGATCTGTGTAATGAGACCCATAAACTCTGTACCAAAAAAAAAAAAAAAAAAAAAAAAAAAAAAAAAAAAGAAAAACAACATGTATATTGGACAAATTAATGAATCAATCAGCCTTGCTTTTGTCAGAAAATAATGTTCAATTCAACCATTTTTCTATTAAAATTAAACTTACTGATTTAAAAAAGAGTCTCTGGCATTTTTAATAGCCTCACATTTCTCTTCAGGATCCAGAGTAGGGAAAGGAGGCAGAAATCCTACATTGGCTTTCTTGTTATATAAGAAACAGAGTCTTCTTTTAAAGTCAACTTTACTACAGCAGTGTGAAAAGTTATACTTTTGAGGCAGCCCCTCCATGGAACATATCATTTCCTGTAACATATCATTCTGAACAACAGAGAGGAAAAGGATAATTTTTAGTCATGGTAAAGCTATTCAGCTTTCTGAGAAGGTACAAGGATGCAATAAATGATCAATAGCATCTTTTGCAAAAGAGATGGCAATTTCCCAACCATTACCAAAAACATCTTCACTCGTATCCTCAACAAACACCTCATACCCTGGAAAATTTTATCCCTCCGGGACCCATTATCTGTTCTTCTTTGATTGCTACTCCCATTTTCCTTCCGTTTTGTCTTTTGTCGTTTCCCAAGGTAACAAGCTCAGTGTGCTAATGTATTGGGAAAGGGTTTACTAATGTTGTTTAGTAGTCTGCAGACATAGTGATAGGGAAATAGCCCAGGAAAGAGGAGTAACCATAAGGTACATATTGAGGGAAGCCGCCAAGGATGCTGCCTCTCTATGTCCATATTTTTGTCTTTATACTATTAACCCTTTCATACCTAGTGATCCATTTTTGGAATGCCCATAATAATATAACATAATAAAAGATTTTTCTTCAAATTCTTGTTCCTTGAATTTTTCTAGGTGAGATATATGAATTTCATGTAAAAATTCAAAACAGTGCCACCTTTGGCATAAATGGGTGAATTTCCTCTTGGCCTGTTTTAATGGGAGACTGTGGCACATAAAGCAAATTTATATATGTTACAAGTACACACTCAAGTTCTCAAGCTCATCATAATGCAGAATTGCACTTCCTCTGAGGAAGGTAACTTGTCCTAAATATAAAAATTATGCAAAATTAAAATGATGTGCATAGGCATCTTCCTTTTTCATAATCCTATAAACCCAGAAATTCTCTCAGTATTGACAAATAATCTTGTATATATAGGAATTAGGATTGATTTACTTACAGCCAGTTGTGAACACTCTGGAAGAGTCTTGCCCTCCAAGCACTTATCTCTGTACTTCATCACATCTCTGATCAGCATTTCCATGTCATCAAATGTTGCTTCCTGGACATACTGAGCAAATGTAATGATGGCCCTACAATAGTCCCCACGGGCACATGGTAATTTATGGCAGAATTCCCACTGATGTCTAATAAAAAACTCACCTCTACAGCCACTTGCTGAGTTAAATTATCTAAGAACAAAGGTTCCAAATTGTGCATCTTCTTGCCAATTCAGTGGCATCCTGATTTTTATAATTAATGTATTTACTTTATTCAAGTACTTTTTATGTAATTAAATTATTTTTGGGACACATTAACATTTCTGCACTCTGTCAGGTAAGATTACAACAAATATCAACAAAAAGAATTGAGCAAAGAAGCCAGAAATATACATTTGGGAAAATATTACCTCTTTAACAAATGGTATGTTAGATACTTATAGATAAATTGAAAGTATATCACAACTCTTACTGTGCACAAAAATCAATTCAAAATAGAGTGAAACTTAGGCATAAGACATACAGTTTGGGCTGGGAAGGTAGCACAGTGGTCTAACGGCCTGCCTGGCAAGTGCAAGAATCCAGGTGTGATCCCTGGTACTGCATGCTGTGCTGGACCTGGAACCCTGGATGTGTCTGTGCTGGCCACCAAAACTGGGCATGGTGGCATATTCCTGTAATTTCAAAGCTAGGGAGGCTGAGAAAGGAGGATGACTATGAGTCTGAATTGCGTAGTGAGACCCTGTATTAAAGAAGAAGGAAAGAAAGAAAGAAGAAAGAAAGAAAGAAAGAAAGAAAGAAAGAAAGAAAGAAAGAGAGAAAAAATTTCATGTCTTTTTAAAGAAAGACATGAAATTTTGAGACTGCTAGAAAAATATAAGCGAAACACTAGTTGCCATAAACACAGGCAAAGAGTTCCTCTGTAGAACTGCAATAGAGCAGAAAATAATAGCAAGAATCAATAAATGGAACTGCACCAAATTTCAAAGTTTCTGTATAAGAGAAACAACTAACAAAGTAATGAGACAGCCCACAAGGTGTGCTGAAAGTGGGGGGGAATCTTTTCCATCTAAGTTTTCAATAGAGGATTAATATCTGTTTATTCTATTTTAAAGAGTAAAAACAAATAGCAGAAACAAGGACAGAAAAAGTAACAAGTGACAGCACAAATGGTACAGAATTTCAAAACAAGAATAAAAATTCAACAAGGATTGTTGTATCACATGTTTCATAGCTAAATCTATTATTTAGATTAATAAACATAAGCATGCATAATTGGTCAAATACTTAAATGTTAATGGTTACTCAGTAAACAAATTTTTTGTCCTTTTTTACTTTATATTTTTAGAAATTTATTTTAAAGAGAGTACACTAATTGATAAGACATTAGAAATGGAACACATTTAAAAGAACAAGATGAGAGGTGTTCAACCGTAGTATTTGTATTGCACTTTGCTGTCTTCGATGTACTTGCTTAGATTATAGATGATAGCATATAGGGTTAGTCAAAGTAAAAATGTTACACATTAACTGCTACTTTCAAAGAACTGATGGCAATGAAAACTACAATCATGTAAGATTAATATCTAGACTATATAAAGAACACTGAATAATCAAATAGTCCAATCAATGAATGGGCAAATGAAACACATAGATGCTTCTTAAAAGAAGTAAAAATGAAAAATAAATATATTTTCAAAAATTCAGTGTTTTTAGTCATGAAGAAAATGTAAATCAAAAGTACCTTGAGAAATCATCTCACCCCAGTTAGAATTGCTTTAATAAAAAAATACAAAAAATAATGGATGCTGGGAAAGAAAGATTTGCCCACTACTGATGAGAACATAAACTAGTACAGCCACTCTGAAAATCAGTGTAGAGGTTCCTCAAAATAAAAAAGTAGACTCATCTATGCTACTTCTTGTGTAAATCTATATAAAATCAGCTTACTCTGGAGACATCTGCATAGTCACATTCATCTTGATACAATTCATAATAACCAAGATTTGGAACCAGATAGGTGCCTGTTATGGCTTATATCTAGATGTCGCCCCAAAACCTTATACATTCACAAATGCACTTTTCAGAAGTGGTTTGATCTAGGGTATGTGAATATGGATTAAGGATGTGTGGTACTAAATTAGTTCACTGACTGGTGCTGCACTGCATGTGCAACGTCTACCCTGAGCGTGGGAGACAACAACCATCACACTGGTATCCTGGATGGGATAAAAGGGAAAGGGAAGTTCAATGCTGCTGCTGTCTTGCTGCCTGCTAACTGCCCTCCCATGGACTGTTTCTTCCCTGCCACACCCTCTGCCATGCCGCTCTGCGTTGGAGCCAGCCAACTATGGACTGCAACATCTCCAAGCTGTGATCAAAAATAAACTTCTCCTTATTTAATTCTTTAACAGTTATTTTGTCCCAGTAATGAGAAAAATAACTAAGACAGTATCCATCAGTACATAAACAAATAAAGGAAATGTACACCAAGGAGTGTTACTGAGCCACAAAAAAAGAATTTTGTCATTTGTAGAAAAATGAACATATCCAGAGATCATTGTGTTAAGCAACACAAGCTAAAGGCAAGTACTTCATGTTATCTATGATATGAGGACTCTAGAAAGGTGATGTGATTATAGATGGGAAGCTATTGATAGACCAGACGATGGAAATAAATGGGAGTACACAGAAGCGTACTGGGGATGGATATGACCAAAATATATGCATTGAAGCCCAATTTTTATTAAATAAATAGGCTAATAAGAATGTTTTAAAAGAGCAAAATAGAGAAGGAAAAAACAGAGAAGGAAAAGCATTGTATAGATATATTTGTTGATATTAAAAATATAAAATAATTGTTGTATAAAAATACTGAAAAATGCATACATGCAAAATGAATCTAGCACAACTCACATGGATGCAAGGTTCTCATCTATAAATTTCCGGCTAACATTAATGTTATCTGAAAAGCAAGTATACTCAGATTATTACATATTTTGGTATTTTAACATTTTTTCCAAATAAATAGATATACAAGATGTTTAACCATACAAAGTATAAAATAAAGCATTATAAAGTAAATTACTACATTTAATAAGGAAGATACAAGTCATATGAGCCAAATGTGACACTGCAATCACTAATTATGCATTTAAGAAGCATTCACTAAGTTGAATTGATGTGAATTACTCTACTGATACAGTATCAATACAAATGTCAAATACCAACACCATCTCCTTGCCCAGTGACTTGCCACTTACAATTTGGACTCTAGTAATATAAGGATTACTGATAAATGATGTAATTCCAGGACAAGACAGTGCAGTTTATAGGGCTAATCAGACACAGACTCTCCTAAAATCACAGATTCTTTCCGAATGAGCATATAGTGACCAAAGAACACTTCTGATTTTCCACATGGACTTCAGTTATGGAGTCTTCATGTCTTGTGAAGTATGGTGAACACCAGGAGGCAATGAACAGTGATGAAGAAAGACCTCCCTGCTAGACCTCTGAGTTCTAAGTGCCCACAGTAGACAGGACTTTTACATATGACTAAACTCAAAACTTGGAAAGTGTTTAAGTACATCACAGGGATTCTTTGTAATGCCCAGATAAAGACTCGGAAAAGGATTATAGGAGAAGTGCCTAGGAGTTAAGTCTGAGAAATGTACAAGAGTTGTATGTGTTGGTGTACACATGTACTCTAAGCAGTCTGGGAGCCTGAAGTAGAAGTTCAAATCCAGATTGGGCAACTTAGTGACTTGGTGAGATTTTTTTTTCAAAGTTTTATTGATAAACAGATAGCAATGAGACAGTTTCAAATCTAATTGGAAGTACAGTTTCAACAAATAATACACAGCATATATTCTTCTCAGTGGTTAATTGCTGTACAAGAAGTGGACTTGTGATCCTATTTACAAACACCATTAGAACAAATCATTCTATT
>NW_004524811.1:3233827-3234369 GCF_000260255.1 Octodon degus
CTTATGTGCAAACATGAGAAGTATATAATTCTTTATCCTATTTTTAAAATATAATGTAATTTTTAAAATGTTTTTGTCATATTATGCAGGGACTTGGTGAGATTTTGTCTCAATTTTTTTAATTAAATAAATAAAGAGCTGGAAATGTAACTCAATATGAAGCCCTTGGATTCAATCTCCAGTAGCAAAAAAGGAAGGAAAAGGAAAAGAAAGAGGGAAAAGATGAGGGGGAGAAGTAAAAAGGAGGAGAAAGATGAGGAGGAGAAAGAGAAAGAAAAAGTGTAAGAGAAAAAATGTAAAAGACTGAATAAGCAGAGAACTAAGGAGCCCTTTTTGTATGAAGAGAATGCTGTAAGTGTTATGAATAAAAGTACTGAGGTATGAAACTTGAGATAAGTGTCTCGGTTTATTTTGATGAGAAAGTGTCTCATAAAGATGAATAATAGGGGGGCTGGTGAGATGGCTCGGTGGTCTAAAGCACCTACTTAGAACAAGCTAAGCTAAGCAAAGCACAGGGACCGCGGTTCAATCCCCCAGCACCA
>NW_004524811.1:3234478-3250165 GCF_000260255.1 Octodon degus
TTTAAAAAAAAAAGATGAATAATAGGACCTCTTTAGAATTGAAAGGCCTGGGTTTGGATTATGGGTTTCTTTCATATAAAACTGAGCAGTGTAGGATTCAACTGGAAACCGCAGGAGCTACTGAAAAGGTTTGTGTAGGCTAGTAATATCATTTCCACACAATCAGGTAGTGCTATGTTATATGTTAGCATCTTCCCCAGTAACTATCAAATAGAATGGAATAAGAAATATTTGTCAAGTGAATGGAGGAATGGATGTCTTGAAAAGTAAATATTAGGAGACTTTTACAACTTTTTTGTTGAGAAGTCAGCAAGAGCTTAATTTTGGTAGAAGTAATGGAAGTGAAAAGGAAAACACAGGTACAAAAGATATTAAACGAACAATCAACAGAATCTTTAAAACAAGGAGAGGGAGAACTCAAAAATAGTCATTCTCATTAACCCTGATGACATCTCACCTAACAGGAACTTTAGAACTGTAAAACTGAGTAAAACATAATCTACACTTTCAGGGCCATTGCTTCACATAGGAACTTTTGTGCAAAGCTACAGAAAAATGCAACTCCCAGGCCAGAGGGATCATGAAAGAACTTTCTTTGGATAAATGAAGTTAAAAGATTTCCCTTTTGAATATAAGATATAAAAAGTCCCCCCTTCCACCAGGTTTACATTGCCTTGAGTAGTACTGAGGGGGTTACAGAAAATGTTCTATTGGATAGGGGCTTGTGTACCCTCAAAATATTTGCCTTTTTGATAGGGGATATACTGAGCAACCACATTCCTCCCAAACACCTCAACTCATGTTTCTTGTTCCATTGTTACTTCAAATGACACACATTTCCTATAAATACCAATGTTGTAAATTCACAGCACATTCTGCGGCAAAACTTTCTGTCTTTCTGTCATCAGTTAGTTGCTGTCCATTTTATAAGTGTAAAAATTACCTGCCTACAGACTGATAATGTGACTAGCAAACTACACATTTGGGAAGACTTCTGAGACAATTGATCAGAATATATAAACATAAGCAGAGGGAGAAAAGAGCAAGAATTAAACTGAAAAATGTTAAAAAGGAAAAAATATACTAATTCAATCATTCCTTACTGGTATGCAAATAAATTTCTTACCGACATCCTGAGGCTTTGTAGGTAGAGTAAGGGATTCAATTAGAAAGAACAACAAAAAAATAAAACCTGCATGTTTTAGCTGCTGCATTTTTAAAAATGAAATAACAGTCACACATGAAAACACTATGGCTGAGGGATCAGGTTTTTATGTCTCTTGAACACCATTAATTAATGAATAACCTGTGCAATCTGCTTTTGAAATACTGTGTATTTGATTTCCATTGAGCACATCACAGAATTTCCTGCTAATTATTAACTAAAGAAAAGTGTCTTTATTTCATTGGAAAAAATATACTGAGTTATTAAAAGGTCCACTGGGTAACTGTTCACAGTACCTATGCAAATAGATAAAGAAAAATCTTTAAATACTACAACTATTAAAGAAAAAGAACTAGAAAACAGTACACCAACAGCAAATACACCTAAAAAGATATTAATCTTCACTATTATTCAAGAGAACTTAAAAATTAATGAAATTCATATATCTGATAGAGGTAGAACAAAGAAAATAAAAAAAAATCTGAATCTGGAAATTATATCAAATTGCTCATGTAATGAAAACTTTTGGAAAGCAAATCTATCATAAGGATTCATAATCCTTAAAATAGTCACATCATGTGACAATAAGTCTATGCTTAGGAAGATTTACACTGCATGATGATAGTGTGAGCTTGACATATATATTTATTATGTTCTACACTTGATTTGTTAAACTTATTATCATAAATAAATGTTAAATTTTGTCAAACATTTTTGTCTTTATTGAGACAATGATCAGTGTTTTTTCTTTTATTTTCTTATGTGGCTATATTCTACCTCTCGGTTTATTGATATTGAGCCATTCTTTCATTCCAAGGACAAATCCCACTTGTTCAGAGTGAATAATACTTTCAGTGTGCTGCTAAATTCAATGTGCTAAGGATTTTTGCATCACTGGTCAACAAAAATATTGCACTATTTCTTTCTTTTCTTGTAATGCTCTTGTCTGGCTTTGATATCAGGGTAGTGCTGGTATTAGAACATGAATTCTGAAAAATTCCCTCAACTTTTGAGGAGTTTGAGAATGACTGGCAATACTTTTTGAAATGTTTGGTAAAAGTCAGCACTGAAGCCAGCCTATATAATGTGTCTCCTCCTGCATGGATAGAACATTTGTACATGTCTAGTAGGATCACTTTTCTTAAACCAGATAGGATTTCCAACTCTGCTTCTGGCAGCAATCAGCCCTGCTTCCTGGATACACTATGCTATTTGCTGCTGTCTGATCATCACTGCTAGAAGAGAAACAGAGACACTATCCAGATCTGCATGCTGGTTACTTTAAGCCCTATCTCCTTTATTAGTTTCTACCAGATTCCAGACAGATTAGCCATGTCTTTACCCTCACTGTTCTGAACAAGGGTTGGTAGAAATGTGCCTCTTAAGAACAGCCCCAGACTTCTGGGTGAACTAGATGTTCACCTCCAGTTTTCTTTCCCATTTTCATAACTATGGACCCAAGAAAATCCTACCCATGACACTGCATCACTCAGTAAAAGGAACAGTGCAGTGAAAGTAAGACTTTCCCCTGTGGCTTGGGTTTGTGTTCTGTACTGTATGCATTTATATTGGCCTCATTTTCAGTTGCTGAGATTTTCATGAACGTTCTCTGCCACCTTGATATTATATATCCTCATACTTTTTTTATTGTATTGCTGTGTGGCTCATTATATAGAGCCTAAGATCTTCTAAACATAAGCTATTCAAAAACTCCACAACTTTGGTTTTTATGAAGCTGATATCACTCCTGTGCAAATAAATTCCTTTTTTAAAATTTAATGAGAAAGACATAGCAATGAGACAGTTCAAAAACAGGTTAGTAAGACAGTTACAATAATTAATACATTGCATATTACTGTCCTCGTAGTACTTATTCAGAGTACAAGATGTATACATGATATCTTGTGTAAACATAATTAGCACAAATCTCATTGAGATAAGAGAAAATAACTGTATATCTATCCTACTTTGTGTATACATATATATATTTTTTTCACTATGAAATGGTCCTTCATTTATATCCCCCTTTTATTTTTGTTTTGTCAGAGATTTGTGTCCCATTGTCATTCAAATATTGTAGGTGCATGAATTCAGCAAAAATAACCCAATGTAGTCTTATAGTCCATAATTGTAGCGGGTTATCAGCAGAACTGGCAATATCAGAACTTGTTGACTTGAGCATTTTATAGCTCAGCAGGTTAATATGGCTTTACTTTTTATACTTTTCTACTGGATGATTAAGACCTAGATAAAACAAGATCTATATAATAAAAAATGTAACTTTTGTATCTGACAAGGTCAGTCAGATCCCTTCATGTTTTACCCTGAAACCCTGTACAGCAGTTTGTAGATCTTTTGTCAGTGTCAGCCATATGGATGAGAAATGGCCATTGCTGGAGTAATTTCCTCTCTGTGAAAGCTTGAGAGAATGTTTTTTTCTCCATGTGAGTATCATTAGGCACACTATACATCATTGATCACTTTCCTCTATGGCCCCATAATCTTCTTTGTCAGAAAATTTGGGACACCACTGAGTTACAGGATGTTACAGTACAGTTTCTCTTATGTCCTGAGTCCTCACTGACCTTGAAAGGTTAGGGCCAAAATATTGGCTCTTCTTGTAGCCTTTCATTTTCGTTAATTTTTTTGGTCAGCAAACTTAAGTTGTTAACCCCCCAGAAGAGAAGCTTAATGATATTATTACTGTATAATATATGCTGTTGAGGTTAACATCACTATCTGTCTGAATATCAAATGCCTTAGACATGCCAGGGAACAGGTATTTCAACAATCATTGATATTCTTAACTTTAACTGCCTATAGAATGTGAAAACACAGACACATTTTTACACAGAAATTTAGAAATCTAATCATATACAACATTATAGCGGGACAATCCTATGGCATTCTTTTAACTTGTCTCGATTTCATTCATTACCTTTTTTTAAACAAATATTTACTTAGAGAGAGAGAGAGAGAGAGAGAGAGAGAGAGAGAGTAAAGTAATAACTGAAATGACATTAGAAGCAGTACACATTAGAAGACCACAATGATAGGTATTCCAAGCATGGATTTAGCATTACACATTGCTATCCTCAGTGTAGTTTCTTAGTTCACAGATATCAGCAGATGTAGTTAGTCAGGGTGAGAATTCTACCCATTAACTGCTATTTTCCAAAAACCTGATGGAGATGCTTAGGACTAATGCCTTAAAGATCTTGTGTATATAAATGCATGATTTTGCCACTGCCATGTTTCCTAGATTTTCTTTTTCCTCTCTCTTCATTGCTTAATCTTTAAGTTCTCACTTTCCATTTAATTGTATTATACTTTTCAATTATTATTTCTTCTTTTGAGTTCTCACACTAGGGAGACTAAATGATACTTACACATGTGGGTCTGGTTTATTTCACTTATGAGTATATATTCAACTTGTATCCACTTATACATGAAGGCTTTGAGTTTTTTTTGCTTTAGAGCTGAGTAATATTCCATTGTACAAACATACCACATCTTTTTCATCCATCCCTCAGATAACGGGTATTTTGGTAGGTTTCCAGCATTTGACTATCACAAATTGTGCTACTATAAGCATAGAAGCCTATATAACATGATAATATGATATTTTCTGTTCTTTTGGGAAAATTCTCAGTAGGGGAATAGCTGGTGTGAATGAGATTTCCAGTCCTAGTTTTTTAAGGAGTCTCAACACTGATTTCCATAATGGTTGCACCAGTCTACATTCCCACCAGCAGTGGAGAAGGGTTCCTTTTTCTCCACAGCCTCTCCAACATCTGTTGTTGCTTGATTTCTTTATGATAGCCATTCTTTCTGGGGTGAGGTTGTGTCTCAGTGTTGTTTTCATTTGCATTCCACAGATGGCTCATGATGTGGAGCCTTTTTTCATATAGTTATTTGCTTCTTTAATTTCGTCCTCTGAGAAATGTGTGTTCATTTCAGATGCCCATTTCTGGATTGGGTCTTTAAATTTTGGGGCCCTTATGTTTTTTAGTTCTTTATAAATTCTAGAGACAAGACACCTAACTGAGTGTTCATTATTTAAGATTTTTTTTCAAATTTGTGGAGTTCATTTTCACTTTGTTGGTAATTTCCTTTGATGTGCAAAAGCTTCTCAATAAGGGGAGGTCCCAGTTGTTAATTTTTTCAAGTATTACCCGTGAGATTTGACTTTTGTTCATGAACTCTTTGCCTACCCCTATTTTTTCAAGAGTTCATCCTACTTTCTCTTCCAGGAGACTTAGTGTTTCTGTTTTAATGTTTAGATCTTTAATCTATTTTGATGTTAGCATAGTGCACGGTGATAGACCTGGGTCAAGTTTTAGTTTTCATCATGTAGAGAGCCAGTTTTTCTAGCACCATTTGTTAAAGAGGCTATCTTTCTTCCAATAAGCATGTTTGTTGGAGGCCATTAACCGGTATTCATTCTATTCCCCTGCTGAGTCAAGTTTATGGCCCTTCTCACCTTGCCCATTCCCTGTGAATCACGTGCTATGCCCTAGGGGTTGTACCCTCCCCATTGCCTAGATACCTGCTGACCCCAAGACTTCCTCATTCCATCACCCCTATATATACCCAGAACCTCCCCTAAATAAACAAGGCTTGATCAGAATCTTTGTCTTGCCTCCATTTCTCATGTCTCCTGTCCTTTGTCCCCTCTTCAATTCCCCGCTCCTCCCCCAGGTGACCTTCGTTGACTGACCCGCTGGTTCGGGACACACGTTTAGCCCCTTTGTCAAAGATAACGTGCCTGAATGTGTTCATAGTTTTATCTGCATTTTCTAATCTATTCCACTGATCCTCAAGTCTGTTTTTTGCCAGTACCATGCTGATTTTATCACAGTAGATTTGTAGTACAATTTCAAGTCAGGAATTGTAATGCCTCCTGCCTTGTCTTTGTTGCCCAGGATTGCCTTTGCTATTCCAAGTCTTTTCTGGTTCCAAATAAACTTTAGGAATGATTTATCTAGGTCTGTGTGGTATGTTCATGGCATTTTGATATGAATTACATTCAATCTGTGCAACAATTTTGGGAGTATGGCCATCTTCACAATGTTGGTTCTTCCTATCAAGGAGCATGGAATATCTTTCCATTTTCTGAAATCCTCTACTATCTCTCTTTTCTGGTTACTGTAATTTTCCATGAATAGTTCTTTTAGTTCTTTAGTTAGGTTAATTCCTAAGTATTTCACTTTCTGCGGTGCTATTGTCAAAGATATTGTTTCTCTAATTTCCCTCTCAGTGTGTTTGTTATCTGTATAGAGGAATGCTATTGATTTTTGGGTATTGACTTTGTATCCTGCTATGCTACTGAATTTGTGTATCAATTCTAGTAACTTCGTGGAGATTTTTGGATCTTCCAAGTAAAATATCATGTCATCTGCAAATAATGATAGTTTAACATCTTCTTTACTTATTCTTATTCCTTTTGTTTCTCTCTCTTTTCTAATAGCTCCAGGTAATGATTCAGAAGTATATTGAATAGGAGTGCGATAGAGGACATCTTTTTCTTTTTTCTTTTTTTTTTTTAGTTTCTGATTGGTGCCAAGTTTATTTGAGAAGGAAAAGACAAAAATATAACAGGGGAAGGGAAAATGTCACTCCATTAAAAAGAACTCTTAGAAGACAAAGAATGTTTAAGATAAGGTACTCTTTACCTATAACAAGTTATGTAATTTACATGACTTGTGACACTGAAAACCCAAAATCAGACATTGTTTTATATCAGTGGCATTGTGATGATTAATGAAGATTTCTCCTTGATAAATTTTGCTGTAGTCATTTCAGTATTGACAGATTCTGGAAGATTCAGATGCAGTCTGTACTTCTCAGAGACCTCAATCAATAAGTCATCCTCAGAAACACTAAGGTCACAGAGAGAGGCTTCATTAATACCAGGTAAGTCAACTTTCAATTCAATTTTCATAGGTTTTTCATTGTGATCCTTCAAAAATTTTAAGTCATAGAGTGGTATCTTCCTCTCTACTTGGATTTCAGTACGAGAAATCTCTTCTATCAGACATCCTGCTTTGCCTGAAACTTGGTCTTTTGGCAGTAACAGTTGAGGAAAATTATCTGAATTGTTCACAGTGCTGTTTCTTAACTGTTCAAGAGTGTGTTCCTTTCTTATTTTCTGTCTTAAATCTGTGACATCAGCTTGGATTTCCATCAGGTTTTGTTTCATTCTTTGAATGCTTCCTTTTATTTTAAATTTGGTAATATGGTAAGAGTGTGAGAGAGTGAGCTGGAATTGTTCCTCAATGCAATTCATAGTCATCTTTATTAACTGATCTTTTTTCACTTGGTCCTTTTCTATTGCCTGAAGGACTTCGGGATTGTAGGCAGCACTGATTACTGTGTACTCATCTGATGCCTCAGAGATGTCTTCTGGCCTGCCCATCCTTAGAGGTACTGGATACATGCTTGACTGGAGAGTGGGAATCCTCTTCCACTGACACAAGTTGATAAAAAGTATTTTTTCTTTTGGCTTCTGGAAAGTGAGTAATTTTGATATCTCAAAATCTAGCTAGTGTTTTTTTTTAAAATAGATTATGCCAGAAATTAGTTTAGAAGTCACAAATCATTCTATGTATTAAAATCATGTTTGATCAATACTTTTGTTACTTGATTTCTCCAAAGTTTTGTTTGTTGTTTTTGGTCTTGCTATGCAGTTCAGGCTGGCCACGAGCTCACTCTGTAGCCCAGGCTGGTCTCAAACTTACACCTATCCTCCTGCCTTAACCTCCCAAGTGCTGGGATTGCACGTGTGCACCACCATGCCCGGTTATTTCTCCAAAGCTGTTGGCTATTTTTATCATGAATCCAACTGCTGCTCCTTCTGAAAGGAACTGGGCAGAAGAAGGGGAAACTGACCCGTTGTTCCTGGTGCATTTGAGCCTCTTTCACCACTTCATTATCTCTCCAAATTTTTTTTATTTGAATAATCTCCAACTCCATTAAGCTCTATTAAATCACATCATTTCTCTCTTTTTGTTCTAGCAGAAAAATGGCTCATTTTAATATTTCCAAAACACATCCGATATGTATTTACCATTCTTTCTCCTGGAGCACAATATTCCATACCGTGTTTTAGTTTCTATTTTGGAAGGCTGTTTCCATCAACTGTTCCTGTGTTGAAGTGGCAATAGTAGGCATTCTCTGATTATTCTGGGATAAATTCCTTGAAGACCTCCCATTCCTGCCACCAACTCTACATACCACAATCCTGGTCTGCACACAGAGCTCTGGCTCTGGGCCAGCACAGAGCTGTTTCCCCTCTTCCAGCTCCTGTTGAATGAAATTTTTATAGCCCTCTGGGTCACTTTCAGCCAGATCATCTAGGAGGTTCCAGAACTGAGTAATCTGGGTGAGCAGACCCTTTGAGGATGTCGCCATAACTGATGATGAACTACGCCTCTGAAACCTCTTCTTTCCGGTCCCAGACGAACGGCGACGTCTGTTACCCGGGTAACCAGACTGGGTACAACATTTAATTGGCTCCGAGAAGCTCCACGCGGAGAAGTCAGCTCACATCCAGTTCCGGAATTTTCCTCCTCGAGTGACGGGCTCGCTTCTCGGCGGAACCCGACCGACTTCAGTCCTGGAAAGCGCCGGCTTCCTCTCCGCGCCCGAGCACTTCAGAAGTGTGCAGGACACTCTCCCTGGACGGCCCCCAGGTCGCCCGAGGGCGGGAAGACTTTCGGGGGAGCACGACTTCCGGTCTGAAGGGAAGCCGCCTCCTTTTTCTCTCAGAGCGCTTCCTCCCCACCCCCGCCACGCGAGGCTGCGGCGCACGGTATGGGTGTGTTTGTGTGTGTCTGTGTGGGGCGGGCGTTTGGCGGGCAGGTTACCGCGAGCTCCGAGGCCGCTGTGGGGCGGGGATCCCGGTGACGAGATGGCAGTATTTTCTCTGACTTCCACTTGAAAACTCCGAGGACATCTTTTTCTTGTACCAGATCTGAAAGCAAAGGATTTCTATTTTTCCGCATTTAAAATTATGTTCACCGTCGAGTTGTCATAGATGGCTTTTATCAGATTGAGGTACCGGCCATCTTTTCCAATTTTCTGTAGCATTTTCAACATGAATGAGTGTTGGACTGTGTCAAAAGCCTTTTCTGCATCAATTGAAATGACTGTGTGGCTTTTGTCTTTGGCTCTATTGATATAGTGTATTACATTTATAGATTTGCATATGTTGAACCAACCTTGTATCCCTTGGATGCAAGATATAACAGGTCATGTTATATAATCTTGATGATTTGTTTCATTACATTTGCTAGGATTATATTGAGGATTCTTGCATCTATTTTCATGAGGGAGTTTGGCCTGTAGTTTTCTTTTTCAGTTGCATCTTTTTCTGGTTTTTGGGATCAGTATAATACTTGCCTCCAGGAATGACTTTCAAAGTAATGTTTCCTTTTCAATTTCATTGAAGAGTTTGAGGAGTATAGGGATTATATCTTCTGTAAATTTCTTGTAGAATTCAGCTGTGAATCCATCATGATCTGGACTTTGCTTATTCTGTGGGGTTTTTTAAAATTACATTTCATTTTTCATTGGCTGTTGTTGGCTTATTGAGAGTTCTTATATCTTCTTGATTCAGTTTTGGTAACTTGTTACTTTTTAGGAATCTGTCCATTTCCTTTGTCTTCAATTCTGTGAGAAGAAAGGTTCTCAAAGTAACTATTAATGATCTTCTCAATTTCTTTTGGGTCTTTGGTAATTTCACTGTTTTCATTCCTTAGTGCTTGAATTTGAGTTTTCCTTTCCTTATTTTGATGAGTTCAGCTAAAAGCTTATCAATTTTATTTAATCTTTCAAAGCACAAGCTTTTTGATTCATTAAGTCTTTGTATTGATTTCTTTCACCTAAATTGAATTAATTTCTGTTCTACTCTTTATAATTTCTTACTGTCTTAGCGCTTTGGGTTTGATTTGCTCTTTTTCTAGACATTTGATGTGCAGAATTAGGGCATTTATTTTTTCTTGTTCTGTTTTCCCAATATTTGAGTTCACAGCTATAAATTTCTCTCTAAGACCTACTTTCATTTCATCACATAAATTCCTATAAGTTGTACTTAAATTTTCATTGAATTGTAGTTATTGTTTAATTTCTTGTTTAATTTCTTCTGTAACCCATTGGGTAATGAGGATGGTGTTGTTTAATTTCCATGTATTATGGGGTTTTTGTGGCTTCTTTCATCATTTACTTCCAGTTTCATTGCACTATGGTCAGATAATATGCATGGAATAATTTCTGTTTTCTTGCATATACTTAGGCATGACCTATGGACTAGTATGTGATATATCTTAGAAAAATGTGCAGCTGAAAAAAATACGTATTCAGTTGTGGTGGGGTACAACACTATGTATATGTCCACTAAGTCCATTTGTTAGAAATTCTGGTTTAGTTCTATTTCTTTGCTAATTTTTTGTCTGCTTGACATATCTTTTTGGGATAATTGGGAATTAAGGTCTCCCATTAAAATTGTGCTATTGGATATTAGATTTTCTTATGTCCATTAAGATTTGTCTTATATAGCTAGGTGCTCTCATGTTGGATGCACACATATTTATGAGTGTTATCACTTCCTCTTGAATTTTTCCCCCAACCAGTGTGCAGTAGCCTTCTTTATTTCATTTGATCATTCTTTCTTTGACATTCAGACTGTCGGCGAACTGGATTGCTATGCTTGCTTTTTTCTGAGGTGCTAGGGCAGGTATTATTGTTTTCCATTGTTTTACTTTCAGCTAGTGAATTTCTTTGTGAATTAACTTGTTTCTTGTATGCAGCATATTTTTAGATTTTTTCCTAATCTAGTGTACCAGTCTATTTCTTTTAATTGGTGTATTGAGAACATTTGCATTGATGGAAATTATTAAATTATGATTGACATGTTATTTACCTGCTCTTGTTTACCCCTTTTTCTCCTGTGTTTGATTGTTTGCCCTATTTGGCGGGTTCTTTCTGTTCCCATTCATGGAGTTCTGGCAATTTTGGTCCATCTCTAGAATATCTTTTAGTAGTCTATGTAAGTTTGGCTTTGTGATCATGAAATTCTTTAGTTGTTCTTTGTCATGGAAGTATTTCACTTCTTCATCAAACTTGAAAGAGATTTTTGCAGGTTATAGCAGTCTGCTCTAGAGTTTGTTTTCATGGAGGACTTAAAGTACTTAGCTCCATGCTCTTCTTGTCTTGATGGTTTGTGAAGTGAAATCTGCTGTTATTCTGATGGGTTTTCCTTTAAACATGATCTGTTTCTTTTCTCTAGTAGCTTTTAGTATTTTGTTCTTGTTCTGGATTTCTGGGATCTTGACTTTTATATGTCTGAGTGTGTTTCTCTTTGGGTTGATGTTATTTGGAGTTCTATATTCCTTAGTTACCTGAATGTCAGATTGTTTCTCCATATTTGGGAAGTTTTCTGCTATTACTCCTGCCCATATTCTTTTTATATCATTTGTATTGGCTCCTTTTTCATTAATGCCTATTAGTCTTACATTGTTCATCTTTGCAAAGTCTTGCAGATGTTGAGTTATGTTTTCCTTCATTATAGTTGTTTTTAAGAGATCTTTTCCTACCTTTTCACTAGCTGCAATATTGTCTTTGAGATCTGAATCTCTCTCTTCACTTTCATTGAAACTATTTTGCCTGCTTGTGATTGAGATTTTAATTTGCTGTATATCTCTTTGAATGTGCTTCCTGCATTCCATTTCTTTCCTATATTGCTCATTCAAGGATTTCATCATTTTTCTGATCTCAATTTTTTCTTCAGTGTCTTATTTAGAAACCCTACATAATTTATTCATTATAGTTTTCCTTTCTTTTTTTTTACTTCAGATATTATTTATGGTCTGATTTCCTCTACACTTTTCTGCAGTTGTTTCTTTACTTCAGACACTATTAATTCAGATATTTCAGCTGTGTGATTCCCAATTTCTTCTATGCTAACATCTTCTGCATTTGTTCTGGGTGGTCTCAGGGCCTTCCACTGCATTTTCCTCCTTCTGTTTGTCATTTTGTATAGCACTATCTTCTTACCTTTGTTGTAGAGTTTTGGTGCAGGTATAACCTTAGCATCTACCAAAATTATTACCCAAGAGATTATATGGTTAAGGCAGTTATAGTTTTCTATTTACAGAGCTACAATTAGGAACACTAATACTGGGCAGTGATATTTAGCAGTTGACAAACTTTTGTAGCTAATGAGTTTGTATTTTAGACAGTAAGAATAGACATTATGCCCATGCAGCAAGGCAGATATTAAATTGGGAATTTATATTTAAGTTAGTTCCCCTAAGCTGTCTGATAACCTCCCCTTGATGTACCTGGGGTCTTCCAGCCTGACTAGTTCACTTCGTTGTTGCCCTCTCTGTAGATCAAGAGAAAAAGAGAGAGGACACTCTCATAGATCTGGTTCTAACAAAGTATCTCAGCTTACCAGGTCCAGATCTACCACGTTTGAATTCATCCACATGTGCCTGGCTTGGGTGTGGCTGCTGTGCTGAGCTCCTTCCTGCTGCAACCCATGGAAGTGAACCCCCTTTTCCCCTCTGGCAAGATGTTCTGCTCCTGGATTAGCTGGACAGTTCAGGCCCTTAGCCTCTGCGGGGACTTCAGCTGCAGAGTTGCACACTAGGCCTGTCTGATAGAGCAGGTTCCTGTGAGTGTGCAGATGGCCCCACACTCATGCTGGGCCTGGGCTGGTGCTGGAGGTGATCCACTGTGCTTGTTGGAGCTGAAGTTCTCACACACACATAGGGCCTGGGTGGGGCTCTGGGAGTCCAGTGGGCTTGGAACATGTCTCACACTAATGTTGGGCCTCAGTTTTGTCTGGATGTGTCTGGCTGGTGCAGAGTGGAAGCTCTGCAAGTAAATTCTTCAACTTCAAATTGTCTTATTTAGTCCATTTCTCATATTATTTTAAACTATTTTATATATCATGTAGGATGATTCACATAAGCAACTAGGTTACTGTTTTTAGGAATCATAATGTTCATTCAATAAGAGATAACAGAAGCTCAATTTAAACCTTAAACTATTTTAATGGACCTTATAAGGCAGATTTTTTGACATACAATTGATGTACATGAGTTATATATATATTTAAAATGTACTGCTTGTGTCATGAGAAAGGAACCTCAAGCATATAGAAGGGCAGTGATAGCAAGGAACTCTGGAGACCTCCATGGAGAAATATACCATAGGATTGGAGGAGTGGGTACACTAAGTTGCAGCAGCAGGTGTGTGATTCCAAACCAAACATCCCCAGGAGAGGAATTACTGACTAGATGCCATCTTTGAGTGGTACCAGATGAACCTAGGACATGGTAAGAAATACTCGGTGCTGTGGGCTGAACAATTTTGTTCCCAGGCCCATAGGTAAAGACTAGGATCAGCTGGGACTTCTGGAGAAGTGAATTGGAACCTACACTTTTACCATGGCAGGCTGGCTAGAATTAAACAGCACTTTGTCCTAATCCTAGTATAGGCTTGGTTGGGTCTTACAATGTGGATCTGGACTTGGTCTGCTACCTTTGTCTACCATTAATAGCAGAAACATACCCTGTGCTAAACATTACTATGAAATTGTAGTACCAAATGTTAACCACAGGCATGAAATCATGAAAAATCTATCTCTTTCAAGATTTTATTATTTTGTTTAGTTCTTATTTTTGTTACTTCCTTTTTGTTTCCCTGCTGTCTTCTTCACCAGTCTGCAAAGGCTTAGGTAATACTCCTTTGTCTTCAACTTTGCTTTCAATCTCTTTCTCTTTTTGTCTAGTTTTTCCTCCTATCCCTTTTATAATTTTCTCTCCAGAGAGGAAAATTGCTCAAATGAGGAAATATTTACTATATATAATGTGCTGGATTATTTTCAGTTTTTTATATAACTATAAAACTTGCACCTATGATTAAAGGATGCAAGTTAATAGCTAACAGTTTGTCACTTTCTAGACTGTCCTAGATCCTATTATTATTACTGACTATAGTATTTAACCCAAAGTGACATAATTGTCCTAATCAGTTATTCTTCCTTGCATGCCAAACTGAGGTTGTCTGAGGGCCATAAATAATACAGTACAAAAGAACTGGGGGCTAGGCTAAACAGGCAGTAACTTTTAAGCCCTATCTCCTTTCTTAGTTTCTACCAGATTCCAGACAGATTAGCCATGTCTTTAGCCTTATAATTCTGCACACGGCTAGGTAGAAATATGCCTTTTAAGAACTATCCAGGATTTTGGGTGAGCTAGATGTTCACTTCCAGTTCTTTTCTCACTGTCATAACTATGGACCAAAGAATATCCTACCCATGCCACTGCATCATCCAGTGAAAGGAACAGTGCAGTCAAAGTAGCTTACTAGCTCATCACTAGTAAATTTAAGAGGTAGGATCTTGCAAAGAACTCACAACTCAAAATCCAGATACACCTAGAAGACATTTATGAAAACTGGTCATTTCAAGGGGTTGTCAATACTAGAAATAAACCTATATATTATAATGAATTTAAAAACATCAAGACAGAAAATAAATTTTTAAAAACTAGAAAATGAGAAGATGTGGAAACAAGATACAGCCTCAGCATTCCAGGTCACCAAAGGCAAATCCAGTGAGCAATGAGGTAGAGCAAATCTAAAGTTACTTACCTAAACTCTGAAATGCAACAGCAGAGGTAACAAAGCAACGAATGAAACTGTAGAAAAGAACAAATAATAAATAATTGCTCAGGCCCGCCCTTGCTCGCACTCCCGAGTCCGCCACCCTCCATCGGTTCTCTCGGTAGTCCGCTTTCGCCTCTGAAGCTATCCGCCCTGGTCTCTGAGCTTGCGACTCGCAGACAGGCATCGTTGGCGTGAAGAGGCCAGACTCGGGGGTCATCGCCGAGCCATCATCTGCGAAGTTTGAGGTACTTTTACAAGTTTGCTACACAGGCTGTGCATTTGCAGTGTATTTGTAAGCAATGGCTGTCATCCGAAGGAAACTGGTGATTGTTGGTGATGGAGCTTGTGGTAAGACATGCTTACTCATAGTCTTCAGCAAGGACCAGTTCCCAGAAGTATATGTTCCCACAGTGTTTGAGAACTATGTGGCAGATATTGAAGTGGATGGAAAGCAGGTAGAGTTGGCTTTGTGGGACATGGCTGAACAGGAAGATTATGATCGTCTGAGGCCTCTCTCCTATCCAGATACCAATGTTATACTGATGTGTTTCTCCATTGACAGCCCTGATAGTTTAGAAAACATCCCAGAAAAATGGACTCCAGAAGTAAAGCATTTCTGTCCCAATATACCCATTATCCTGGTTGGAAACAAGAAGGATCTTCGGAATGATGAACACACAAGATGGGAGTTAGCCAAGATGAAGCAGGAACCAGTAAAACCTGAAGAAGGCAGAGATATGGCAAACAGGATTGGCACCTTTGGGTACATGGAGTGTTCAGCAAAGAACAAAGATGGAGTGAGAGAGGTTTTTGAAATGGCCACGAGAGCTGCTCTGCAAGCCAGG
>NW_004524811.1:3250458-3273197 GCF_000260255.1 Octodon degus
AGAATTTCTTAACTTCTTGCTTCTTTCTAGAAAGAGACAGTTGGTAACTTTTGTGAATTAGGCTGTAACTACTTTATAACTAACATGTACTGCCTCTAATCTGTCAGTTGCAGGGAATTCTGATGAGTCCCCACTTCAGAGTCTTACTCCTCATGGAGTTATTGGCAAAGCTCTGGGGTGGGCAGACAGTTTTTTTGAAAACATGCTCAGCCAGAAGCCCCAAGTCCATGCAGCTGTGGCAGAGTTACAATTCTGTGGTTTCATATTAGTTACCTTATAGTTAACCATGTCATTAGTGCCACTTAATGTATGTTACCAAAAATAAATATATCTACCCAGACTAGATATAGTATTTTTTGTATAATTGGATTTCCTAATACTGATACTTGTCATTACCACAAAGAATGTATTGGTGGTTTGTTTTGTTTTGTTTTGTTTTTTAACAAGAAAGTGTATTTGGAAATAAAGTCAGATGGAAAATTCATTTTTTAAAATCCCCATTTTTTCACTTTGTCTCATACAAGAAGGCTATTGCCCCTTTTTGGCCCCACATATCCTAGTTCCCTTCTCCAGAACTGGGTTAGTAACTAGGAATTTTGTTTGAAGATAGCATAGCCTTTGTCACCTGGGCTGCAGGGCCTGGCTCTAATTCACAGCGCTCTTTTCTCCTCACCTACTGAGGTGCCCTCCCCGAGAAGCCATCAGTTCTCAGGGATGGTACTCAGTTTTTCTCTTCTCTCCAGCTGACTAAACTTTTTTTCTGTACCAGTTAATTTTTCCAACTAATAGAATAAAGGCAGTTTTCTAAAAAAAAAATAATTGCTCAGATAATAAAGAGATGATGGTCATAATGAAGGGCGTGATTAGTGAATATAGTAGATATACAGATTTTTAAAAAGACAAACTTAGGAAAGTGAAAAAAATCTATGAATTCCCAGCATAAGAACATCAATTTCATAAAACACATATACAAGAGATTAAAAATTCTATTGAAACTATATTCAGCAGACTAAACAAATATGAAGACAGAATATTACATTTAGAAATAGGTTTTCAATTAGTGATCATGAAAAGAAAGACTTTTTTAAAATAGCAAGTGAACATGAAAAGTCAATACAACATCTGCTAGATGGTGCAAAAAGAATAAAACAAAATTGATTGGAATCAACAGAAAAAAGCAGGAAATAGTAAAAAGGGCATAAAAAGCTGCTCACAGAAATAATGGCAGAAAATTTCCCACCAAGGAAAATGAATCTGACATGCAGATAAGTGGTACATAGAACTCTAACTAGTCAAAATAAGCAAAAAGTGCACCAAAAGAGATAATACTAAATGTTTCAGAAATTCAACACAAGAATAGAATATTAAAAACTGCTATAGAAAAGAAACAAATCACTTGCAAAGGAAAACCCATCATAATTATAGCAGACTTATCAGCATAAGTACTTAAGAAAAGCTTGGACTGAAGTATTTCTACTCCTAAAAGAAAACAACTGTCAACCCAGATTAATGTACCCCATAAAACTCTTTCAAAATTGGTGGAGAAATAAGATAGTTCTGAGACAAATAACATTTGAAGAAATTCGTGACAACAAACCAGCAATCCAAAATGTTCTGAAGGATATTTTAGGAAGATCTAATGAAGACTATAATTCTATGAACCCCAACTGACTGAGTTCCCTAGGCAAAACAAGTAATTAAACAGAGGAGAAAGGAAGCCAGCAAAAGGAAATTAATATGACAAGGATAAGTTAATACATATGAGTCATAACCATCAATGTAAATGGTATAAATTCACCACCCAAAAGAAACACTGGCAAATGGATCAAGGAATAAATCAAACATTATTCTGCATATAAAAAATACATTCAACTCAAAAAAGAACTTCATAGATGAAAAGTTAAAGGATGGAAAACAATACTGTATGTAGGAAAAAACCAGGCGTAGTGATTTTGTGAATATCAATCCAAGACTGATCAAAAAAGAATAAGATTTTCATTACATACATGTTCAGGGAACAATCCAAGAGGAAGAGATAACAATCATAAACATATGCATCAAATAGGAGCAGACTCAACACATAAATATATTAATGGACATAAAAAATCAAACAAGCCAGTCTTGCTTGCCTATATCTGCTAGCCTGAGCAACAAAACTGAAGATAACAATATAAATTATAACAACCATTGTTAATTTTCTGATCTCATTTTCAAATTCTGTACCATTTTTATTGGACTGTGGTGTTTTGTTTTCATCTTTGTTCTTGTTATTTGATTTTTGTTCTTTTCTCTTTAAAAAAGGAAGAAAAGAAAGAAAAAAGAGTAGATCAAATAAGCACCAATAATGGGGAACCTCAGTACGCCACTCTTACAAACATATCAACTAAACAAAAAACCCACAATGAAATAAATGAGAACTTAACCAGATTTTTGAAAAATAGGGTTAGTAGATATCAACAAAGTTTTCTACCCCACAACATCTGGATAGACATTTTTCTCAGCCATATATAACACTGTCCCAAAAATAGACCTCATAGTACTTCACATAGCAGGTTTAAGTAAATTCAAAGATATTGAAATTATCCCATGCATATTGCTTAATCATAATGCAATGAGATTGGAAATCAAATGGCAAAAGAAACAAAAAAACTGCATAAACACCCTCCTCAACAACTGATCAATGAGTCACTGATGAAATTAAATAACATATTAGACTGTTTCTAAAATTAAGTGACAATGTCAATACAGTATACTAAACCTTCTGGAGCACAATAAAAGCAGTTCTACAAAGGAAATTGATAGCAATGAATTCCTACACCAGTAAAACAGAGAAAGCTTAAATAAACATAATTATTCAATCTTAATCTACTAATCAGTCAATAAAATTAAAGATATAATGAAAAACCTACCAATGAAGAAAAGCCTGGGTCCTGATAGATTCAATGGTGAATTCAATAAGAAATTTAGATACTTAGTGCCACTACTCTTCAAATTCTTTAATGAAATTGAAAGCAAATGAATACCTCAAATATATTCCTGGAATCAAGTACTGTCCTTATACCAAAGCTAGAAAAGAATCCTACTGAAAAGCAGCACACAGGCTAATATTTCTAATGAGCATAGATGCAAAATCCTCAATAAGATACTGCAAATAGAATGAAGTAAATCATCAAGAATAGTATACACCAAGACCAACTAGGGTCAATCCCAAGGATATAGGGGTGATTCAACATGCTCAAATCAATAAATACCAAGTAAACACAACGAGGAACATAAAACACATAATTATCTCAATAGATTTAAGAAACTCAATAGATTTAAGAATAGAGTAGTAAAAGCTGTTAAATAAATCATCAATAAAGGAAAACCCATTAAAATCATGCAAGACTTCTCAACACAAACCCTCATTCAAGAATAGCTTGAAGTGAAGTATTTAAAGCCCTAAAAGAAAAAAAAAACTCTCCAACTCAGATTGTTGTATACCAAAAACTATATGTCACAATTGAAGAAATAAGATACTTCTATGACAAAGAGAACCTGAGGATACTAATGAATATCAAGTCAGCACTATAAACTGTTCTGAAGGACATTCTAGGAATAGATAACAAGGATGACAGTTCTATGAATCCAAACAGGATAAATCCACAAGGCAAAGAAAAAAAAGGGGGAAAGAGATATCAAAAGGAAAGTAATGTAACAAGGATAAGTCAATGCATATCAATACACCAACATTCATTGTCTCAAATCTTCAATCAAAAGAAACAGACAGGGGCTGGGGAAATAGCTCAGTAGAATAAGTGCTTGCCTGGCAAGTGCAAGGTCCTGAGTTTGATCCCTAGTACACCAACAAAAAAAGAAAAAGAAAAAAAAAAGAAAAGAAAAGAAACAGAAAATAATATACTGCATATAAGAAACACATTTAAAAGAAATTCATAAACTGAAGTCAAGCAATAACAAATAATACACCATGCAACAGGAACCCAGGTATGAGTAGAAGTGTATATTCTTTTTGCAGACAGTGAGTTTCAGGCCAAGACTGTCTAATATAGAAAAATGACATCACTAAATCTTTGTCAAGGGACAACCCAAGAAGGAGAGAGCACACTCACAATATGCATTAAGTGTCAGTGTAGTCAACTATATGAAACAAATATTAAAAGACATGAAAAATCAAATCAATACTAATACAATTTTAATGGGAGATCTCAATGCCACACTGTTCCAAATACACATACAAACTAGATGAAAAACAATCACAATGAAACATTAGAACTGAATGAAGCTTTTGAATAAATGGACTTAGTAGATATCTACTCAGTGTTCCACCCAACAGCATCAGAATACACATTCTTCTGTTGGACATAGGATATTTTTCAAAAGAGACAATATACCAGTTCATAGTGCATGCTTAAGTAAATTCAAGAAATTGAAATCAGCCCATGCATATTATCAGGCCATAGTGCAATAAAATTGAAATTCAATGATGAAAGAAACCATAAAAACTTTATAAGCATATGCTAATAACGGAGGCATCATACTTGATACAGACTTAAGAATACCTAAAATTTTACTTATATGGTAAGTATACTATAAGTGCACACAGGCCAGTTGTGTTACAGGGCACCTATCTAAAGTATACATCAAACGTGTTACCACCTTAGTTTTTTCCTCCTTGGATCCTGTCTCACTCCAAGGATACACATTAGCCTTCAAGGTTATTCTCAAGTCTCTTTTTTTCTTAGAGGCAACAAGGAAAGTAGAGGGCTTATTTTCATTAACATCAAGAAAGACCTTTCTGCAGGGCAGAGAGATAATTAACTTGGGGCTAGTTAGGAAGAATTAGGAGTCCTAAGAAAATTCTTCACCTTGTAGGTCTAGTGTTAAACAAAAAAATCAGGCTGCTTAGGATCTCATTAAGTGTGGCATATCATTTCTCTGTATACCAATATTCCAGTGAGGTTAAGAAGATTAAGAGAATTTTTTGAAAGAAATTTTCAAAGTAGTCTATTTATCTTGAAGAGAGAAATAGAACCATCCAGGTTCAACTATAAAGGTGAGTTGTCTTACCCAAATATTTGAGTTCTGCTTTTAAACATGTAAGTTTGGGAAATCATTTAAAAAAGTTTGTTGTTTTTATATAGTCCTATTATATGGTGGTAAATAGTTTAATTCACCTTAAAAATACATAAAACACTGTGTTTATGCTGTTTTTTTTATTATATAGAATAATAGCTTTAGAAATATATTGAAAGCATTGTATTTCCCATTTTGGTTCATTGAACTTTGTGGTTTAAACTGGATTTTGTTTTAAATTTAAAATAAATGTTTAAAAAACATTTAAAATTTAAAAATAAACATATGGAAATTAAATAATACCCTCTTGAACAACCAATGGGTCACAGATGAAATTAGGTAATTTCTACAATTAAATCATAACATCAGTACAACACATGGACACTTATGAGACACAATGAAAGCAATTCTATGAAGAAAATTTCTAGCAGTGATACCATATCAGGAAAACACAGCAAGCTGAAATAAACAACTTAATGTGAAATCACAAGCTTTTAAAAAAAAAGAACAAGTTCAAAGCTTATGTAGGGAAGAAAATATTAAGATCAGATTAGAAATCAATGCAATGGAGACTAAGAAAAACATACGAAGAATAAGTAAATTTAAGTACAGATTTTCAAACATTTAATAAAAACAAGCCTTTAGACAACCTTATCCAAAAAAGGAAAGAAAAGACTGAAATCCATGCAATTTGAAGTGAAAAGCATGCTATCACAATAGATCCTGCAGAAATCCAGAGGATCATCTACATCTACTTGCAGAATTTGTATTATAATAGGACAGAAAACAGAGAAGAAATGGACAGATAAGGGCCAGCCAGATAGCTCAGCTGACTAAAGCGCCTGCTTAGGCAGGCTCAGAGACCAGGTTTGATACCTGGCATACATTGCCATCCCCACTCCTGGAGCATGCTGAGATGATGACTGAGACTGGGCATGGTGGCGTGCACCTTTAATCCCAGCACTTGGGAGACTGACAACAGGAGAATCAGTACAAGTTTAATCTGTGTGATGAGACCCCATAGACCCTATACTATATACATAAAAAAATAAAATTAAGAAAAAAATGGACAGATTGCTAGATACATATGAAACTCAAAAACTGAAACCAGAAGATATAAAACCACTAAATAGGTGTGAGTCTTGCCCATCAGACAGACTGCCAACCACCTAGCCCAGCTTTTGTCCTCTATCTTTCTCATTCCTGTCACCGTGTCTCCTTGGGTAGAACCATTCACAGGAGAGACCAATGGATCTCTACATTTGGTGCCTGAAAAGGATGCCTGAGAATGCTGAATGACCTATTTGAGTACCAAAGCACACTGTCAAGCTATATATACCATGAAGCCAAATCTGAAGAAGAAGTTAACAAAGAGGAGGCCAGATGCAATCTGGGGCCTACTGAAGGAACTGACAAAATAGAAATCTCAGATCTAAATAGATGGTAAAATATATAAAGATAACTCAGCTAAATTTTACTAGTATTAGACAAAAAATAAAAAATGGGCATGTTAGTTAGAGAACAAAGGACTTTATTCCTTCCAAAATTTTCTGAGAAGAGCTCTCTGCTTATTGACAACAAAATCTGACCAGTGTATTTACAATTATAAATTTCCAAAAAAAATTGCAGTACAGTAATTTGGAATATTAAGAGAAAACCCATCTGTAATTTTTCTGAAAGACTTTTATCTTTAAATCCTTGTTTTTTTATCTTTAAATCTCACCCATTGGTTAATTTTGTATAGTAATAAGTTAATTTGACCAGAAATGTATAGTTGAGTCCACTCCTAATTTTGTAAAGATGGTTATTTGTGTGAATGGTGTATGTGTCTATGTATGTGTCATTCTGTGAACAGCTCTTCCCTTTTTTTTTTTTTGTTTTAAGTTGTTGATCATTTGTTTAATATGTGGGGTACAGGCTTAAAGCATGCTTTGTTCTAAGTTACCAGCTGGTCTCACTCATATAAATATTGGTTTATATACATTTTATTGAAAAGTTTAAATTAAGTAAGCAATAATTCCTTAAACTGGGGAGAAATTATTCAAAGAGTCTTATTGATAAATAAGAGGCATAACCAACCTTTTTGTTCATTAATGTGCAGTTTCCAGGAATTTCAGTCCTCTCTTAGAAGACACCCTAAATAAATTGATCAGGGATTTAAAGATAAAATTCTTTAAGAAAAACTACACATGGGTTTTCTGTTAAAAATGGTTTTGATATTCAACAAAATTAAGAAACAAAGGTTTGCACATGTGAACAGTAACTTCTTGTTAATCTTATAATATCTTAAGTACATCCAAATTCCAAATGTACAGGTCTTCTAAAAGGTTAAAGATTACTCCTTGTAATAAGATTTACTCTCAAAAAAATGGGGGTGGGAGAAGAAGCTTTGTGATGTATATCACATTTAAGGATAATCAGTTAGGTAAATGTTCATATATATTAGATAGAGAAGATGGGTATAAGAGGTCATGTTATATCAAAATAAAAATATAAGCATGTCACAAAGTCACAGAATTGTCCTGCTATAATGTTCTATATAGTTTGATTTCTAAATTTCTGGGTAAAAATGTGTAATTGCTGTTTATAAACATTCTACAGGAATTTAAATATTAGAATATCCATGGTTGTTGGAAAATAACAGTTCCATTTTATATCTAAGGTGTTTGATATTCAGTAGATAGTAATGTTAAGCTTCACTGCCTCTGTTATAGGGCAGTAATGCTATTAATATTCTCTTCCAGATGTTTAACAACTAAAGATTACAGACCAAAAATTAGAGAGATAGATGGGCTAAAAGGACAGCCAATATTTTTGCCCTAGCCTTCAAGAACAGGGAGGACTCAGGACATAAGAAAACCTCTGCAGTGACATCCTATAAATAAATTGTGTCGCAAATTATCTAATCAAGAAGATTATGGGTCCACAGAGGAAAGTGACTGACAATGTATTGTGTGTTTAAGGAGAGTCACCTAGAGAGAAAAATTCTCTCAAGTTATCACAGAGAGAAAATTGGTTAACCAATGGGCATGAATAATACAGATGGCTGACACAGATAGAAGATCTAAGAGGTGCTGTACATGGTTCTAAGGCAAATCCTGAGGAGATAGAACTGACCTGGTCAGACAGCAAAATTTAAATTTGTAGTTAAACAGGTATTGCTTTAACTTGGTTTTAACCACCTAGCACAAAAGTGTAACCATGAGATACGAGAAGTAATGCCATATTAATATACTTTGTTGTAAAAAGCTCAAGTCGATAACTTCTTTTTTTCCCATAATTTTGTTGAGAGACAAATGAGACAGTATCAAATCAAATTAGTAGGACAGTTTCAATAATTAACACATTGCATACTCTCTTCCTAGTGGTTATTTGCTGTACAAGATGCAGACATGACATCTTATTTACAAACACTATTACAACAAATCCCTCTATTCATTAAGAGAATGTAACTATATATCTATTCTAACCATTTTGGATATACAGATACAAAATGGACATTCATCTGTATACCCTGTTGTTTTCTAGATCTGTCATTTGAATATTATAGGTGTGTTAGCTCAACAAAATGTTCCAAAATAGTTCAGTAGTTCATAATAGTATTGGATCTTTGCTTGACTGGCAGTGTCAGAAATTGTTCACATGAGTCTCCTACAGCTCAACGTAGCACCATGGCTTTACTTCTTATACTTCAATTTTATACTTTTGTGCTGGATGGTTAAGAACAAGATAAAGCAAGACCTATGCAACAAGAGTTGTAGCTTTCAGGTCTGATAAGGTCAGTTAAATCCCCTCAGGATTTTTCCTGAGATCCTGTACCTCAGATGGTAGATCCTTTGTCAGTGTCAGTCATGTGGATGAGTCATGGCCAATCCATGGCCTATGTGCTCTCTGTGAAAGCCTGAGAGAATGTTTTCTCTCCAGGTGACTTTCCTTAGGAACACACTACATCATGGATCACTTTCTTCTTTGGCCCCAGAATCTCCTTGATCAGAAAATTTGGGACACTACTGAATTACATGACGTTACAAAACAAGTTCTCATATGTCCTGAGTCTTAATTGACCTTGGAAGGCTAGGGGTAAAATGTTGGCTTTCCTTGTGGCCCTCATTTTTCTCTAATTTTGGCTTGTAAACTTAAATTGTTAACCCTACAGAAGAGAAGTTTATTGTTATTACCATACAACCTAGGCTCTTAAGCTTAGCATCACTATCTGTCTGAATATCAAACATCTTCGGCATAACATGGAACAGGTATTTTTCATCAAGTATAGGTATGTTGAACTTTAAGTTCCTACAGAATATGATGAAAAAGCATTTAAAAATTAGAATATGTTTAAAAATACACAGAAAGAATTATATAATTCTTATGTTTACACACAAGTCCAGAAATATAACCATATACAACCTTGAAGCAGGACAGGCCCACAACATTCCTTTTCCTGTCTCCAGCCTTCATTCACCACCCCCTTTTTTTGAAAAGTCATCTACATGAGAGATAGCACAGCAGCAACTGGCTTGTCATGACAAGCAGCCCATATTCAGAAGACCAGAATGACAGGCACTCCAAGCATGAACCTACAATTACAAATTGCCATCTTCAGTGCAATTGCTTACTTCACAGGTGCCAGTATATATAGTTAGTTGGGGTGAGAATCTTTCCAACTAACTGCTAGATTCAAAAATCTTCTGGAGATTCTCAGGATCATTGCCTTGCCCATCTCCTACATATAACTTGCCACTGTCATATTTCCTAGCTCTTCTCCTTTCCCTCTTTTAATTAGTCCTCATGTTCTTGCTTTCCTTTTAGTTGTATTATACCTTTCTATTTGTATTTCTTCTTTGGAGTTCTTATACAAGGGAAACTATACAATATTGACACATGTGTGTCTGGTTTATTTCACTTATGAGTATATCTTCAAGTGGCATCCACTTCAATAAAAAGGCTTCGAGTTTATCATTCTTTATAGCTCAGTAATTCTCCATTGTATCAAAATACCGCATCTTTTTCATCCAGTCCTCAAGTGATGGGCATCTTTGTTGTTTCCAATATTTGGCTATGACAAATTGTGCTGCTATAAACATAGGCACACATATATCCCTATTATATGATGTTTTCAGATCCTCTGGGAAAATTCCCAGTAGAGGAATAGCTGGTTGAAATGGGATTTCCAGTCCAACTTTTCTAAGGAGTCTCCACACAGATTTCCATAACTGTTGCACCAGTCTACATTCCCACCAGCAGTGGAGAACGGTTCCTTCTTCCCCATAACCTCTCCAACATTTGTTGTTGGCTTATTTCTTTATAATAGCCATTCTTTCTGGGGTGAGATAATATCTCAGTGTTGTTTGAATTTGCATTTCATGAATGGCTAGTGATGTTGAACATGTGTTCATATATTTATTCGGTTCTTCAATTTCATCCTCTGAGAAATGTGTGTTCATCTCACATGCCCATTTCTGAATTGGAATTTAAATTTTGGGGCCCTAGTGTTTTTTCGTTCTCTGTAGATTCTAGAGAGTAGTCCTTTCAGTACTTATTTGTCATGATTTTTTCCAAATTTGTGGGTTGTCTTTTCACTTTGTTGGTAATTTCTTTTGACGTGAAAACACTTCTCAATAAAAGCAGGTCCCAGTTGTTATTCCTTTCAAGTATTTCCCGTGCCATTTGATTTTTGTTCATGAGCATTTTGCTTACCCCTATGTCTTCAAGAGTTCTTCCTACTTTATCTTCCAGGAGATTTAGTGTTTCTGTTTTAATGTTTAGATCTTTAATGGGTCAAGTTTTACTTTTTGGCATGTAGAGAGCCAGTTTTTCCCGCACCATTTGTTAAAGAGGCTAACTTTCTTCCAGTGAGTATGTTTGGTCCCTTTGTCAAAGATAAGGTGGCTGAGTCTGTTATTAGGTGCTTCAGTGTCTTCTGATCTTTTCCACTGATCCTCAGGTCTATTTTGTTGCCAGTACCATGCTGATTTTATCACAGTAGCCTTGTAGTATAATTTCAAGTCAGGAATTGTAATGCCTCCTACCTTGTCTTTGTTGCCAAGATTGCCTTTGCTATACTAGGTCTTTTCTGGTTCCAAATAAATTTTAGGAATGATTTCTCTAGCTCTGTGAGGTATGTTGGTGGTAGTTTGATTAGGGATTGCATTAAATCTGTATAGCAATTTTGGAAGTATGGCCGTCTTCACAATGTTGGTTCTTCCTCTCCAGGAGCGTGGAATACCTTTCCATTTTCAGAAATCCTCTACAATCTCTTTTTTCAGAGTACTGTAATTTTGCTTGGAAATGTCTTTGACTTCTTTAGTTAGATTAATTCCAAGGTATTTCATTTTCCTCAGTGCTATTGTAAAAAGTATTGTTTCTATTTCCCTCTCAGTGTGTTTATTGTCTGTGTCGAGGAATGCTATTGACTTTTCGATATTGACCTTGTATTCTGCTATGCTACTGAATTTCTGTATTAATTCTCATAGCTTCTTGGTGGAGTTTTTTGAATCTTCCAAGTAAAGCATCATGTCATCTGCAAATAATGATAATTTAACTTCTTCTTTACCTATTCTTATTCATTTTAATTCTTTCTCTTGTCTAATGGCTGTAGCTAATGATTCCAGAACTACACTGAATAAGAGTGGTGATGGAGGACATACTTGTCTTGTACCAGATCTAAGAGTAAAAACTTTCAGTTTTTCCCCATGTAAAATTATGTCAGCCATTGGGTTTTCATAAATGGCTTTTACCAGATTGAAGTAGAGGTCATCTATTCCAATTTTCTTTAGGACTTTGAACATGAATAAATATTGCACTTTGTTAAAAGCCTTTACTGCATCAATGGAGATGATCATGTGCTTTTTAGATTTCACTCTACTGATATAGTGTATTACATTGATGGATTTTTGAATATTGAACCAACCTCACATCCCTGGGATGAATCAAACCTGGTCATGGTGTATGATCTTTTTGATGATTTGTTTTATTCTATTTGCTAGGTTTTTATTGAGGAATTTTGCATCTATGTTCATGAGGGAGATTAGCCTGTAGTTCTCTTTCTTACTTGCATCTTTCCCTGGTTTTGGTATCTGTATAATACTTGCCTCGAGGAATGATTTTGGGAGGATTGCTTCCTTTTCAATTTCATTGACGCTTTTGAGGTGCATAGGGACTACGTCTTCTATAAATTTCTTGTAGTATTCAGCTGTGAATCCATCCGGAGCTGAACTTTTCTTTTTCGGTAGGTTTTTCATTACATCTCGTATTTCATTGGTTGTTATTGGGCTATTAAGAGTGGTTATATCTTGTCGATTCAGCTTTGGAAATTTGTACCTTTCTAGGAATCTGTCTATTTATTCTTTGTGTTCTTTTCTGTGAGAGTAAAGATTCTCCAAGTAGCTATTGATAATCTTCTGAATTTCCACTGCTTCTGTGTGAATTACACCCTTTTCATTCCTTATTGCTTGTATTTGAATTTTTTCTTTCATCTTTTTGATGAGGTTATCTGGGGGCTTATCAATTTTATTTAATCCTTCAAAGACCCAGCTTTATGTTTGGTTAATTCTTTGAACTGTTCTCTTCTTCTCAATTGCATTAATTTCTGCTCTAATCTTTATGACATTTTCCCGTCTTTGGGTGCTGGTTTTGGCTTGCTCTTCCTATTGTAGTTGTTGAAGGTGCAGCATTAGGGTGTTTGTTTATTCCCGTACTGTTTTCCTAATGTGTATTTCACAGCTATGAATTTCCCTCTGAAAACTGCTTCCATCGAATCCCATAAATTCTGAAAATTTGTGTTTGAATTTTCATTGAGTTGTAGATATTGTTGAGCTAGTAGAAAAGAATTCCACTCTGAGATCCTCTATGACTTTCTGCTCTTGCTTATTTACTATCGAAGCTATTAATTTATCCATTTGAGCTGAGCTAGTGTCCTCTGCACTTGTTCTAATTGGGCATTGGGTTTCCTCCATATGTTTCTGCATTTGATTCTTTACTGCAGATTATTAATTCAGTGATTTCTGTTTTCATTTCCAATCTGAGTTTCTCTATTCCTTTCTGCAAGTGTTTCTTTAGTTCAGAAGCTGTTGACTCATTGATTTCAGCTGTGTGATTCCCAATTTGTTCTGTGCTAGTGTCCTCTGCATTTGTTATGGGTGGGCTTGGAGTCTGAGATTGCATTTTGCTCCTTCTCCTTGTGATTTTGTGTAGCACTGTCTTCTCACCTTTGTTGTAGAGGTTTGGTACAGTTATAACCTTAGCACATACTGAAATTCAGGTGAAGCTCTACAAAATTTGGATTTATCCAGCTGTGCCTTTTTTGGGTCTGGCTGCTGTGCTCAGCTCCTTCCTGCTGCCCCCTTGGGAGTGAACCTGTTGTGCCCCTCTGGCATGAAGTTCTGCTGCTGGACTAGCTGGGTGGCTTTTCCCCCTACATTCTCTGCAGGGACTGCAGCTGCAGGTTTTCACCCCAGGCCTGTTGTCCAGGCCTGAGCTGAGTCTGGCGTGGACAAGATGGAGTAGGATGGAGTGGAAGCTTTCCCACACACTCACTGGACCTGGGCTAGGGCTGGATTTGGGGGTCCCCAGAACATGGCAGAAATTCTCAGTGGGCTGGTTGGTGTGGGGGGTACTGCAGAGTGGTGGGGGTAGCCATGGTGGTGAAAGAGCGTCTCACTCACGCTTCACCTAGGCTTGGACCAGCACATCCAGCTGGCCCAGGGCAGCAGGAAGCTCTCCCACACACTCAGAGGGCCTGGGCTAGGACTGGATCTCAGTGTCCCCAGAGCGTGGCATAAATTCTCACTAAGCTGGCGGGGTGGGGTGGGGTGCTGTGGAGTGGTGGTGGGGCCCAAGGTGTTGGAAGAGGGTTTCACCCACACTGCGACTGGGCTCAGACCAGCAGGTCCCGCCGGCACAGGGTAGCAGGAAGCTCTCCCACACCCTCCAAGTCAGCAACTTCTGACAATTGCCATTTGTGTGGATAACTTACTACTAGTGTGGACTATTGTAGGGTATATTGCCGAATTCAAGTATCTACAGTCTTTGGACTGGCATCAAATATGAAAAGGTCCTCTAAAGACTTCTCCAAATATAGCTTCTCTAACTGCAAAGGAATACCTATCTCTGACAAAACAAAACAAAACAAAAAAAGGATCTATTGAGAGCTGAGGAAGGTAGAAAATCAGCTAAATGTGTGTAGGTGGACCTAGGCCTCAGTGGCTAAAACAAACAAGCTTTTTCAGACCTAAGATAAACATCCTGACTGGTTAATGTTGGCTACTAGTTACTAGGCAACCTTGTGTCATGTGTTACTAATTTTGCAAAAGGTGCAAAAAATCATAGGGTTCATTGTGCTGGTGTATGTGTCTTGCCCATCAAGCAGACTGCTGACCACCTAGCCATCCCAAAAACAATCCATTACTAAACCAATATTAGTCAATGAATTTGAACATGTAGTTAAAAACATACCAGTATTCCACTGCAGCAGGCTTTATGGGAGGGAGCCACATGACTGGAAGCCACCAGAAGCAGCCAGCCAATTCCACCTCAGCATGTCTACTGGGAAAGATCAGTGAGAATGGAATCCACCAGGCACAGCTGGCCCATTCCATACTGTTGGGCCCAGCCGAGCCCAGACTGAGGCCCAGAACTACAGGAGCATTGTCAGGACCCAGAGGTGCCAGCAAGTAACTGGAGTCAGTTAGTATGCCTGGAAACCTCTAGGTATATAAAAGGAAGGTCCCCAGACAGAACTCAGGGAAACTAATTTAAATACAAATTCTCAATTTAAGATCTGCGTGGTACAAACCCATTAATCACAAAAGTTTGACAATTTCTAAATTTCATTAGTTGTTATTAATAATGTTAATTGTTCTACTGTAAATAAGAAACTATGTCTGTCTTAACCACATATTTTCCCTTGGGTACTCTTATTGGGAGGTACTTGGCTAATAACTTCACAAAAGCTCTATGTTGAATGGAAGAGAACAGCGCCAAACAGAAACCAACATCTAATTCTCAGTCAATACAGAAGGCAAAATATTTGGATATACACAAAACAAGAATCTCTGAGATAGGAGAGATAATAAAAAAAATCAGACTCTTTCAAAAAGGATCTGACTCCAGTGATACAGCTACCTACTTTCAAACTTTCACAAAAATATATCGCAGAAATCACAGTAAAGAGTTCTTTGGCCAGCCAAATAGCTCAGCAGATTAAAGTGCCTGCGCACAGGTTCAGGGACTGGGGGGTTTGATCCCTGGGCCTGCTGTGCTGGCCTGCCCCCAGGGCATGCTGAGATGACAACTGAGACTGGGCATGGTGGCACGCATTTGTAATCCCAGCACTTGGAATGCTGTAAACAGGAGAATAACTGTGAATCCTATCTAGTAGTGCAACCCTGAACACCCTGTAAACCCTTCCCTAAAAATATAGAAAAATTAAAAAAATAGAAATAAGTAAATGAAAGAGTTCTTTCGGAAATAGAAAATGAGAAAAAGAAGGAGCAAAATGGATTCTTAAGCTCCAAGTCCACCCAGAACAAAACCAGAAGACATCAGCATAGAAGAAATTGGAAGCCACACCCCTGAAATCTCTGAAATAACAGAAACTGAAGTAAAGAAACAACTGCAGAAGAGTATAGAGGAAATCAGATCAGAATTGATCTCACAGGAAAAAGAAAAAATAAATGATAACTACAATAAAAGAACTACTAAGTATTTCTCTTTTTCCCATAATTTTATTGATAAACAAATAGCAATGAGATAGTCTCAAATAAAATTGGTAGGACCGTTTCAATAATTAACACAAAAAGTATGGAATGCTTCACGAATTTGCATGTCATCCTTGCACAGGGGCCATGCTGATCTTCTCTGTATCGTTCCAATTTTAGTATATGTGCTGCCGAAGCGAGCACCTACTAAGCATTTCTAAAGAAGATACTGATTAAAACAATAGAGGAGGTTAGAAAAATGATGGAAACCTTGAGCAAGCAATGGAAAATAAATGGAATGTATAAAGCAGATTCAAAGAGTTATACAAGAAATTAAAAACTCAATCACAAGTTGGAAAAATTATTTAAATGAAAGTGAAGTTAGAATTTCAGAACTTGAAGACACTGTTGCAGATAGTGAACAGGTAAGGAAAGCTCTCTTAAAAACAACTAAGATTCAGGAAATTATAATTCAACCTCTACAAGACAATGCAAAGATGGACAATATGAGACTAGTAGACATCATTGAGAAAGAGGGAGGCAACACAAATGACATAAAAAGAATATGGGCAGAAATAATAGCAGAAAACTTCCCAAATATGGGAACTGTTATGGTTTGTGTATAGTTGTCCCACCAAAGCCTCATGCAGTCATGGGACGGGGACTTCTAGTTTTTGAGATTAACTCATGATCCATCTGGATTATGGGCCTTAGTTCTGCTGGGATTATGGGTGTGAGTACTATACCTAGCTTGGGGCATATATCCTGAATGCATCTTAAGTGAGATAGACTTCCTCTCTGTAGCCATTGTTGCTGCTACTCCTCCATTTTATTCTCTTGCTCTTTGTGGCACCATGAATGGATGCTGTCTGACCTGTGCCATACTGCCTTGGAGTCAGATGAGTATGAACTGAAACCCCCTGTTACTGTGCCAAATAAACTTTTCCCTCATTCATGGGTGTTGGATATTTGAACCAGCAATAAGAAAGGTGTAACTGAGACAAAAACAATCTGCCATTCAGGTAATTGAGGAATATAGCAGCCCAAATAATATCAACCCAATTAAAACTACACTGAGATCTATATAGTCAAGATCTGAGGAATTTAGTACAAGAACAATATACTAAAAGCCACTAGAGAAAAGAAACAGCTCACATTTAAAGGAAAGCCCATCAGAATAACAGCAGATTTCTCCTCACAAACCGTTAAGTGAAGAAGAGCATGGAGTGAATTACTTCAAGTCCTCAAAGAAAACAAATTCCAACCTAGACTGATCTACCCTGCAAAACTCTCTTTCAAGTTTAATGGAGGAGTGAAATACTCCCATGACAAAGAACAACTAAAGAAATTCATGGTGACCAAACCAACTGTATATAGAATACTAAAATATATTATAAAAAGGGATAAAAGAATACAAAATTCCAAGAATGTCAACAGAAAGAGCCCACCAAACATGGCAAACTATTAAACACAGAATAAATCTAGGGAACCAACAATTGGAAAATAACATGACAAATGTAAGTCAATAGATATCAATTATAACCACCAATGTAAATGGACTCAATTCATCAATTAAAAGAAATAGACTGGCAGAGTGAATTAAGAAACAAAATCCAACAATAGCCTGTATAAAAGAAATATGTTGAACCCATAAAGAAACTCGTATGCCAAAAGCCAAAAGATGGGAAAAAAAAATACTACATATTCCAGGACCTCACAAAAGAACAGCCAGGGCGGGGGGAGCGGGAGGGGTAGGATGGGGTGGCTATTCCGTTCACCGACAATCTGAACTTCAACCCAAGAATGATCAAATGAGATTTTCAAAAAAAGAGTCACTATATATTGGTTAAGGAAAATTTTAAGAGGAAGAGATTATAGATATCTATGCATCAAATATGGGAGCATGCAACCACATACAACAAATTTTAAAGGACTCGAGAAGTCTAATAACAAATATCACAATCTTAACAGGGGAACTTAACACCCCTTATCTCAAAAAAGATAGGTCAAACAGACAAAATATTAGCAACCAAGAGGCAAAACTAAACCAGAACTTGGAACAAATGGATTTAGTGTACATATACAGAGTGTTCCGCCCAAGAAGATCTGAATACACATTCTTTTTCAGCTTCACATGGAACATTTTCTAAGGCAGATAATATACTAGTCTATAGGTCATGCTTAAGTACGTGCAAGAAAACAGAAATTATCCCATGCATATTATCTGACCAGAGTGCAACAAAACTGGAAATAAATAATAACAGAAATGACAGAAAACCCATAAACAAATGGAAATTAAATAACATCTTCCTAAGCATCCAATGGGTTACAGAAGAAATAAAATAATATCTACAATTCAATGAACATGCAAGCACAACTTGCCAGAATTTGTGGGATTCAGTCAAAGCAGTTCTTAGGAGGAAATGTACAGTAGTGAAATTACACATTAGAAAAACAGAACAACAACAAATAAATACACTAATGCTGTACCTCACATCTAGAAAAAGAAGAGCAAACCAAGACAAAAGCCCAAAGATGGAAGGAAATCATAAAATCAGAGCAGAAATCAATACAATTGAGATAAAGATGACAATTCAAAGAGTTAATGAATCAAGAAGCTGGATCTTTGGAAGATTAAATAAAATTGATAAACCACTAGCTAACCTCATCAAAAAGTGGAAAGAAAAAACTCAAATTCAAGCAATAAGGAATGAAAAGGTCAAATTCCTATATATCCTGTGGGAATTAAGAAGATCATCAATACCTATTTTGAAAATCTATACTCGCAAAGAATTGATGACAGAGAAGAAAGGGACAAATTCCTAGATAGGTATAAATTTCGTAAATTGAATTGAGAAAACTTTTTTATAAAAACTCTGAATAATGCAATATCAGCCAATAAAATTCAAAACACAATAAAAAGTATTAACAAAGTAAAGCCCACATCCTAATGGATTCACAGCTGAATTCTAAAAGAAATTTAGAGAAGATTTAATCACAATCCTCCTCAATCTTTTCAATGAAATTGAAAAGGAAGCAATACTCCCAAAATCATTTGTGGAGGCAAGTACTATACTGATATCAAAACCAGAGAAAGAAGCAATTGAAAAAGAGAACTACAGGCCAATATCCCTTATGAACATAGATGCAAAATCCTCAATAAAATCCTAACAAGTAGAATAAAGCAAATCATCAAGAATCATTATACACCATGACCAGGTGGGATTCATCCCAGGGATGCAAGGATGGTTCGGCATATGCAAATCTATAAACACAATACACTATATCAATAAAGCATAAAAACCACATGATCTTCTCAACTGATGCAGAAAAAGACCTTGATAAACTCCAAAACTCATTCATGATCAAAGCCTTACGGACAATTGGAATAGATGGCCTCTACCTCAATCTAATAAAAGCCATCTATGACAGTCCTACAGCCAGGCAAGCACTTATTCCACTGAGCCATCTCCCCAGCCCTCATGATTCTAAATGGGGAAAACTGAAAGCTTTTACTCTCAAAGCGGGTACAATACAAGGTTGTTCTCTATCACCAGTCCTATTCAACATAGTTCTGGAATCATTAGTTGGAGCCATTATACAAGAAAGAGAAATAAAGGGAATAAGAACACATAAAGAAGTTACACTATCATTATTTCCAGATGGCATGATACTTTACTTGGAAGACCAGACCCAAAATACTCCATGAATCTTAGAATCTCCTAGAATTCATAAACAAATTCGGGTTTGTTTACAATGTTGTTTGCATAAAAGGTTACAAAGTCAGTACCCAAAAATCAATAGCATTCCTCTAAACAGATGATAAAAACACTGAGACAGAAACTAGAGAAACAATATCTTTCACAATTGCACCCCAAAAAACCCCTAGGAATTAATCTACCTAAGGAAGTAAAAGATCTATCCAGTGAAAAATTACAGTACTCTGAAAAAAGTGATTGTAGAAGATTTCAGAAAATAGAATGATATTCCTTGTTCTTGGATAGGAATAAACAACATTGTGAAAATGGCCATACTCCCAAAGTTGTTGTACAGATTTAATGTAATCCATATCAAAATACCAGCAACATACCTCATAGATTTAGAGAAAACTTTCCTAAAATTTATTTGGAAGCAGAAAAAAAAGTTAGAATAGCAAAGGGAATCAGGGGCAATAAAGGCAAGGCAGGAGGCATTACAATCCCTAACTAGAAATTATACTACAAAGTTACTGTGATAAAATCAACATGGTATAGGCAAAAAATAGACCTGAGGATCAAAGGAATAGATTAGAAGATGCGGGTACAACTACAAACACACTCAGCCACCTTATCTTTGACAAAGGGACCTAACATGTTCACTTAAAGATAACCTCTTTAACAAACAGTGCTGGCAAAACTGGCTCTCTACATGCTGAAAACTAAAGCTAGTCCCAGTTCTATCCCCATGCACTGAAATAAAGTCAAAGTGATTAAAGATATAAATATTAAAAGAGAAACACTAAATCTTCTGTAATAGAAAATGAGTGGAAAGCTTGAAGACATAGGTGTAGGCAAGCAGTTCATGAGCAGAAATCAAATTGCATGCGAAATAATTCCAAGAAGCAACAACTGAGCCCTCCTCTTATTGAGAGGTTTCTGCACATCAAAAGAAATCACTAGCCAAGTAAAAGGACAATCAACAAATTTGGAAAAAATCTTAACCAATAATCACTCAGAAAAAAGGTCTTCTATCTAAAAGAACTGAAAAAAGAAAGAATTAAAAAAAAATTAGAGCCCCAAAATTAAAAGACCAAATCTGAAAATTGGAATCTGAGATGAAAACACACTTCTCAGAAGAAGAAATACAACAGCCAAATAAATACCTGAAAAAATACTCCACATCACTCGCCATTTGAGAAATGCAAATTAAAACAACAATGAGAAAGAATGGCTACCATACAGAAATTAACTAATAATAAATGCTGGAGAGGTTGTGGGAAACAGGAACCCATCTCAGCTGCTGTGGGGAATGTAGACTAGTACAACCCCTATGGAAATCAGTGTATAGAGTCCTAAAAAAAGCTAGGACTATAAATTCCATTTGACCTCACTATTCCCCTTCTGAGAATTTTCTCAAAAGAGTTAAAACATTGCTACATAATGATATATGTCCACCTATATTTTTAGCAGCACAATTTGTCATAGCCAAGTCTTTGAAGCAACTAAAATACCCATCACTTGATGAATGGATGAAAAAGATTTGGTAGTTTTGTACAAAGGAGTATTACTCAGCTATAAAGAAAGACAAATTCAAAGCCTCCATAGGTAATTAGATGCAACTAGAGGCTATTCTCATAAGGGCAATAAAACAGACCCACATATATAAATATTGTATTGTCTCCCTGGTGCAAGTACCCAAGAGAAGAAATAAAACCTGAGATGTATAACAGATATAGTAAAACAGAAAGAAGTTGAATTTAAGGATTAAACAGTAAAGAGGAGAAAATGGAGAAAAGATAAGAAAAAAATGTAGCAAAAAACATGCAAGCATATGTCCAGGATGGCTGAAGTGATTTTACTAAAAATCTCCATAAGTTGGCTATTGTTGAGGGATTCTAGTGAGATTTATGTTGAAAATCAAGAGCAAAGAGCCCTGTACAATGATTTACAATGTGAGTTTTACCAGAAAGGAAGTGCCAGTAAAGCTGTAGACTATAAAGATAGAGCTGAAGAGATCTTGATTTCTGAGAAGGCATAGGAGACTATAAAAGATTACCTGAGGGCATCACAAGAAGCAGTAATATCCCAATTATTTCAGCCTAAAAATTATAAAAGTGAAAGACTGCTTTGAGAAGAAAGTCACAGAGCACCATGTTCCAGAATGGCAGTGGCTGCACCAGGTCCCAAGATGGCAGAAATTTAAGCAATTTATTCCTCAAAATTGAATTCAGAGTTGTCAGCAACTCAGGCACTGAGCCTCTACAACTGAGAGAAAAGAAATCCTTGCTACTGCTCTAGCTGGCAGTGGACCTTGGTATCACCTGTGCAGTGCTGGTTTAAAATGCATGCAGAAGGTAAGGGTTCTGAGGTTAAAAAGCCTTCCATAGAGATTTTAGTAGTCCTGAGAGGCCAGGCTATGTGCTCCTGAGGGGGCAGTGTGTGAAACCATTAATGTGAAGCCAAAGGTGCAGTGGAGAAACCAGAAGTTTGAAAAAACCAAAACCATGAATTATGTAAGGAAAGCTGCAATGATTAAGTAGATCAGGGATAAGAGAAAAGCTCTGAGAGCTACAATCACTAGAAGAGTTGTAGGTGTAGAACTACCCAAGCCCTTTGGTGCTCACAACTTACAACAAATGGCTTCAGATTTTCCGTTTGGAACTGCAGGACTTAATATTGCCCTGATGGATTTTGGACTTGCTTTGGTCACATTCCTTTTTAATCCACCTGTTTATACTTTTGGAATAGTAATGGTTTTGTTGTGCCATTAAATGTTGGACGTGGAGACGACCAGGGCTGCGGGATCCTGAACAGACCCGGAGCGCAGGCCTGGCGAGTGAGTGAGATGACCAGGGCCCTCTGGATCCTGAATAGACCCAGAGTGCAGGCCTGGTGAGTGAGTAGAGGACCTGGGACATGGAATCCTGAACAGACCTAGAGTGCAGGCCCGGTGAGTGAGTGAGATGACCCAGGGCCTACTCCATAATCATTCAACCCAAGCTGCAGGCCCACCAGGGAACCCTTCAGCAGAACTCCGTGCAAAGAGGCTAGAGGCACGACCCACCCAGCTGATTCAGGAGCAGAACATCTTGTCAGAGTGACACAAAGGGTTCAACTCTAATGCCTGCAGCAGAAAGAAGTGGAGCACAGCAGCCAGATCCAAACAAAACCCACCTGGAAGAATCCGAACTTAATAGATCCAGACCTGGTGCTAAGGTAATAACTCTATCTAAGCTCTACACCAAAGGTCAGAAGACAGTGGTATACAAAA
>NW_004524811.1:3275182-3278744 GCF_000260255.1 Octodon degus
TCATTTTTATTTTGGACAGTTTTTATTGTTATATTCAGTTATGTTTGTAAATAATTCATTTTCAATTTGCAATCTATTAAAAAATTAAAAAAAATGTTGGACGTGTTTACATTTTCATTTGTACAGGGATTCACAGCTAATAGTTTAACTTACATCTCAGTGGAGACCTGAGACTGACTTTTCAGCAATATTGAAACTGGTAGGACTTTGCCAACTCTTAGAAATAAGCTGAGATGTATTTGCATTAGAGGATGTGCATGGATATGTGGAGTGATAGGCTGGAATGCTATAATTCATGTCTCCATGGCCCTTCAAAGCTCCATGCAGTTATAGCATGAGCTTCTAGAGTTTGCGACTGATTCATAGTCCAATCCTGGAATTGTGTGTATGAGTACTATACTATACCTCAGGGTAGGTAGCCTGCATATAATATGAGGGAGAAGCATCTTACTCTGTCTTCACCTTTTTGTTCTTGCTGTTTTCTGATTCTATTAAAAATCTATTGTCCCCTGCCATGCTCTTCTCTGCTTTGTAGCCAGGCAATTATGGACTAAAACCTCTACAAACTGTTAGATAAATAAATCTTTTCCTCTTTTTTTTAACTCATAGGCATATTTTATTTCTACAAATATTGGCTACAGTGTGTTGTAGTTTTTTCCATAATTTTATTGAGAAATAAATAGCAATGAGACAGTTTCAAATCAAATTGGTAGGACACTTCCAATAAGTAACACATTACATACTGCCTTCCTAGTGGTTATTTGTTGTAAAAGATGCTGACATAATATCCTATTTACAAATACTATTAGAACAAATCCCTCTATTCCTTGAATTAAGACAATGTAGCTATATATTTATCCTAACCATTTTGAATACACAGATACAAAATGGTCATTCATCTATATCCCTTTTTTTGTTTAGTTCCATCATTTAAATATTATAGGTGTGTGAACTCAGCAAAATATTCCAAAATATTATGGACTCAGTAGTCCATAATAGTATTGGATCTTCCACTTAAGACAATATTAAAACAGGAAAAAAAATCACAAATGATACAGAATTTCACTAAACAGAATGGTACGAATTTCGCAGTATTTGTTGTATTTCATACTATTGTCTTCAAATTAGTTGTTCATGTTACCAGATATCTACAGGCAAATTAGAAGAAAAAAGAAAACAAAAACTTGTAAGAAATGAAGAAGATCCCCAGCATGCTGCGCTGGCCCTGCCCCCCAGGGCACCCTGAGATGGTAACTGAGACTGGGTGTGGTGGTGCACACCTGTAATCCTAGTACTTAGGAGGCTAAAAACAGAAGGATCACTACAATTCCTATCTGTGCAATGAAACCCTGTAGAACCTGTACTAAATACATTTTTAAAAGTTAAGAAGAGAAAAAAGGAAAAAGAATTGAAAAATGAAGACAAAATGAAGTAAGCACTAACTGCTCCTTTCCATAAACTAGCAGAAATCCAGTGCAGTTGTCCAAACCATCCTGCTTACATACGTAGATGCATCTCTTTTCCTTACCCCTCTACTGTCCTTCTCCTTGTCTCAGTAATTCCTTTTAAACAGGTTCATTCACTTTTCTGATATTCTATTGCATTCTTCAGATTTTATTTTATTTGCCAGGTTCTTACACTAAGGAGACAATACAATGTTTGCACATGTAGGTCTGATCTATTTGATTTAAGAGTATGATCTGTAGTTGCATCCATTTAATGATAAAATCCTCAAATTTATCTTTTCTTATAGCTGAATAATACTCCATTGTATAAAAATACCATATCTTCTTTATCCATTCCTCGGTTGATGACCATTTGGGTTGCTTCCAAGATTTAGCTATGACAAATTCTGCTGCTATAAACATGGGGGAACACAAATCGCTGTGCTATGATGTTTTCAGTTCTTCTGGAAAAATACCCAGGAGGGAAATGGCTAGGTTGAATGGCACCTCCAATCCTAGCTTTTTCAGGAATCTCCACACTGATTTCCATTGTTGTTGTACCAATCTGCACTCTGATCAACAGCTGAGAAGTGTTCGTTTTTCCCCACAAACCCTCCAGCATCTGTTATTGGTTGACTTCTTGCCAATTTTTTTCTGGGATGAGATGGAGTCTTAATGTTATGTCAATTTTCACTTCTTAAATGACCAAATTTTGAACATTTTTCATATATTTCCTTGCCATTAGCATTTCTTCACCTAAAAAATGTGTATTTCGATTGGGTCTTTAAATTTGTGGTGCTTGATTTATTTTTAAAGAGAGTACAAATTAGAATTAAAACAGAAAATATTACAAATGATACAGAATTTACCCTAACAAAGTAATATGAATTTCATAGTATTTGTTGTAATATAGTATTATCTTCCAACCATTTACTCGTATTACCAGATATATGCATGTAAAATGGAAGAAGAAAAATAAAAAGGACATGTATAAGAAATTAAGAAGACAAAAAGTATGAACAATTAAAAAAAGAGATGTAATCAATTAAAGCATTAAATGATTGTTTCTGTAGACCAGCAGAAATGCACAGTACAGTTGTCCAAAATATCTTGCTGATACACATAGATAAATCTCTTTCCTCCACACCCTCTCCTGTCTTCCTCAACTCAGTAACTCTTTCCTTTTGAATAAGTTCATTCCCTTTCCCAGTATCTGTTTTGCCCTTTAGGTACCATTTTTCTCTTTCAGGCTCTCACACTAAGGAGACAATACAATATTGTCATATGTGGGTCTGACCTATTTCACTTAAGAGTATATTCTGTAGTTACATCCTTTTACAGACAAAAGACTCAAATTTATCCTATTTTATAGACAAATAATACTCCACTAAGCAAAAATACATCTTCCTCATCCATTCTTCAGTTGATGGGCATGTGGGTTGTTTCCAGGATTTAGCTATGACAAATTATGCTGCTATAAACATGGATGCACATATATCGCTATGGTATGAGATTTTCAGTTCTGGAAAAAATACCCAGGAGAGAAATAGCTGACTCAAGTGAGATCTCCAATCCTAGCATTTTAAGGAATCTGCACACTGATTTCTATAGTGGTTGTATCAGTCTAAACTTCCAAAAGTGGAGATGGGTTCCATTTTCTCCACAGCCCCGCTAGCATTTGTTATAGTCTGATTTCTTGATGTTAGCCATTCTTTCTGGAATTAGATGGAATCTCAGTGTTGTTTTAAATTGAATTTATTTAATGACTAGTGATGTTGAACATTCTTTCATATCCTACTTGCCATTTATATTTCTTCATCTGAGAATTATATATTCAACTCAGATGCCCATTTTGGATTAGGTCTTTGAATATTGGGGTCCTGATTTTTAAAAATTTTCTGTATGTTCCTGATAGAAGGCCTTTGTCTGAGGTACAGTTGGCTACAATTCTTTCTACTTTGTTGGTTTTCTTTTTACTCTATTGGAGATTTGCTTTGCAGTATAGAAACTTTTCAAAAAGATGTGATCCCATAGGAAATAAAGCCATGCTGTTAAGTTGAGCTGTGGGGGACTCAGGTCAATAATTTCTGATATTGCCAGTTAAACAGAAGACCCAA
>NW_004524811.1:3278844-3286704 GCF_000260255.1 Octodon degus
GTCCATTTTGTATCTGTGTATTCAAAGTGGTTGGGATAGATATATAGTTGCATTCTCTTAATGAATAGAATGATTTGTTCTAATGGTGCTTGTAAAGAGGATCACAAGTCAGCATCTTGTACAGCAATTAACCACTAAGAAGAATATATGCAGTATATTATTTGTTGAAACTGTACTTCCAATTTGATTTGAAACTGTCTCATTGCTATCTGTTTATCAATAAAACTTTGAAAAAAATTTAAAAAAAAAAGATGTGATCCCAGTTGTTGATTCTTTGAAGTACTTCCCATACAGTTTGGTTTTGGTTCTTCATACATACTCCTACTTATTTAAGATTTCTACCTACATTTTCCTCCAGAAGATTTAGTGTTTTTATTTTCATATATAAATCTTTTATCCATTTTGACTGTAGCTTTGTGCATGGTGATAGGCATGGTTCCAGTCTTAGCTTTTGGCATGTGGAAAGCCATTATTTTCAGCACTATTTATTAAAAAGGCTATCTTTCTTCCAGTGAGTATGTTTGGCTCCTTTATCAAAGATAAGGTGACTGAGTGTGTTTTTGGTTATGTCTTCATCTTCTAATCTGTTCCATTGAGCCTCAGGTCTGTTTCTATACCAGTATCATGCTAATTTTATCACAGTAGTTTTATCATAGTATAATTTTTGGTCAGTGATTGTGATACATCCCACCTTTTTGTTGATTCCCAGGATTGCTTTTTATATTCTGGGTCTCTCCTGGTTCCAAATAAATTTGAGGAAAATTTTCTCTAGTTTTGTGAGGCATACTAATGGTATTTTAATCAAAATTTCACTGAATCTGTGTAACAGTTTTGGGAGTATGGCCATTTTCACAATGTTGATTTTTCCTATTCAGGAGTATGAAATATTTTTCCAATTTCTCAGACTACTATAATTTTTACTGAATAAATCTTGATGTCCTTTGTGAGATTGATTCCTAAGCACTTCATTTTTTTGAATGTTATTGTGAAAGGTGTGATGTCCTAATTTCTCAATCAGAGTGTTCGTTTTTTGTGCATAAAAATGCTACTGATTTTTGGATGTTGACTTTGTATCCTGCTACATTGCTGAATTTAGTGATTAAATCTATAAAACTCTTGGTGGAGTTTTTGGATCCTCTATAAAGAGTATCATGTCATCTGCAAATAATGATAATTTTTTCAAATCCTTCTTACCTTGATTTCTCTTTTTTATCTAATTGCTGTGCTAATGTTTCCAGAACTATGTTGAATAGAAGTGAAGAAAGTGGACATTCTTATATTAGTCCTGATTTTAAAGTGAAGGCCTTCAGTTTTTCCCAATTAGTATGATGCTGGCTGTTGATTTCTCATAGATGTGTTTTATCAGATTGCGATATAAACCATCTATTCCAATTCTCTGTAGGATTTTTTTTATCATGATTAAGTGTTGGCCATGACTCATCCACATGGTTGACACTGACAAAGGATCTACAAAATGCAGTACAGGGTTACAGGATAAATCCTGAGGGGACTTGACTGACCTTATCAGATACAAAAGTTACATTTCTTGTTATATAGGTTTTTCTTTATCTTGTTCTTAACCATCCAGCAGAAAAGTATAACAATGAGGTATACAAAGTAAAGCCATATTAATATGCTGAGCTGTAAAAGACTCTAGTCAACAACTTCTGCAGATAACCTACTACTATTGTGGACTACTGAACTGTGTTGGGTTATTTTGCTGAATTCAAGCACCTATAATATTTAGATGCCAATAGAATACCCATCTCTGACAGGACTGAACTGGAGAGGGGGGATATAGAGGAAGGACTATTTTGTATTTGTATATACAGAATAGTTAGGATAGATGTAAGGCTGCTTTCACTTGGTTCAATGAGAAGAAGGATTTATAGTAGTAGTGTTTGGATGAGATGTCCTGGCTGCTTCTTGTGCTGTGGATGACCATTGAGAAAATAACAATGTGCTAGTATTAATTATTGAAAATGTCCTATTAATCAGCTTGGAAATTATCTCATTGATATTTGTTTCTCAATAAAATTAAAAATAATAATTAAAAATAAATAAATAAAAGACTAAAAAAAGAAATTAGTAAGGAGAACTTTTGAAGCATGAAAAAATGTTGGACTTTGTCAAAAGCTTTTTCTTCATGCATTGAAGTGATTATGTGGTTTTTGTTTTGGGTTCTATTGATATGGTGTATTACATTTATGGATTTGTTTATGTCAAACCATCCTTGCATTCCTGGAATGAATCCCCCTTGGTGATGATGCATAATCTTCTTGATGATTTGCTGCATTCTATTTCCTAGTATTTTACTGAGGTTTTTTGCATCTATATTCATGAGTGAGATTGGCCTGTAGTACTTTTTCAGTTGGATCTTTCTCTGGTTTTGGAATACTTATCTCCAGGAATGAAGTTGAGAGAATTGCTTCCCTTTCAATTTCACTGAAGAGTTTGAGAAAATCTGGCACTAAATCTTACCTAAATTTCTTGAATAATTCTGTTGTGTAACCAACAGGACCTGGGCTTTTCTTTGTTGGTAAGTTATTTATTACATTTTCGATTTTGTGTCTCATTATTGGGTTACTCAGATTTTGTGTATTTTCATGACTCAGCTCTGGCATTTCATATGCATATAGGAAACTGTCCATTTCCTCTGTGTTTTCTTCCATCCTTTAAGAGTAAAGATTTTGGACATAGGTATTGCAGATCTTCTGAATTTCTCTAGATCTGTAGTGATTTCACCCCTCTTATTTCTTATTGCATGAATATGGGTTTGTTTTTCTTTTTTTAAATTAAGTTTGATAGGCGGTTATCAATTTTATTTTTTTCTTTCAATGAACCAACTCTTTGCTTCATTAATTATTTATATTCTTTTCTTCTCCATTGCATTAATTTCTGCTCTAATTTTTATCATTTCCTGTCTTCTTTGGGCTTTGGGTTTGACTTGCTCTTCTTTCTAGGATCTTGAAGTGCAGCATAACATCATTTATTTGGGCTTGTTCTGTTTTCCTAATGTGCAAATTTGCTCCTATAAATTTTTCCTTTAAGACAGCTTTCATTGTATCCCACAGGTTTCAGTAAGTCATATTGGCATTTTTGTTTGATTGTAAATATTTTTAATTTCTTCTTTAATTTTATCTGTGACCCGTTGGTGGATTAAGAGGTTGCTATTTTGTTTCTATGTGTTTATATTGTTTTTATAGTTTCTTTTGTCAATAATTTCCAGTTTTATTACACTGTGACCAGATAGTATGCATTGGATAATTTCACTTGCTTTGCATTTTTTTTAACTGGGAAAAAAGTATAATTTAGAATTATCCAGCTGGACTCAGTTTAGATGATCCCAATTTTGTTGGCAACATCCAATGCATCATAATCGGGAGCCAGTAGAACATGTACCTTCTTCTCTCCATCAGGCCTGATTAAGGTATTGACCTTGGCAATATCAATGTCATAGAGCTTCTCTACAGTTTGTTTGATTTGGTGCTAATTGGCTTTGACGTCCTCAATGAACACGAGTGTGTGGTTGTCCTCAGTCTATTTCATGGCTGACTCTGTGGTCGGGGGAACTTAATGATGGCATAGTGGTCAGGCTTTTTTCTCCTGGGAATGTTCTTCTGAGGGTATTTGGGCTGCCTCTGGAGGCACAGTGTCTTAGGATGGTGGAAGGTGGGTGATATTCATATCATCTTCTTTGTGTGGCTGTGGATGCCTTTCAGCATGGCCTTCTTGGCCTTCAAAGATTTTGCTTTGGCTTCAGCTTTGGGAGGGACAGGGGCTTTCTTCTTTGCCTTTGGTACCATCTTGGTAAAAAGGCTCCTTTGTATTTTCTTATGGACGCTCTGTGTGCTACTGTATGGTCCATTTTGGAGAATGTCCCAGGTACAGCTGAGAAGAGTGTGTATTCTCTTGTTGCTGGGTGAAATATTCTGTAAAGGTCTACCAAGTCAATTTCTTTGAAAGTTTGTTTTAGTTCTATTACATCTTTACTTATTTTTTGCCTATCTCTTTGTGGCATGTTAAAGTCCCTCATTATTGTTCTATTATTGCCCATTTGATTTTTCATGTCTGTTAAAATTTGTCTTATGTATAATAACGCTCCTTCATTGGGTGCATATATATTTATTATTGTTATCTTTCCCTCTTGCATTTTTCCTTTAACAAGTATGTAGTGACCTTCTCTATCTCTTTGGATGATTTTTGGTTTGAAGTTGATATTGTCAGTAACCAGTATTGTCAGTAATCAGTGAAATGTCTTTTTCTTAGCTACCCCTATTTTATTTTCTTTTTCCTGTTTTCCTGTGACATAGAGAATTGTTTTCCATCCTTTGACTTCTAGACTGTGAATTTCCTTTTGAGTTAAATGTGTTTCTTTTATGCAGCATATTGTTGAATTTTGTTCCTTAATCCACTCTCCCCATCTGTTTCTTTTGATTGGTGAATTAAGGCCTTTTACATTGATGGCTATAACTCATACATATTGGCTTATCTTTGTCATTTTATTTTCCTGTTATAGTTTTTTTTTCTTACTTTTTCACTGTTTTTAATTACTTGCTCTGTTTTGTTGTTTCTTTGTGCTATTCTTGAATCTGTGATCACTTCTGTCTCTTAGTTCTTTTGACCTCTTCACTCCTTACTCTTATGGGACAGGTGGACTATTGCCATTTACTGACATCATTTCGGTATCTTATATCTTTGTGTATGCTGTCTGATGCTTCAGATCTATGTTTTTTCCTTCCCACTCTGTGCTCACCTAAAAACATTCATTCTGCTTTACAACCCCTATCCTTTGGGCCATAGTTTCTGCTCACTTGGAATGGCCTTCTCCTTCACTCTAATTGATTCCTGCCTCACCCTTCCATGACTCCTTCAGTGACTGGAACTTTCCCCAACCAGAACGATCTTACAGCCCTTTGATTCCTCCTGTATTTGCTGTCCCTCTCTTGTGGTCACAATCTCAGGGCATTGCTATTTAGCTTTCTTCTCTACTGGAGCAACTGAGAACAATGATGGCACCCAGAACCAGGCCTCCTACACCATGAATGTCAGGAGACTCGTGTGGAATAAGAAAAAATTAATGTTAAATTTTCCTGTATTCTATAAAGGCAGAATCTCTCCTCTTATTTCCAGATTTGTTAGAATACATAAATGTCTCTTGAAGAACAATGTGCCCTTGGAAATGCTCAGCAGTGCTTCACTTGGGGTCATGTTCTCAGGTCACTGCACAGATCAACTTCAGTGTTGTAAACTCAATCTGACATGGCTTTATTCTGTTACCAAAGGCAGTACTCAGGCAGCACTCCAAAACACCACTCAGCACTGAGATAATACCACAGAAAGTACTCAAGCAGCACTCAATGCTCCTTGAACAGAATCTGCTTCAAATAACAATAAGTGAAATTTAGGGAAATTTTCTATAACGTTTCATAAATAGAAGACAAGAAACATTTTGGAGATACTTTATTTCTATCATAAGGGAAATCTCAATTAAAAATCTTCATCATTTCATTAATTCAAAATATTGTCATTGGGAATCAAACAAGAGTTCACGCCAAACTGCGAAGACTCTCTCCTCTTCCTTCTGCAATATAGACAAAAAGTTATACTAAACATTAATTAAGTGAAGAGATACAGGAGGTAATGGGGTGTATTATTTTATATCAGAAAAATGGAGATGACTGGTGAGGCCTTCCAGTGGTATTCTCTGAAGACTTGAAGTAAACTAAAAAAATTTTGCATTTGTTGAGTCATTGATAACATTATATGTGTAATTTTGTTCCAGTGTGTTTTACTGGAATTTCATTGTATTTTTAAGAAAACGAAAGTTACTTCTTAGCCAATTAATTTAGTATGCAGGGACATTTGAAGAGAATCAGCATAATATTTAGATTTACATAAAGTTTTTGTTACCTGAAGTAATTCAAACTCCCAAAGCAGTGCGAGTTTTTGAAATCAGTTTTGGGCCCTAAAAAAATTAAGAATAAATAATAATTAGATAAAGGGATGGGTGTTTATGTCAGCCTTATATGTAATTCTTTATGACCCAGAGTGACTTCAAAACTTGTTAGATCAACTAAGTTAAAAATTAAGAAAGTGAAGACATACATTCAATACAAAAATACTGGGATAGCAGAAGTCAGTAAGGTGAAAGAAAATATAGTCAATTATTAATCAATCTTGAATCACTAAGTAATAATACTATCAGCCCTAATTACTACTCCATTAACAAGTGAAAGCATGCTCCTAAATGCTCTCAAAATCACTTTCTACACATATTTTCTTCATATCCCAATTATATAATTAATTTATCTTTAAATTATTTTATTCCTTTTTAAAAATTTGATTGAGGGCTGGCCAAATAGCTCAGCAGATTAAAGTGCCTGCAAGCAGGCACAGGGGCCAGGGATTGATCCCCGGACCTGCCATGCCAGCCCAGCCCCCAGGGTACACTGAGATGGCAATTGAGACTGGGCATGGTGGCGCACACCTGTAATCCCAGCATTTGGGAGGCTGTAAACAGGTGGATCACTATGAGTCTGACCTTGTAGTGAGACCCTTAACAACCTCTAGACCCTTCCCCAAAATACAAAAAAAAAAAAATTGATTTTAGACCAAAACTTCTAAATTGTAATTGATTATTTATATATTCACTTAATAGTTTTTCCTATTGGGAAATAAAAACACTAATTTATTATATTTTTGGTGCTAGGGATCAAACTCAAGATCTTGTGTTTGCCAGGTAGGCACTCAATAATTGCTAATTTAATATATTTTAAAATTAGCATTCTTAATATCTAGCAAGAAAATATGATTTTATAGAATGTATTTGGGACAGGGTCTCACTGCACAACTCGGTCTCATAGTGATCCTCCTGTTTTTAGCCTCCCCAGTGCTGGGATTACAAGCATGCACCACCATGCTGACTCTATGGCCAGCTCAGCATGACTGAGGGCAGGGCCAGCATGGCATGTGGCGTCAGGATTGAACACCATGCCTATGCTTGCCTAAGTCTGCTGAGGAACTTAGTCTGCTGAACTGTCTCACCAGCCCTTGAAAATGTGATTATTTTTTAAATCTCATAAAATCCTTCCACCTAGTTTTAAATAAAATTTAAATTTTTCTGTGATTGTTTTTAAAGTCACAGACATGTGGGCTGTCGCTTTCCTCCCTCACTACAGATCTCCGCAAGCATCTGACAGGGAGGGTGAGCACTCTGACCTCCTCAGCAAAGCAGGCTTCCTGCTCCTGATGTTGGCAGCACTTCTCCAAAAATCCAGAGAAATCTGGAATGATGGTCTCAAGTTGTTCCTCTGTAATCTGCACTTTTTGCTTCACAAGGTTAATGAGAAGTCTGTGATTTAAAACAAAACAAAACACAGGGAAATGTTTTAGGGGAAGGTATTTTCCTAAAGCCATTCCAATGGAGATTTCCAGAGCCAAGAAGCCAGGGCAGCATCTGCCCAGCCCCAGCCCACAGCTTTCACCACCGGAGTGAGATGGGAACAGGTCAAGCAGGCGCTGGCCAGGGCTTGTGCACACACAGATGGAACCCTGTCTTTCTCTTAACTAGTATTTTCTTCCCTGTGTTTTCTTCTGAAGTCCAGATTTCCAGACCCTGCTCCTCCACTGTCCTACCTTTCCCTGGGCACTGACAGCTCTGCTTGCTGTGGGACCTATTTAGTAATGCATTCCTATTGAAAATGTCGCTGCCTGCGGCAATAGGGAAAGCTTGGTAGGCAGGCAGCATTCCCATTGTTCCTTGAAACACACCTTAGACTGTGAAGGAGAAAATGGAATAGACAGATTTCCCAACAAAGGAGGACCATTTTCAAAGCAAGTGATTTTTTTTCCTTTTTT
>NW_004524811.1:3286804-3301418 GCF_000260255.1 Octodon degus
CTTGCCAAGGAAGCCCTTTTTCCATTGAGCCATCTCCCCAGCCCACAAGTGAATATTTAGTGAACATAAATTCAACTGATCTGCATAACAGAATGGTTCACACCAGGAAAAAAAAAACCTATTTCATTTCATGCCCATGCTGCATTACATTTACATTATGCTCCTTAAAGAATTTTAAAGAAACCTTAACACATGATTCCTACACTCAGAATGCATTCACCTAGATATGCCCTAGCTCCCCAACAGAGATTGTCCATTTTCCTCACTCTCATTGTCCATTTTCTTCACTTTCACCTTTGAATTGAAGTCATAATTCAGACAATTTTGCAGCAAGGAACATTCAGATAAAGCTATTTTTTAAAAAGAATCTTAAGTGCTTTACAGATAATACATTATAGTGAGCCTAAGAATGTGAAGGGTAGAAAGCAGAAGACCATGTATCAACTGCTCCTTGGCAATTGCGGGGCTTTTCCATGCTAGAAAATAACAATTTCTTACTCTTGTTTCATTTCTTGTAATGCTGCACCCTGAGCTTGGCACAGATCTTTATGGAAGATGAATTTGTCAGCAGAAAAAGGTGGGGAGATGTATGTTTCATCCACCAGCAGACTGCTAAGGCATGGCCTTCTGTTGGCGTAGGAAGAATTGCAGCAACGGCCCACTCCAGGGTTCACAGGGCTTGCTTCATGTCTGATACACAACTGCCCAATAATGAGGTCAGCCTAATTAAGATGGAGAGAACACAGGAGATGCACATTTGCCACAAGTTGGTTTAGATTTCCAGAAGTCTTTTGTGATAATTTAATGTTTAGCAAGTTATAATTACTATTATAGGAAACATTGCTGTCTGTAGGAACACTCATGTGTTACCGTATTGAAGATCCCTGAGTTTCCACATTTGCTTGGAAGGAACATTAGCAATAGATGCTACAGATACAGTGCTAAGGATGGCCCTTTCGCCATTTGTGTCAGCTATTTGAAACAAGCTTCCAGTTGCTTACTTATTTCCAAATACAGGAAAAGTTTCTGCCTGGCCTATGAAAATCAAGGGCTTCTTTTCTGTGTATGAGGTTCAACTTTTTTTAAGAGGCTAAAAAATAGTAAAAAGAAAAGGGTTAGAAACTCAGAGATTCACTACCTGAATCTAACGATGGTCCCTATCTATCTATCTATCTATCTATCTATCTATCATCTATCTATACATACATACATTCATACATAGATCTAGTAGAAAAGAAATAGAGCCAATGTGTGAGTGTCTTTAAGGTATTTTAAATAGGTTTCTTCCACCTTCCACATTTAAAGATATCTCTTAAATACCTAGCAGTAACTTTTGATAAACACTAACACATTTTGTGTGCACACTATGTATCAAGCCAATGTTGCATGAATTATTCAGATTATTTGAAGACAGTTGAGGATGGGACAACTTTCACTTTTTGATGTCAGATAAAGTAGCTCAAGCTTGATGACAGCTAGTGTCCTGTCCCATGTGATGTGACTAGTAAGTGGAGAAAGTAGCTTGGGGACACAGCAAGGTGGGCTCTGGGGCCTGTTCTCCTGCATCATCACACTCACACTGAGACACACAAGCTAGTCGAAAGAGTTGTGACTCTTAACCACAGGAAACTGTCATATGACTCTTAACATTTTCTTTTCTTTTCTTTTTTTTTTTTTTTTTTTTTGTGGAACCAGGGATTGAACTCAGGCCCTTGTGCTTGCCAGGGAAGTACTTATTCCACTGAGCCATCTCCCCAGCCCTCACTCTTAACATTTTGAGAACAGTTCTGAGATATAAAGACTATCTATCCAGTCATCAAAATCAGGACAAGGGTTGAAATAATCAATTTTGTTCATAACAGTGACTCTAAGGGAAGGTGAAATTTAAAAATTCAATCTGCACTCAGAGTGACAAGGAAATAAAGATTATTAGAATTGCTGAGTGGAAAGTCATCTCACTATCCACAAGGTGGGGCTTACTCTGTTGCAACCCCTACACCCTGTCTAAAGGAAAATTGTTCCCAGCTATAAGATTATATACAAATGAAAAAACCTGAGTGACCAATTTTAATCTGTCAAAAATTAAGCTTGTTCTCTTTTCTAACATTAAATTGTGTATTTAGTGAAAAAGTAAATGAGATCGTGGAATTAATAACACAATGGTCATTCCACCTCTGCTATCATGCAGGCCTCATGCAGATGCTGTTGAATTACCTGACTGTGTTTCCCACTGTCCAGGACAGGAGGCCCAGCTATACATCATTCATGCCTGAGTTCTCCTGATCGCTGTCACCATGACTCACTGTCAAGCCAAAACTCCACCTCCACTTTGGCACAAAGGAGACAGGACTAAGGAACACAGCCACTCACCGCTCCTTCCCCACAAGCCAACTGCTTCTCCCCACTGAGTTGGCAACATGTGGCTGCTGTGGTCACCATTTTCCTGGTGAAGGCCATCAGTTCAGATGAGGTCAGCTGAGGGGCTTTCTTCGTGTAAGCAACAAGAAATCTGAAAGAAGCATTTCCCAAAGTCCTGCTGAGCCATTCATGAGTTTCTTGACCCTTGTCATCCTCAGGCCCATTCTGGTGTCAAAAGACACAAAGCATTTGCACCAGGCTTTGAGATGTGACTCCTCTTAGTCATGCCTTCTATGCCTATCACCCAGTCTGTCCTGATGAGGAGGCAAAGAGGCCAACCTTAACTTCCAGCCTCAGTGTCTGTGATCTCCTGCTGTTTTGACTCTGACAAGTCATGGCAGAGTGGACACCCTCACTGGAAAAATCTTCAGGGTTTGGGGACTCTGCAGCCAGTTCTGCAGACAGGCTGTACAAGCTTTCTTTGCCATTGCTACAAGGAAGAAGGGGGATGTGACCTTCTCTGGGGGACATCCAAGTCATCAGATTTCTGACCTCCACCCAGGAGGGGCTAAAACAGAAGAAACCATTGTTCTCTACTTTAGATTTATATCTCCCCTGTTAACAATAGCAAGTCACTGAAAAGCTGTTAAAGGACATACGCGTTTTGCAGGTGATACTCGCCGAGTTTCTGGAAAAGGCCACAGCTTCGGGTCGCCATTGCCTGGCTCTCCTGGACGTACTTCTGCAGCTCTTGCTCCTGAAACACAGTGTTATTACAAATATTTTTCCCTCTTTGTGATCATATAACTTTGAATATAAAATCAATCAATCTTTTTATTGAATCATGAAACCACTCTTAGAGGTTTCCTAAGTATTAAAGATAGTAAAGCATGAATTTTGAAAATTACAGTAAATGGACACTAAATTTAAAATTTTGGGAATCATCAAAATTGTTTAGGGGCAGAACTCAATTTCATAATAAAAGGCAACAGTTCTTTCTGAACAAAATTGTTGTCTCTCTGAAGCTGGCCAAAAACAAGTATTTATTTTGTGCATCAAAAAACTTTTTGGTCAACATTTTTATTTCTTTGTAAGTCATTAATGGCCAATTGATAATGAATAACTACTTAACATATAGGTTACCAATTCACAGATATAACTAGCTAACTATTTGGTTATAACTGGATGCTTTCAAATCATTTATTTATTTGTTTGTTGACTGATTGTTTTACTAGGGACAGAACCCAGTCCCTCACACACAATAGACCAAGACTCAAGTACTGAGCTATCCCTTCCAGCCCAATTAGTGCTTTTAGAGGATGATTATTCATTTAGTTTGTCAAATTCTTCCAAAAATTCCAGAGCAACTTACCCCTTTATCCTGGCATGCAAGAGGATTTTCCGATTGGACACACTTCTCCAGTAGCTCATGGTATCCATTAGCAACTCTTAGTATTATTGAGACAGCAAGCTCAGTATGTCTTCGTGAATATTCATGAATAAAACTAAAATTTGTGTATAAAAGTATTATAAGTTATTGGGATTCAGACAAAATGAATATATGTACAGAGAGAAAAAGGGAGAAGTTAAAAATAGTTATCAATATATTGGTATATAAATCAATAAATATTATCAATATTTATTTATCAAATAAATAAAGCTGGACATCAAATATAATTTGAATTCTATAAATAGCAAAACTATCAATACAAGCCATAGTTGCTCAAATTGTCTACAAAATGGTATTTTATTTCCTCTTGCATCACACTTTGGCTTTTAAATTGTGGAGTTTATGTACATTTATTTGACAAATACATCTTGCAGTGTTTACCTTATGCTAATGTTGCTTGAAGGAACCTGTGCATTTAAGGTGAAATGCCTGCCCTCTGCAGGCTCATGTTAGGGAGACAAAATCAAGTAAGCAAGACAGAGTTCGTGCTTCTTGGGCAGAGATAAATCAATGAATAGGAATAAAGAAAGAGAGAAAAGGTGGCCCAAAGTGGAAGGGCCACTAATTTAATATGTGGTCAAGAGAAGCTGCTCTGGATGGCTCACCTGGCACAGAAGTCTGAGACCAGAGCCTCTGAGAAGAAGTGCGTGTATCAACCAAACACCTTTAGATGTGTATGGATATGTAATCTTAAAGGTCAGTCTTGAGTTTACTAATTGTATTTCCAAGTTATAGAAATTAGTTGCATTTATTTTTATTTATTTATTTATTTTTTCCGGAACTGGGGATTGAACTCAGTAGTTGCATTTAGTTTTACCACCAATGAAATGTCAGTGTGTGTCTCTCAAATCTGGTCTTTGTTTCAGTCTCTGTAATTTTATTTATCAGTGCCAACAAGGTATAGTGAATGTCTAATTTTAATGCAACAAAAGTAATATCTTCAGCAAACATTAAAAAGAAAATTAGACCAACATTTTCATCAGACTCTTAGAATGAAAAAGATTCTTGGAGAGCTTTAAGTATAATGTTCTCATAGCTACATATGTTCTTCCGCTATACTGTTCATGGCCACATATAATAAAGGAAAGTGTATTAACTTGACTACTTGCTTCTCTTAAAGGGAAATAGAATAAGCACATAGCCTACCAATTATATTACACAATACTACTGGTTTTGTTTATTTATTTGATGGTTTGTAATTGAGGCAAGGTCTTACTATGTAGTTCAGACCGTTCTTGAACTCACTACACAGCCCAAACTGCTGGCCTCAAATTCATGGTGCCTCTGCCTCCTGAGTGCTGGGATTACAGGTGTGCTTTACCATGGATAGTTTAAATTATTGTTCTGCAAATGTTTCTAAACATTTTTATTTTCTTCAATAAACAAAATATATTCAATAAATAGAAAATACATTGCTCCAGTAAAAGACCTTCTATCTAGCATTATCTATTGAGATATATTTTGGAGAAACCTTTCTAAACATGTATAGTAAAAGAGCAAATTCTTAATCACGAGCACATCTCAGTGTAAAATATCTATAATCTATTTGAAAGTGTAATGGTGACTTTCATAGGACTAACCAACACAAGGTGACAATAGTTATTATTCCAGAGACATTGGCATAGATAAAACATATCTTCCTAAGTATGCAGCAGTGAAAGCCTACTTGCTGTAAGGTGGGTTGCATCTCCTGTCCTTAGTTGTCCCCTGGATCCAGTTAGCTCAGGCCGGGAGCTGAACACCCTCACATGATCAGCTGAGACCCTTGGCCCTCAGCTCCCCTTTCTCAGGCTCAGAAACACAGGTCACCCGGAGAGCAGCCTCACCTGGCCAAGAACATCGTTTTCTCCTCCGGGGAGAAGCGGCCAAAATCCCTGTCCCCTAGGAACCTGACCAGCTCCAGGGAGAGCCCTTCGGGCATCTCGCCATTTTCCGCGTGGATTATGCAGTGGCCGAGCTCAAGGATGGGAAGTTTACAGCATTCTGCTATTTTGCTGGACAGAATGTCTTGCTTCGAACAGATATACGACATTATTTTCTCCTGTCGTGGAAAAACAAAGTATGAATGTTAAGGCTTATTCTCCAAGATAGAGCCTAGCATTTTGGGAGGCAAAGCCTGTGCCAAAGAGCGCTCTCCTCTCTCACGTTTCCTCTCCATTCTGGTCACTAACAGCTCTAGCCTGTCTAACAGTTTTTGGCTAAACTCTAACCTTTTAACAAGAGGCAAGCATGCTGCCTGGTCAATCTACCCAGGCCCATAGTCCTGGCGCCTTGCGCCAAGCAGCCCACAATGCCCACCAGTCTCTCAGAGGGAGCGGGCTACAGGCAACCTCGCAGGACCCATGGCCACACCATCTGCAGCCCGGGTGCCCAGGAGGGAAAGGCCAGTGGGACAGCCTTACTTCACCACTCAGAAGTCCATCCCTTCCCTCGGTGGCCGCCGGTCGGGAGCCCACCCCGGGTAGAGATTTTTCTGTTGAGTCTGAGAAGAAGGAAAGGAGGCAGGCGGCCCCACGCCGCCAGCCACTCTCTCACCCCGTCCTGCAGGCACTCCAGCGCGTTTCCCCGGCAGCACTCCTCGTGCGTGTGCACCACGTCCAGCACCAGCTTCTGCATTTCAGAAAAAGTCGCTTTCGGGAACTTCTGGCTCAGTTTAGTGATAGTTCTGGGAGGGGGGATTTAAAAATTAATCTGGGTTATCTCTCAAAGCGCAGCCGCATTGCATCAGTACAGTTAGAGCGCCAAATAGAAAGAACTAAAATGTGGTGGTTTTTAAAACGGAAGGAAATGTGTCCTAGGTCTTGGACATTTTTGCTGGCTTTTTAAGGTCAGTAGTTCCGTGAATTGCCACCCAAGGCCAAAAATAGTTTGAAAGTAATTTGTTCTTAAAGTTTCCTTGGGAATTGAGGTGAATTCTGTCTTTGTGTTGTTCATCTTCGCTAAGCATTTGGATCCCTGTGGTAAGTGGACAGACATTCGAAAGGGTACACAAGTAAGAAATAGAAAATTCCCTGAGAATGATTATCATTGTTCGCTTGGGAGCAAAAACTACTTTTGGGACTCTAGAGCAGGTGATGTGTGATAGTCAGTGAATTGGAAGAAGAAAGACAACGGCCTGAACATTCCTGACATGTCATCGCGCAAGACACGCAGAGTGCAGGATGGGAGGTGAGAAGCAAAAGTTCTGGCTCCTGCTCCTACTCGGTTAGAGCTTAAGAGCTGCGCGGGAAGCTGCTGCTCGCTGGCTCGAGCAGCTCTGGTGTTTCCGCTGCTGACGAATACGGATTCTCTTTAGCAGCTTAGGACATTTGACCTAAAGGTAAATTTTAAAGTCACTCTACTCAGACGTTAACTTCTATTTTATTACTAGGCTAAACTTAAAGTAGTTCATTTATCAGCCTTTTAAAATTTCTATTAGCTTTGGAAGGTAGCTAACAGATAAATCTGAGCTCTTCCAGGAAGCAACTTTACTCAGTATTTGGAACTGACTTACTGGTTGTCCACTGTGTACAATGTTTTAATACATCATTTAACAAACTCTGCATGCATATACTGATGTTTCCCTGCACTGAAATATTTTATCATAAAAGGGTAAATTAGTACTATAAACTAATTATATAGTTCAAATTTTTCTCCTCACCAGGAAATAAATCCCAATACTACTGTCTCAAAGGAAAATTTTTAGAGGGAACAACAGTGGACACAGTGAACCTTATGGCAGGGGAGGGAGCACACTTAACATAAAGAATTGCTTGTTAAATTACACATTGTAAATGATTTTCAACGAAGGTCGACCTGCTTTGCAGAGGACCTATGAAACATGGTCTTACGAGGAGGTGTAGTTTGACTGTGGGAGGAACTTACAATAGTAGGCAGCTATTATAAATTAAAATTCCTAAGATTCTTTTTCATGTACTAGCTGAGTGAGGCTTTGGGAAGCTTTAATAACAGAATAGTCTGTTAGATTTCTTCTAGTCAGAGCTAATCACAATAACCTTCACGAAAGGCTGAAGTCTGCACAACAGCAGCCCTGGGAAGAGGAATCTGAGTCCCCAGAGAGTATTTTACAGATGTTAGCCATCTCTCTAGCTAAAGCTTGGGCTTACATGGCTTGAAAAGTGCGGGGTCCAAAATTTCTCATCACTGCACATACATGTTGATTTAATAAGCTGCTTTCTCTTAAGTCTTTTTCAATTGGTGCAGCCTAGAAGTAGAAGAAATAAAGTGTTAAGAAAGCTTGCATTTTATAAACTACAATACTGAGGAAACACAAGTGTAAGTAAAACATAAAACTCCATAAAATGTTTTTAAGCTAAAGTTATGTCATATACTTCTGCAGAACATCATTTATTCATTCATTTTTGAGTTCAGTTTATATGTATCCATGCAAGACAGATTTATTAAAAATATCTCAAAGCAGAACATTTTGAAATTGTGACTATATGGTTATGCTTTTACACACTTTTAAGATACATGGAAGCTTGCTGATGTCTGCTCAGTTACAAAAAGCAAGATTACATCACAATCTGACGTTGAGAACAGTCACAATGCTTAGGCAATTTTTGTGAGAACTTTGGGGCAAATAGTTCATTGTGATTATAATGCTAGCTACCTAAGAAAGCTATTTTCTTCTCTAAACCTAAGTTTGCTCATTTATTAAATGACAATAATACACCCAAAATTTATTCAAAGAACTAAAATGATAATGAATATAAAGCCTTCACCACAGTTCTCATAGGAACAGTGTAAACATTTTTTTCCTTTCCCTTCTCTTCTCCTCCTTTCTCCTCACTTCCAATCACATGATCTCTTTTCCTGTCTTTTCTTCTTTATCCCACCAAACTCACTTCCTTAATACTAATTTTTGACTGAATAAATGAATAAATTAAAACCAGCAAATTCAATTTTTCACACAAAGAATATCAGGCCTCTAAGTACACTCTGTTCTGAAAGTGACTCCCTTCACATAAAGCATATTTCCATTTTTAACCCTGGTCTCACTGAGTCACAGCTAGACCAGATATTGGTTGAGATGCTCATATAGCATAATACCTCTACTTGGAAGCATTCAGCTGCATTTTCAGCTTTGCAACAGGATGGAAATATTTTGTCATAGCGGGCAGCCAGAGAGAGAGCAGTAGGTGGGTATAGGAAGGGATGTCTCCTGGATATCTCGTAGATGTATCTGTGAAGTGAAGAGAACCACAGGGTTGCAAACTTCAGAGCAACCAGACCACTGCTGCTTGGAGGTGGGCTCTGGAATTTACAGATTCAGGTAAGAGCAACAGCAATAAATTGCACATTTTTTTACTGTGCATTTTAGGGGAGCGCAGTTCTATTTTTTCAGATGCTGTCAAGAAAATGCTGACTAAAGCTCTTCAGGGAGATGAAAGAGCTAACACATGATTTTATTATGAAGAAGTAGGCAGGAATGCCATGATTCTTATTAAATGATTTTTCCACTAAGTCTTCTCAGACTTGTTGAGGAATCCACAAGGCCATACTTAAATTAAGTAGAACACAGTCTTGGACTCTTTTTTACTATGTAAATGCACAATGGAATTAGCCTCCCTGGCTCTCTCTAAATGCAGGTTTCCCTGACAGAAAATATGGGTTCAAATGGACAGGCAGTGTGTTCTCGCTCTATGGTCTTACCTGTTTAGACTGCAACTTCCTCAGTAATGCAATGAGAAAAGGAAGAACAAGGAAGAGGAAGCAATATCAAAAGTTGCTGGTGATCATTAATCCAACCCTTGGAGCCACGTACATTTGCTATTATAACATCCTAGATACTTAATATCTTAGCCTTGTTTATCCATCTAAATTGTGCCTGTCTTTATTTTTTTTTAATTTTTATGAGGGGCCAGGGAGATAGCTCAGTAGAATAAGTGCTTGCCTGGCAAGCGCAAGGGCCTGAGTTCAATCCTGGGTTCCGAAGGGAAAAGAAAAAAAGTTTTAAATTTCTAGGCAATTCAGTGAACAGGATCCATCAATATTTGGCTCTACATGGAGTTACTTTGAGCAAAATGAATATATTCTTGAACAAGGTAAAATTGAGTGAAAACCAGCCGTGTGTGCTCCAAGACCACAGGCAGAGGCACTAGGTCATGTGTGAGTCCTGGCCGCATCTGACTGTGTATAGACAGTGCACTTAAAGTCGTTCTCCTAAGTGCTTTACACAGGCTTTCACAGATACAACCCCAAGCATTATTCTGACTTCTTCAAACTTTGTAGTATACTCTAAACTGCAAAAATACTACATTCTACTTTGTATGGCTCCCATTCTGGGGTTTTCCTTACTTGTTTATGAATGTCTCCCTGTTTTCTTCATGTGCCTTGCAGCTAATGGCCATGTCTGGAACTTGCAAGGGTGCAATGAACGCCGGAGCTGCCCTTTTGCGTGCAAGTAGGCACGCGTGCCTTTCCTCCTCACTGCGGCTGCAGCAGTCCACGAGGCCGTATTTCTCCTGAATTGCCTTCTCATGGCAGATTTCTTCTAGAAAGGCGGATAACTGTAAGAAAGCTCTTACTTTTAGTAACAATAATCAACATATCTTATTTTTTTTTTTTTTGTGGAGCCGGGGATTGAACTCAGGCCCTTGCACTTGCCAGAGAAGCACTTATTCCACTGAGCTATCTCCCCAGCCCCTCCATATCTTAAAAATTCTGTAAAACACATGAAGAGTCTTCTACTACTCAAACTTAGAAGAAAAAAAAAGTTTTCCAATATAATTTCAATATATTTAGGGTCAAATTGGTAACACAGAGTTCTTGCCTTCCTTCTGGGAAATGGAATTTTAGTTTTCAAACGAGTAATAAGCATGAGTATTAGACAGATTTATTTTATTTTAAATAGAAAAGGTCATGAAATACTTTGTTTCACTCTCTCTCAATTTTGAGTTATTTTACTTTTTCCTTTTATGTTTTCAACAATTTGGACCCAGGATATTTGTTTTCTTTTTGTATAAGCCACATTTCAGAAGAAAATATTTATTCCAAGTGGCTTTCTTATGACAAAACATTGGTTCAGAATTGGACATTATGTTTGGTTAAAAATAAAAACAATTTCAAGATGGGATAAAATGGCAATACTTTTCATTTGTCACAATTATAGATTTAGTTAAAATGTATATGCTTCCTTCTGTGTTTTTTGTTTTTGTATTTTAGGGAAAGGCCTACAGAGTGTTCGGGGGTCTCACTATTAGATCAGACTCATAGTGAGCTGCCTGTTTACAGCCTCCCAAGAGCTGGGATAACAGGCATGCACCAACGTGCCCATGTCAATCGCTGTCTCAGCACGCCCTGGGGGCAGAGCCAGCACTACAGACCCCGGGGTGGCACCTGCTTGCAAGTGCTTTAATCCTATGCTTCCTTCTTTGTAACCTTAATTTTATTAAAATCAGATAAGGATGCCACTGTTTTAAAGAAGGCCCCGATACCTGTGTTTCATTGATCTCATAAAAGTAAAATCTTAAGAATTCTGTGTGCCTGTGTCTGGTGATCCAAGCAACTACTTTGAAGACAACAACATGCAATGTAATGATGATTATTAATTTTTATCATCGTGTTTTGAAATCTGTATTATTCATAATTTTTAAATCCTATTTAAAATAAAAACAAATTCTAAATCCCAATCCACATTAAGAAAAAAAAACCTTTACAATGATAAATCACCAATCTGTAGCATGTCCTTGCCCCTCTAATTGGACATAAAGCTGCAATTAGTAAAATATTCTGCATTATTTATGTATACAGTTGTAAAAGATTATCAGAGAAAAACATAAATGTAGAAAAACTCCAATACAAGAGTTTTTGTTAATTCAGAAATTTCAGAGTTGGAATGCACTTTATATCTTAAAAAGCATCTCTTTGAGAGTGGCTCAGACACATTTCAGCCATGTGGATTCTCTAGACACTCCACTCCATAGGTGGATAGCTCTACTCAATAGAAGGGTCATTTCTATACTGAGATAAAATAAACAACAATAGCTATTTATTGAGCTTCTGTAGTGAGACAACTTTATAGCAAAAACAAAAAAGTATTCATTGTTTATCTGACCTGAGAATTGTTAAGTGCAGTGATTCATGCCTGCAATTCAAGCTGTTTGGGAAGCTGAGGAAGGTAATTTGTAGCTCTGTCTTAAAATAAAATATTCTGAAAAGGGATATGTCCTGGGTATATAGTTCAGCGGCAGAGTACTTGCCTAGCATGTGCGAGGCCCTTTCAATCCACCGCACTGCTAACATAAAAGAAACTAAGATTTAGATTTAACAGAGGATTAGTTTTTCATATTAACATTACTTCACTAAATCTGGCAAGCCTAAATCTGTGTGCTATGCCTCACATTTGCTGTTGTGTAATAAAGCTACTCAGTACATTGACACTGGAGCCAGCTGGCTTGGTTTAAACCTCAGTTGTTATTTTGTCCTTAAGGAAGTTTACCACTCTGTCACCTTCCTCAACTGGAATATTATCATCAAACTCCTAAAATTATTATAAATATTTAATAAGCTAATATTTGTAAGCAAAGTTGAATTCTGCCAGAAAAAAACTAGCCAAAGCCTCCTGACTCACTGATAAACATTCCAAATCCTCAGTGCTATGTAAGATAACTTGATTATCAGTGTGTCTCTAGTCATCCCTAGCAGAATGCCAACCACACTGTGTGCTAGATAAATTAACTGCTTCTGCTATTATTATACCAATGTCCATGGCAGGTTTGAATTGGATTTAGGATTAGCCCTGATGTCATGGAAGAACACTGAAGCTTAAAGAAGTAGCATGTGCAGCGCCATGTGGATAATCATGTTCCTGAACACTGGCTCTTGGTCACCATCTGGTTACAAGAGCCACCACTTGTTTCTTCTGCATTCTCCAATAACTCCAAATTATTCAAACTCTCCTATTCCACAGAAACTCTCTAGGTACTCAAATTCATGCCTTGCCTGGACCTTGTCATCAGCATGCTAAATTTGGGTAAGGGGCCAGGAAAATAGCTCAGTAGATTAAAGCGCCTGCAAGCAGTTGCAGAGGCCAGGGGTTCAATCCCCAGATCTGCAATGCCGGCCCCACCCCCAGGGTGCACTGAGACAGCAATTGAGACTGGGCATGGTGGTGCACATCTGTAATCCCAGCTCTCGGGAGGCTGTAAACTGGCTGATCACTACAAGTTTGATCTAGTAGTGAGGCTCTGAACACCCTGTAGACCCTTCCCTAAAAATACAATAAAATAATAAATAAATAAATAAATAAATAAATAAGTAAATAAATAAATGATTTTTGGGTAAGTGTCAAGGTGCATTTTACTTTTCATTCACTCACCTGGTTTTCTAAACATTCTTCAGACTGCTTGCTTCCAGCAGGCTTCTTGATTACAGTCAATACATCAGTCACCATTTTTTTAACTTCCTCATAAGTGGCTTCTTGAACAAATTGGGCAAAGGATATGGTAGCTCTGAAAGAAAAATGCATGAATTCTTGAGGCACAAATTCATATCAAGTTTATTTTTCTGAAGTCTAGTTCTGTGTGTTTTGTTTTCTGTTTATGTTCTAACTTGTTTAGGGAGTGACCTATTCTAAAAATAGAGTCTAGTCCTCCCAAAAGAAATGTTATTCCTTTTGGAGGAGAGGGCTCTTTCCCTATGAATATGAATATAGCTATTAAAATTAAAAATATGTTAATTTCACAAAAGAATGGTTTCACTTTTTCAGTAATCCATTCTTGTAACATACCCATAATTACATTATTTACAAATTTCTTTTTTAGTTTAAGCAAAGTCTTAGTCATTAAACCCCCACCTCGATCTATCTCCCAGTATGATGGAGTTCCACTCTGCAATGACATTATCCACACAGGACTCAAACCACTGTTTACACAGGTTCCTGCATGAAAGCAGGAGTAGCAACACATTCCATTAGGTTTTCTGTTAGAAATTTCAGAAATGTGGCATGAAGCAACAGCACTCAAGAGCAAACTTTTCTCTTCAGAAAATAACAAAATAGAATATTTTATTCCTATAGTTTACTATTAAGATTTAAACAATGGGGGCTGGGGAGATGGCTCAGTGGAATAAGCGCTTCCCTGGCAAGCTCAAATGCCTGAGTTCGATCCCTGGTTCCACAAAAAATAGAATAAAGAGCACTATATTATAATCCTATTGGTATTGATGGGAAAATTCCTAAATTCATATAGTTGTCAGTAATAAAAATCTTATTTAGTTTACTGCATGGAATTCCAAGTAATCTAGAATTTTTAATATCTAAGGCACTGACCAATATCAATTTTCTTCAATAGCAATTTGATATTAAATAACTTTTTTTTGAAATTTTCCTATTAGCCTTTGTTATCCAAAAACTTGTAGAACTATCCAATCTCACTTAATTATATAGTTAAAATTATCTTGCTTTGCATATGAAAAGTGCATTTATCCCAGCAAAACTTACACATCAACGAAGTTCATCTCTGAAGAGCACTGGGAGGAATCCAACGTCGATGCTGGAAAAAAGAAAAACAAACTCATGAAAAATGTTCTCAGCTGCAAGCAGGCAGGCGAGCATTGCTACCTGAGGATGTTTCTATTCAAGTTAGAATTGCAGGCTTTAGAACTGGGAAGATATTAGGGGTAACCTGTCCAAACATATTAATGTATACTTGAGAAAACTAAATAATAAAAATATAAGCATTATTTACATTTGACCTGTTGCTAAATTCTACATTGCGTTGTTTCCAGTTGTTCCATTTCCCTCTGTACTTTAATATTCAAATGGGCTTGGAAATCAAATGGATAAAAATATATTTCAGGCAC
>NW_004524811.1:3301663-3320522 GCF_000260255.1 Octodon degus
TACTGCCAAAAAAAGAATAAAAGTGTCATTTATTTTATGAATCTCAGGAGATTCTATATGTGAAGGAGATTGTATTCTGGCCTGGTGTGTGTGTGTGTGTGTGTGTGTGTGTGTGTGTGTGTGTGTGTGTCTAATGTTGGTATACTTACCAGTTAAATACTCTACAAAAATTAACCCAATATGGAATGCACGAATCATCCACTGATCATCTTAAGTACTACAATGATTTTGTAAACCTCTTGTAAAATTATTAGTTTTTCTTTCATTTAAATATAAACACCCATTGAGTATTTTTCCTCTGTGGAACAATCAAAGGATACATAGTTCAAGACAAATGATAATTCCAAATTTAAGAATTTTGATATAGAGAAAAGGCAAACAACACAAAGTATCTCACCTATTCCATATGCATTTTTATGCAATGTTTTGGAGTCAGTGAAAGGTAGTAGGAAAATGAAGATAATTGATGTCACCCACTTCATGGTTGTGGTTATCTCACTGCTGTCAGCAGTGGAAGCCGTATAGTAACCATCAGGCTGCAGTTCTCTTATACCCTTCACAGGCAATGCCTGTTAACCAGTAACCTTTTGTTGGTATATCCATTGCCTTACTTCCTTAGGGTGAAAATGGGATGATTTGTTAATAATTGACAGCACAAGCGTTATTTGTATTTTATGTTCAAGGACAGAGACCTCTTCTGAGTGGGAAAAAGAGGGGAAGTCTTTCAAATTCATTTTATTTTACAAATAAATATTTTATTTTACAAATATTCTCTCAAACTACAAAATATTCAATGGTAATTTTTCCCTTAATTGCAGCATGATTAATTCCATTCAAATTAAAAGTTTAACATAATTTTAAAAGACTCCAGACTTAATATTCAACTCAACTAACAACAGCAATTTTTTAAAAATATCAATGTAAGGGCTGGCCAGGTAGCCCAGCTGATAAAGTGCCTGCAAGCAGGCACAGGGGCCAGAGGTTTGATCCCCCAACCTGCTGTGACGGCCCCACCCGCCAGGGTACACTGAGATGGCAATTGAGACTAGGTGTGGTGGCATGCGCCTGTAATCCCAGCTCTTGGGAGGCTGTAAACAGGTGGATCACTATGAGTACAATCTAATACTGAGACCTTGAACACCTTATAGACCCTGCCCTAAAATACAAAAAAAAAAAAAAAAGTAAATGCAATGCCTATCATATATCAGTCACTAAACACATTATTTGACCAATTCAGACTCCTTTTTCAATAATACATTTTTAGTTTTGCCCATTTTCTGGTTTATGAGGTCATTCTGTATCCTTTCAGGAATAGGCCTTGCTCATATACTTTCCAATCAGAAAGTCAGAGGTATTTCTGACTTTTCCAAATATTCGCTTGCCAGAGCACTATTCATAAGGTAGAGTTCTCCTGTTCCTGAACAGGGATTGTACTCGAATATATGCAATAGTTATGAAGAAATGACTGATAAATCATTGAAATATAGTTCTATGAAGCAAACTACATGCAGCATTTCTAAGTACAGACAAAATAATCCAAAACCTTTCACAGAACCTAACCCAGAGCGAAGGCTTAGTAACCCTGGCTGAATGAGTAACAAGTGCATTTATGCAAAGACAAGACTTTAAAGTGGAGGAAGAGGCTTCATTTTGCAAATCCCAGGTTCCACAAATTCTGAGATTGCTCACTTGTGGACTCGAGCTTTTTTTTTTTTTTTTTTTTTTTTTTCATATCCTTCCTGGCCCTGGGAATCAACCTCCCTCTTTCATTCTTCCCAAATTGATATATTCCAGTGTCTGGATTCTGAATCTTGGAAAGGTTGATTTGTTGCTGTTTATGGCTCTGCCATCCTCCTGGAAGTCTGCTCTGAGCTCTTCGTAACTTTACAAACCACATTTCAGGTTTTATGCTAATATATGTGTAATCTATAAGACTGGATAATTCAATTTCATTGCCTCGTCAAAGGTTAGAGGAGGTCATGAGGATTTAGCTTGGTAGTAGAACATGTGTCTGGAAAGCTTAAGGCCCTGAGTTTGGGTCCCAACAGCAGAATAAATAAATAATAAATGAATAAGTGCTTGTTAGGAGGATCATGTAAAAGTGTCTAGCAAGCAACATGCCTTCACTAAATTACAACTCTTTCAATATTATAAATACACATATAAATAAACCCATAACTTCAAATAATACATACATATCAGACTAGAGATGCATGATGCCAATTGCCAGTTCCAACACTGAGCTCCTGTCCTCCCTTTTGGATCTTTTCTCTGATATGCCACTGGCTTTGTCTCATCCTTTAATTTCTGACATCCAGCCCAGCAGGCTTCTGTTGTCCTAGGCCATGATCAGAGCAGTGATTCCATGTCATGGCTAAACATACGGATTTGGGATCTAGGTTTGAATTTTACCATGTCACTTATTAGCTCCCTGACTTTGAATGAGTTATTTAATTTTTCTGGGCTTTTTCATCATATACAAAGTAATGTTAAGAATATCTCCTATGATTAAGTGAATATTAAATAAATTAATATGCATAAGTAGCTCAGAACAGGGCCTGGCCTGGAGTACCACTACAGATGAGGGTTTATTTGTTCATCAAACAAGAATGTTAAGTTTGTATGCCAAAAACTGTTCTTTGCTGGAAACGACCAACAACACACAGCATCACCTGTCTTCTTGCTGAGCCTCCCAGCTGCCAGGAGAGCCAAGCAACGGCACCAGGAACACCAAATGGAAAGCTGCAACTGTGATGCCAGGGTAAGAGGAGCACCTGGCAGCTTAGGAGGGGCCAGGATTGTTTCAGAAGCTAACACTGAAGGAGAGACCTAAGCAAAATTGGAGGTAGAGCAGATAAGGAGGGAGGACAGAGGTATGCCAGTATGTAGGTGGGACAGAAGGTATGTAGACGGCAATGTAAAGGCCCATGGCAAGGGAAAGCACACCTTTAAGGAAAGAAGGAAAATGCTGCTCCCATCAAACACAAGGTGTGAAGACAGGAGAACTCGTTCTGCAGAGGACATTTCTGGCAAATCAGTAGGACCTTTTTAAATCAAGTCTATATCTCACACTAAAGCAACAGGGGACCACAAAGGGGAGCCAATAACAACTGTGTATTTTGAAACTGGCTCTATTGATACAAAAAGGACAGGGCTTCCATAAAAGAGAGAAAAGGGAAGCTGCTACAAGAATATGTTCCAGTAGCAGCCTGGATGACAGCAGTGCTGATAGGAAGGAAGAGGTGTGGATAAAAGTGTATAATATGAATGGGACAAAGTTAAAAGGATTTAGCAACTGAATATATGTCCAATCTGGGCTGTATTAGCTCTAAGGCAGGGTGATCAGTTTATCCAAACAGTCTGTGCCTGTGCCTGTTGACTCAGTGTAATTAATAACCAAGCCCCGCTTTCAGAAGCATTCTAGGCATATCAACATGTCTGCCTGTAATAGTGTCTTTAAACTCTAAATGCAGAGGCTTAGGGGCATTTCAATAGTACTTGTTCTTGGAGCAAGATTAAGGGGAAGGAGATTGGAGATCAGAACTTCTAGAAGGTTCTTGTAGCCATGTAAGTAGATGACAGAGACTGGGTGCCATGGCACACGCCTGCAATCCCAGCTCTTGGGAGGCTGTAACAGGTGGATCACTACAAGTCCGATCTAGTAGTAAGACTCTGAACATCCTGTAGACCCTTCCCTAAAATTAAAAGGGGGGAGAGAAAGAGGGAGGGAGAGAATATAGTTTTAAAAAGGTGGAGGAACCTGAGAATGACCAGACCTACAGGGTGAGAGGAGAAAAAGGGGGGCTCTTAAGCAGAGTGGCGGTGCTAACTGTGAGCAGTCCTCCCTCTGCCTGTGCCTTGCTCCATGTTTAGCAGAGAGCTCGCAGCAGATACCTTTCCACTGCTCTGTTTCCAAGCCTGTTTAAGCCTTGATGCTGCCCAGAGGCCCTGTGGCACAACAGGCTGGACTGGGAATCAGAAGTAAAGATGCTAGGCTTGGCTGTGACAGTAATTTGGCATTTGACATCAGGCAAACTTTAATCTGCCTTAATCTTAATTTTCTCATAAATATCAAAATAATATTTCCTTTAAGAATTATTTTGATTCATAGATGAAATGATATATTTTACATGCAGACTTTTTGAAAGGTAACACTAATTATTACCATGAGTAACACTGCTTTAGTGTAAGATATTAGATATATTATATCTCAAAACAATTGAGTAGTACATGTGGGTTGTTAGAAATACCTTCTGTACCTCAATCTTGGAGGACATTATTTCCTTTCTCTCTGTGTTGGCATGGGTGGGAGCTACTTTGAAAATGTGATTTTTTTAAATATCTATGCCTCTTTCCCATCAATGCTTGTAAAAACAGTACCACTCTGTATTACCACAAATATTTCTCCACATGTATATTTTTTGATCACTCCTTACTTAGAGAAAACTTTCTTACTTTTGATAACCCATAACAATATTAGGTTGTTTTCTCAATAATTATTTCATTTTCTATCAGTCAGTTGTAAGCTATGCAATTCTTCCTAGTCAGTTAACTTCTTGAATTCAGGTACACATCTTTGTGACTCTTATGGTGCTCAGCACCACATCTGCCACACAGTACAATCTTTATAACTTGAAATTCAATGGTACTGAATCAGATGTGTAATTATGCACTGACTGTCTTCACTCATTGACACAATGAATGACACAACTCTGCATTCTTCCTGACATTGAACATTACTGATTATATAGTAATGTAATTATTATATTAATTAATATAAATTAATAATAATTTATATTAATACACTACATTAATGCTTGCATTTATATTTTCTCTAATGTTCATGTCCAGAGCCCTCATGATAGATCTGCAAAGCAAGCAGTATCTACAGTCTTGAGAGGAAACCAGTAATTTTTGTTTTCAGATGCAGAGCTTAAAATGAATATCATAGAACAGATATGATCAGCTGTCAGGAGAATGAGTGTCCCAAAGTCCTTCATCCCAATAAAATTCTTCTGTCCCTTAAGATTTATTCATTCCATTTAACAGGGGAAAACAGAATTGCCACCAATACAGCCTCCATAAGTCTAAGAAGTCTAGGACCCGAAGCACTGCCTATACTTATCCTTGACCTCTTCAGTTCTCATTCGCCGGTGCTGTTAAATTCTCTCTTACCTTTATATGCTGTCTTTTCCCTGTTCAAGCTACATATGTCCTACCCACAATCACTTTTTCAAAGAACCTCAAACAATTTTATATCATATAACTAGTAATCAAACATAAAAAGTCTTTTCTAACTTGTATAAACACAAGTAGGCCCTTCATACTCAGGCCTGCCAACCTCCTTTTGCTTGGCTCTTTCTTTTTTAATCTCTTCTCATCTAGTCCTATGCCCTCTTGCAGATTTTAAGTACAGCAAATGAGCCCTCTCTTTGTATAATTTGACTTCATTTAGATCATGTTCTACACTAGATTTCACCTGTCACATTTGTTTAAAGTAAAAAAAAAAAAAGACCACTTCTTTCATCAAAGGGATTTTACTTTGGTTTTTAGAAAGAAAAAAAAAATCATGTTTTCTCTTTCTGTAGCAGGAACAAACTGAGAGGGGTCAGAGTCAAATTAGCCAACTGATCAGCCCACCAAACTTAAAAGGACAGAAGTCTGTCAAGGTCAGTAGGTGAACAAAGACATCAATATGGGTCAGGCAAACCTACAGAAAACAGTGAAGAGTCAATTAGAAAATAAATTCCATGAAAGAAAAAAGTATGCTCCATTAACAGGCCTTGTCCTTACCTGAGTTGGCTGCTTGTGATAGTCTGGTCCTGGGTCCTTAAAACATAAAACCCATCCACATACTCAAATACATTATAAAGAATTTGAAGGAGATACTGCATGTAGGGAGCATGTCTTAAAAGCTGTAGGAAAATGGCTTGCACAGACACAGCCCCTCCTGCATACCTGTTCTGTGATGACTTCTTAACTCAGAGTCCTTCTTCTTGTCCCACCTTCTGTAACAATGATGGCATATGTAAGAAACAAAAAAAGCTGTCAGAAGACCTTACATTCTCCTCACCATAGCTGCTAGTTACTCCCCTTCCTTAGTATGTTTGTGTTGTTAGCAAAGTATCTGAGACTTGGTAATTTATAAAAATTAGAAGTATGTTTCTGTTTTCAGGAGCTAGGAAGTCCAAGATTAAAGTATCTGCAGATTATGTGCTTGCTCTATGCACATTCTTCATAGTGTTATCTAGATGTCCCTGTAAGGCAGAAAACATGGAAAAGCAAAGAGACTGGTACACTTTTTTACCTCTTTGATGAGAGCACTAGTCCATTTATAAAGGAGAGTCATGATGACTCACTCATTTCCAAAAGTGTCCTATTTCTTACCATCACCTTGGCCATTATAGCCTGGCATGGATTACGGGTGTACACATACATTCAAGCCACAGGGTGAAGCAATGCTGAGTGATGACTTGTTGTTACAGTTGACTCAGAAAAGCTGCTACACTATCTAGAGACTTCAACCACTATTGTGAATTTGATGTTTTCACCTCTCCTAGTCACATGTTGAAGTCCTACCCCATGACATGGTGGTACTCAGAGGCAATTAGGGCTGGGCCTACATGGTAAGATCGGTTCCTGCATATCAACAGCAGTTTGTTCTCTCTAGCCTGTGAGGACACAGTAAGAAGGAGGTCATGGATAAGCCAGGAAGAAGCGCTTCATCATAACTAGAACTCTTAGACTTTCCAGTCCCCAAAATGGAGAAAATTAATTCCTGTTGTTAAGTCATTTAATCTTCAGTATTTTTTTATGGCAGTCTGAGCAGATTCTTACCTCTCCCTGCTTATACTCATACTATGAATATACATTCTTCTCATAGAAAATATCAATTTAAAAGCTAGTAGTATTATCTGTTTTTTTGAAGCAAATCCTGCCTTAGCAGAAGAGAAAGTTAATTTCTAATTAAGTCCTGCTTATTTAGAAGAAAGCTCTCATTTTTAATGTGTCTGAAAAAGAAGAACATATGTGCTTTCCATCATTCTGTGGCAGGCAAGAAATTCATGAGCTTTTTCTGTGGCCTCACAATTGTACCATGAGAGAAGTAGTAAAATGGGTCTGATCACAACCCACTCCCATTCTCAACATGATGCTTTTCTCCTCACCTGGAGTCAGTGCGGCCTCCAGTAACACATCTGTAGTCCGAGTTCACCACACAGAAGAGCCACGGGCAACAGGAAGAATTGATGGAGCTGATATCAAGATATTGTTCATGAGGGCTGGCCAGATAGATCAGCAGACTAAAGCTCCTTCTTAGGCAGTCACAGGGACTGAAGTTTGATCCCCAGTGTGCTGCGCTGACCCCACCTCCAGGGTGTGCTGAGATGGCCATTGAGACTGGGCGTGGTAGCGCATGCCTGTAATTCCAGTGTTTGGGAGGCTGAAAACAGGAGGATCACTATGAGTCCAATCTGTGTAACGAGACCCTGGAGATCCTGTACTAAATACATTTTTTAAAAAAAGGTATTGTTTTGTGGTGTTATGCAATACTTTTTCTTATTATAACTTTAATAATCAAAGGATTGTCTTTCTCATAGTATAGAGAAAAATTAATTTTGACACATATTCTTCTTGACAGTCGCTGGGGCTTACTGCCTCTGATCCTTACAGCCTAGCACCAAACTCAAAGACGTGGGCTATCGTCACCTGAAACATCAGAATGTGAATCTGCCTGTTACCTTCACTTTGATCACTAGACAATACTGTGACTCCTCCTGCTCAGCTCTGGGGCTCTTCAAACCACCAATCAAGTTATGAAGTGGGTGAGGCTTTCCTCAGCCAAATAGTGTGGGCTCCTTTGCTCTGTTACAGCATGCCAAGTCTACAGCTACTTACTTCCCAGTGACACTACTCCTTAATTCAATTATTAAGACCAGCATTTCAAAAACCCTACTTTCTGGTGTCTAAATATCAGCTCGCTAGGTAAATTAAGAAAGAAATCAGGGAACTCAGAGCCACTGGTATGCATGTCAATGGTCTCTTTAGATTGTGGAAGAGATGAGCAACATATTTGATATAGCATTTGTGGAGATGGGAGTGACCACTGTGGGTGGCACAGGCCATCTGCCACCAGCCTGACACCTTTGTGCTCTATATTGGTGCAGGCTACTCTATTCAAACACAGGATGGAGGTGCTGAATGTACCAGTGTATCAACTTAAGCCAAGAATCTGTCAAAAGTGAAGACAGAGTATATGTACAAAGATGATTTTTCATTTGTATGCAATATTTAAGTGAAAAACACTTAAACAGGCAAATAATTTATAGTCTAGCATTGAAGAAATTATAAGGTTCACATGAATTAAATAAAATGGAAAGAAACAGCTATTATTCCACCTACGCATACACCATTATGTATAACATTTTATTAAATGTTACAAATCTTCCATAGCCGAGAAGATTCTTCCTTTCCAAGGTGTATCTTAACATGCTTAAGGCACTTTTCTTTGGTGCTGTGCAAGTATTGGTCTATTAATCATTAGTTATGAGACAGCAAGAGAGAGAAATTAAGAGAGAGAGAGAGGAGAAAGAGAATTTGGATGATCATAGATCAATTACAGTGATTCGAAAGTAACGCTATCATCACTAAATCTTTAAATCTGTAGCTTTGATGTATTTTAATTTGAGGGAAATTTTCATTATTTTACATTATTAAATAAAATGAATCATCATTACTGTCTCATAGCACAAACTTCCATGATTAAAATTGTGTAAAATTCACTTTACTATACTTGCCATTCTGGATTTCCAGAGTTAATTCAGGATTCTGTGACTTAGTCTTTGTGATTGTACGATGATGTTGTAGCAACTACAACATTACTAGGTGATAAGAATTTTCCAGTGCTCTGATAGTCATGGGAGCACCACTGTAGGTACGGTTTGTTTTTGACTGAGCAATTATGATGCTATGTATGATTGAAATACCTTCTTTATTGTCAAAAGTACATCATTCTTAGTTAGTTTTGTGTTTTTCGTCCATAAAAAAGGTAGCAATGCTCTTATTATTCATTATTTCACAGCTGTTTTGAATCTATCCCTATTGGTAAAGATAAATCTTCTCAGTTTTCTACCACCATTTATTTAATTTAATTATGGTCACATCATTATTTATAACACCATACCATTGATTATGTCACTTTGAATTCTGGTTTCCAATGACTCTCTTATTTGTTACATTGGACTTCTTTGAGGACAATTACAAGTGCCAAGTGTCTGGTTGTGCTAAATTTATCTCTTAGATTTACTTAGCCTAAAAGTAGAAGGATACATCTTCTAACCTTGTTTTCTTCTAAACTCTTCATCCATAATCACTGCAATTCTAGAATGTGATCTCATTCTGGGCTTGTTACACTCCTGCCTTATACAGCTGCCCAAGGCAAAAGGTGATGGGTCTATGGTGAAGGAAGGAGAGTGATCACATTGCTAATGGGGTAGTCACAGGGCTTAAGGCTCAGCCAGGGAAACACCATATAAGGACAGCAATGAAGGCAAGAGAGGACATAAACTAGAAGGGCCCACTGGTATGCATGTCAATGGTCTCTTTAGACTATGGAAGAGATGAGCAACATATTTGATATAGCATTTGTGGAGATGGGAGTGACCCCTGTGGGTGGCACAGGCCATCTGCCACCAGCCTGACACCTTTATGCTCTGTGTTGGTGCAGGCTACTCTACTCAAACACAGGATGGAGGTGCTGAATGTACCGGTGTATCAACTTAGGCCAAGAATCTGTCAAAAGTCAGACTAAATTCATTGTGTGCATGTGTGTCCTCCCAAATGCTACCATACTGTCACTGAAGAGAGCAGGGAAGTGGAGCTGATCTAAGAACTTTGTAAAATATTTATCTTAAAAATTATAATACTGAAGACAATTATATAATACTACAGGCAACATGAACTGTATACAAGTGTTGTACTTTGGGTGGTAAATTTGATTTTCATAGACATACTTCTTCACATTTATCATGGGACTGAACAAATAAGTAAGTAGAAGGTAGATATAGTAGGAAACAAGTTCTGACTGTCAAAGAAGATAGTTACAAGTAGGAAAGGAGGGAGGCTAGAGTGAACTGGATTAAAGTCAGAGACCTCAGTGTGAATTAATATTTACGTACATAAATAGATAGATATAAGCACACAGAAATATAAAAATCATTAGATCTGCTTATGGGGGAGTGTTCATATCTACATTTCTCAACTCTCTGCCCTGAAAAGAACTAAATCACTAGCAGTGAACATCCCTAATGCTCAAATCTTTGTTAATACATTCTCTAATGAAAATAGCCAGGGTTCCTTGAATAAATGACTGTTGAAGGGTCAGGGGATGAAAACTACCACATGAACCTGCAGTTTCTTGCAGTGTCAGGAAACAAGATGCATTCAAAAATTCATTTGTGGAAAGGTGACCATTAATTGTAATTGTCAACTTGGCTGGATTAAGGTTGCCTAACAGATTGGAAAAGCATTTGGTTGTCTGTTTTTGGAGGGCTGTGGAGGTGTCAAGTGGGGTCTGTGTCTGTCCCCAGACCCTTCCCCTGGTCTACTTCTCCCTGACCTACCTTCCTTTCTTAATGAAGTGAACAGCTCTGTTCTCCACACTGTCTTGCCACAGTGCCCTGCCTTGGAGCCAGTTCTCCATGAGCTGAAGCCATAGCCAAGTAAACCTCAGTATCCTCCTTTAAGCTGAAGGTGTTAGGACTTGGTCCCAAAGAAAGAGCTGACCAAGACAGGGGGCACATAGAGGAATACAAAGAGATAGTCAAAATTAGAATACTTCAGTAAAATAGAAAATGTAGGCTTGTGTTATAGCCCAAAGTATAAAATACATGCATATGTATTTATATTGATGTGAATAATTGAGTAAATAGCAAATCTTCCAGAAGAATTTTGAATAAAATAAAAGTATTCCTCTTTGTGGGAGCTTAATCACTCTCTCTCTCTCTCGTTTTTGCACTAGAGCAGGATGCTGTTATTTGCTTCCAAATTATGGAGTGTAGAAGGGGAGAGATAAGAGATTTACAGTGGAGAAACTAGCGAATACTACTTTAACCATGTGGTCAACTAACCTACTGTTCCCAGTGAAAATTCATATTGATATTACAAGAGGTTCTTAAAGTACATCTGGGGACTTGATTGGCTCCATAGGAAGCAGGGGGAGCTAGGATTAGAGAAAATGACATCTTGAAACATTTTGTCCCAAAAGCTTGATGCCCTTTCACTGCCTGGACTGTTTGTGAGGGCAGTGCCACTCAGGCAAGGCACATAGACTTGGTCCCATGTCAGTTCAGCTCTGTGGCAGTGCTTTACTCAGAATTGCCTGTGTCTGAGTAAAAGACACAAGCATATGGCCTCACTTCTGCCTTTGGGAGGATTGTAGCAAATGTGAGACAATATTTGATCTGTCTGAGGTGAGGCCAAAGCAGAGATTTCAAGGGCTTAAGGAGTGGATAGAGTGAGTGTGGAATATAAATAGGGATAGGAAGGGGTTTTTTAAAACTTGGTACCATGAACTTTTGCAAGTATCATACTGAAAGCAAAATTATAAAGCATTATTACTACCAACATATTATGGAGTATTACATACAGTATGAATACAAGTCCATACAAATAAAACATAAACTAACTAATATGCTTATAAATGACTAACTAATTTCATAGGCAAAGCTCTGGTAAGCTTAGGAATTTTTAAGAAATTTGCCATTTTCTGATTCTACTTTTCTTTCTTTCTTTCTTTTTTTTTTTTTTTAGCGGAATTGGGGATCGAACTCAGGCCCTTGTGCTTGCCAGGCAAACGCTTATTCCACTGAGCCATCTCCCTGGCCCCACTTAGAAATTTTTAGACAAAAGTATGGCATGGGCAATTTCCTCTGGAAATAGGTAAAATGGACATGCAGTTCGGTATATTCCTTTATGAGAAATGTTTACCCTCCAACCCCTACTCCTCTTCAACTCAGCTTGCCTTTGTTATTCCTGATCATTCATCCAGTTCACCTGGACTCCTCCACTAATAATGCCTTTAAGTTTTCAAGTATTGTCATCCTAAGCAACCTCACATTTCTCCTAGAAGCACTAGCTTCTGCAGTGGTCTCTTTTTATTATGCCCTTATTTCTTATAGAGTCCCAGTAGTAAAGAAGAGCCATATTGAATATGCATTATATATATTACTGTTCTCATTCATTCACTCAGAATTATGTTAAAAATGTTAGATTAAATGTTTATAATACATAAATCATAAAATTATGAGTTATGAAAAGTTATTTTTATTGACTAACCCATAAGTAACTAGAAGTCCTTTACTGAGATGGAACAAAAGAGAAAACAAATTTTCCCAGAATCTACATTTTCAGAATGGCAATACACCTTTGGAAAATAATAGTTCTGGACAGCCACACTAGATTCTTTTCATTTTTATTAATTGTAATACAGAGAAAAGAGATCAAGTGCTTAAAGAAATTTATGGTCCTTGGTCAGAGTGTTAGTTTTACACCATCAGAAAAGAAAAACAGATGAGCAAGTTCCACCTCTTCATCTCTTTTTCTCAGGGTAGGCTGAAAGGCAAAAGGAGAAACATAAGTGCTATTTGGAAAGTGACATGTATTTTTAAATCTATTAATATATATAAGCTAACTTCCAGCATTTTTTACCATTGAAAACAATTTTATCTGAATTCTCCCATTTAGACAAGTACAGGGACATCCTCTCTACCGCACAGTTTCTATCAATACTCACACAGCCACTAACTTGAAAACTAAATAGGTTAATACATATGTATAAAGACAAGAATGGTGGCTGGTGCTGGACAGAATGGCTTATGGCAAATCATCACTATTTGTTATTTCAATAATAACAACTGTAATTACTTTTGGAAATCTAAAATGTAGTTACCTGAGATATTTGTTTTTAGGATGTTTTTAGGCTAAAGCAGCTTGAGCTGAGGCAACAAGTTTTGGACCCTGAAGGCAAAGAGATGACAGACATTGGAAAATATTAGCATTGTCATTCGACTAAGGACAGCATTTATACAGTTATTGGGGGTCACCATGTAAGGTGATTTCTTATGCATCCTACCCATTAATTTCAAGTTACTCTCAGAATCTCTACAAAGAAACTCAATAGCATTCGCTCACCCCAAAATAAATTTTTAGAAGTGTTGTCAAGTCACAGGAAAAAACATCAAATAATATGAATATTTAAATGGAAACATCTCCCCACTAACCTATAAATATCAATTAAAGTACAAACTAATACTTTGCAGGAAAATGTTTATGAAATTGTTCTACTGACCAAAAGATTTCAAGTTTTACAAATATTTTGTCTATATTCACAAGCATCATAAATTTGAAAATGGAAAGGCACTATGAATATTTACTATTATCTCATAGCAAAGCAGGATACAGAAACCAAGAACTACTTAAGTCATTCTGTAAGAGAATTATATGTGGGCCAGGGAGATGGCTCAGTAGAATAAGCACTTTCCTGGCAAGTACAACAGCCTGAGTTCAATCCCCACCTCCACCAAAAAAAAAAAAAAAGTGTGTAAAATAAGATCTCTGGTCCAGAGCTCCTTCAATATACAAATCTCATAACCCAAAGCTGACCAAATGCATGAAAACAGAAACTTAGACACATTTCAATTTAAAAAAAAAGTTCAGTACATCTTCTGAAAAGCAAGCCTCTTTGTCTTCAGCATGGCAGCACTTCTCCAGGAAAGCTGAGAACTCTCCCAGGACGGTCTTCAGTTGGTCCCCTGTTGCCTTGGGCTTGTGCTTCACCAGCTCAGCAAGTGCCCTGTACATGACCAGAAAAAAGAGAAACAGCAGGAAAAGTTTACTTCTATAAAGAAAAATGCAGGTAATATCATTTAAAATTAAACCCTGGGAGTCAAGCAACTCTGCGTGTGAGGCCCAGGCACCATCAACCTTGATATTCTCATTTGTGGGTAGAAATAAAGAAATTCATTTATTATGCCTAGTGTAAGGATCAAATATGGTAATCAATGCAAATCACTCAATGTTTTATGTAAACTCAATCACTGGAAAACACTATGTGGCTGTATTTGGACATTATTCAGATTTAGAAATGTGCTATCTACTGAATTTTATACCTATTTAAGAATTTTAAATTATTTTTAAAAATTTAATTATCTTGGCTTTATTTTCAAAAAACTATAATCAGAGGTCCCATTCAAGCCAGCTATTCCCCTCCTGGATATTTTTCCAAAAGATATTAAAAAAATCATAGTACAATGATAGAAGCATTTCCATGTTTATAGCAATGCAATTTGTTATAGTTAAATCTTGGAAACAACCCAAAATCTCACCAACCAAGGAGTGGATAAAAAAGATGTGATATTTTATACAGTGAAATATTATTCAGCTATAAAAATGGCAATCTCGAGGCTTTCATAGGTAAATTGATGCAACTAGAGACCATGCTCATAAGTTAAATAAATCAGACCCACATGTGTAAACATCATATTATCTCCCTAGTGTAAGAACCTGAAAGAGTAAATAACATCTGAAAGGCACAATTTAAAGAAAAGAATCGTCACATTTGTTTTTTGAAATTTGCCTCATTCAAAGTTAGTAATGCAGTGCAACAGGAAATAGGACTATGCAAGCAAGTGGGAGCTGGTGTGTCTTACTCACTGACACGGCATCTGCAGAGACAATGACAGAGAGCGAGAGAGGGAGGGACAGAGAGAGAGACAGAGAGAGGAGAGAGGAGAGAGAGATAGAGAGACAAACACAGAATCAGAGACAGTGAGAGAGAGAGAGAGGAGAAAGAGTACTGTAGATACCACATAGGCTTTGCAATGGTATTATTTTAAAGTCTGAACCATGATCACAGGCCACCAGAAATGACAGCAGCTTTCTGTTGCTAAGTTTCATGCTACTTGTGGCAACGGCAGAGAAGCAAGGCTTAAACTTGCATTTCCAGGTGGCTTTACCCAAGTGTTATTCTCAAAAGTCAATTTCAGACATTTGTCTCACTTGTGTGTTCACCACTGAATGAGCTTAAAGTAATTATTTTTGCTTAGAATTTCTACAACTGATTTGCTATCTCTCACAAATTGATAGTTAATCTTTCAATTTTTCCTATTGGATATGGCCTATGATCTCATTCCACTGTGGTTTTGGAACAATGCTACTCTGAATGACTTGTAGATAAGATTGTGACGTAGTTTCCTCACTAAGAAAGTAGCTACTTTTTTATTCTTGATACTTTTATCAGTTTAATAACTCAATACTTAAATAAGTTAATACAATCAGTACTTGATAAAGGTACTGAAATGAAACTGAGATACAAAGTTTCTCATTTCAACTGATGTGTCTCCCTATCCAAACTACAGTCTCAGGTGATAATGAAGTAGTCCTCACGTTTGCTTCTTGATCTGCTTCTCATGCTCTGGAAGCGTGCAGATGTCTGCGTGGAAGGTGAAGGTCTCAGCATGGAACTCTTTGGGGACATAAGTCTCATCAACTTGCAGGGCAGAAAAGCACGGTCTCCTGTTCACCAAGGACTCGGTGCAGCATTTGGTCACTCTTTCACTCACTGGTGTCTTCTCGTGCAACACGCACAGCCGGTTCAGGATCAAGGCGAGCTGAAGAACAGGGAAGAAAGCAGAAAGTGAAAAGCAGCGAAGGGGAAGCCTTCCAGGAACATGGTCTTCACACCCCAAAAGAGCCAGCAGCAATGAATGTAAAGTTATTTGGAACAGTAATTTATCTTTGGAACTAAACATAAGCACTACAAATTCTACTCTTTTTATTAAGTATCGACATGCTAGAATAATTTACTTAAAAAAATAATTGTTGGGCTGGGGAGATAGCTCGGTAGAATAAGTGCTACACTGGCAAGTGCAGGGTCTTGAGTTCAATCCCTGGTACCACAAGAAAGAAAGAAAGAAAAAAAGAAAGAAAGAAAGAGAGAGAGAGAGAGAGAGAGAGAGAGAGAGAGAGAGAGAGAGAGAGAGAAAATTGATGAAAACAATTTGAGATGATACAGGCTTATGTCTTGCAGTGGGGAGGAAACAGTCAAACTAACACATAAAACAGAAACTCTGAAGAAAGTAAAAATTGAAAAAAATGTCAGGAAAGAATATTAGAAATTTGCAAATTTTAAAAAACAAGATAACATCTTTGTTATCTTATCTAAATCCTAATTTTAATACAATAATATAAGTAACCCATCCTGGTTACCACTACTATATCATGTACATGTACATTAAGGTAACTCTAGCTCTAAAAGTTAACTTTGTCAATATATTTTTAAACTCCTCACTATAAACTTTTAAAAGACTCACATAGTTTTCAGTACAGGACAGCCTTTCTGACTCAGGGAGTTTGCAGCATCTTGATCCCACGCTTCCTAGTTTTCTTGAAATCTCAACGAGTGTCGGAGTTGATACCTGTGGTGCTTTCTGAGTGTAACGGACCAGGAGCCTTTAAAAGAAGAGAGTTCATGTGTTTTCATCTACTCACTAAATTGTCCTTTTAAGTAGATCAAGCATAGAAAATTTAGCCATAGTCAATTCTTACATTTTTTCCATTCACAGTATCTTCATCTCCAGAGTGGTAGAGTAATATCAGAGTAAGGTCCTGTTCTTAGCAACCAGTTAAAAGTGGCTTTGAATACAACTTCTATCATATAATCTTAGAGAGTTACTTTATCATAATTCAGTGGTAAAAACACACTTGTTATACTCCTTTCTTATAGTAAATTCTACAGAGATTTTAATATATATCAGTACTGTGATAAACTTGAAAAATGAGGGTTAAAAATAGAAGACAATATACTTGCCTCACTAAAGATAAGGACATTAAAAGAAATAATATGTGCAATAAAATGTACCATATAATAATCATTTATAAAGAATCCCATTATTACTGGAAGCCTGTATATGACTATAATCTACTCAAGGTGAGAAACAATGGCTTGTTCACTGTTACTATACCTAACATACATTGAAGAATGCTAGATATCTGGTGTTTCCCCAAATGGATGATCATAATTCACAAATATATCTAAATCCACTTTCTTATATTTTTGTGTTGAACTATTATATTGCTTCTTGATCTATAGCTATTTAAGGCCTATTATTTCCTGCTCTGTAAAATATCACTATGGTTTATTTGTTCATAAACTATCCCTTAGCAGGCTCCATGGTGGCACACTCCTATAATCTCAGCACTCAAGAGGCTGAAGCAGGAGGATTGCTGCAAGTTCAAGGCCAGCCAGGGCTACATAGTGAGTTCAAAGCCAGCCTACACTGAAGAGCAAGACCCCGTCTAAAAATAAATAAATAAATTTAAGAAATCATAAACTATTCTTTAACCATCTACTGACATCCCGAGTTATACCAAGATTTGGTATTAAACTTTCAGCCTACACACTCCCAGTCTGAAGACCTACATTTTAGACTCTATGTAGATATGGACCTCTCATCTAACCAATCATTTTACGTTGCCTCTCCAGGCTTTCTTGATAATGAGGAATTAAAAATATACAACATATTTTCATTATTAAAAGTCAGATGCCAGGTGACATATATATTAAGTCTTAAATAGTTACAAATTGATCAAGAGAATATTGGTGATAGAACAAAAATACTTACGCATTTTGGAATCCATACTCTCCAAGCTTCTCATAAAGTTCACAATTGTGTTGGATTAAAGTCTTAGGCTCATCTATAAGAGGCTGAAGCTCATCAAACTGTAAAACAAAAGAACTGTTTCAAATAAACAGTCAATGCTGGTGAGGATGTGGGGAAAGGGGAGTTCTACAGTGTTGGTGGGCATGCAAACTAGTTCAACCACTATAAAAATCAGTATGGAGATTCCTCAGTAAACTAAAAATATAGTTTATCAAAAAAAATGTATGCACATTTTAGCAGTTCACTGTACTAATGAATGTCTGAAAGCTAATGATCACTAATGTGAGCACCTCTTGTCATTATAGAGGCAAAGGGTAAATTGTATTAATCTTATGATGTCTCAGTAAATTTAGTATTATAATATTGGCACATTTTTTCAGTGTATACTTTTTTTGGTGGATTCGGTATAAATATCATTTGATTCAGATATATCTCTCTTGGGTATATTACCCAAAGAAAAGGCATCACATTATAGTGATACATGCATACCCATGTTTACATATAGGAGTGCAATTCATGACTCTTAAGCTCTGGAGACAGCCAAGATGACTTTCCAGAGATGAATGGATAAAGAAAATGTGGCATATATACAAAATGGCCTAGTATTCAACTATGAGGAAGAATGAAATCCTATCATCTGCAGGCTAAGGGGTGGAAACTGGGACCATCATACCAAGTAAAATAAGTTAGTTAGACTCAGAAAATTAAACATGGTATGTTTTCCATTTTTAGGAGAAACTTAAAATATAAATAAGCAAATGACCCTAGTATAAGAACTCAAAAGAAGAAATACTAATAGAAAGGTATAATACAACTAAAAGGAAAGCAAGAACTTGAGGACTAGACAATGAAAAGAGAGCAAGAATAAGAGCTAGGAAACATGATGGGGACAAGCCACACAGTTATATGTAGAAGATGGGTAAGGCAATGATCCTGAGAATCTTCAGAAGATTTTTGAATCAAACAATTCACTGGAATGATTCACACCCTGACTAACTATATATACAGACAACTGTGAACTAAGCAACTGCACTGAAGATATCAATCTGTAATAGTAGGTTCATGCTTGCAGTGCCTGTCATTCTGGTCTTCTGAATATGGGCTGCTTGTCATGACATGCCAGTTGCTGCTGTGCTGTCTCT